>NC_080104.1:63296197-63599466 GCF_950005125.1 Chionomys nivalis | reverse complement strand
ATTGGAACCAGCTATGTGATCAGGCTAGTCTCAGACTTGAGAACCACCTGCCTCTGCCTTCCAAGTGCTGGGATTAAAGGTGTGTGGAACCAAGCCTAGCTTTTGAGCCCTGTTTATGATACTCTTCCACTTTCATCATCTTTTATCTTTAGAAATGTATTGTGTTAAAATAAATATTAATACCAAAATAGTTCTATAAACCCAGAATAATTTGGACCAAAGATATACAAAATTAAGTCTTAAAAAATTCCAAGAAAAGCAATTTATAATTTTCAAAGTTTGCACAATCATCTACTCAGAATAAAAGTCAGAAGTATTTTATGATAGCAGGCTAGTAGCATCCCAATTTGAAGCCCCTTTAACACCTAGTGGTATTTATCCTGACAAAAGTACTTGGTATACCACCGGGAGGTTCTTCTGTCGTAAAACATTATAGCAACTAAAACTGTTCCAAGAAATAATCACTTCAATAATGACAGAAAAAATATGATTATTAAAAATACCATAAAATTGTTCTTTATTTTGGCAAGAGTTTCAAACTCATCAATTATGTTTCAAATTTGCTCTAAATTGTAAAACTCTCTTGGAAAAGGTTTAGCGGTACTATTACATAATTTCTGCAATGGAAAGTTACCTTTCCCCATCCACTAAGCTTTAATAAATTAGGCAAATAAACATCTCAATGGCAGATTAAGACTTTTTTGTAGCTAAGCCTAATTAAAATGGCAACAATCCACTGGTTTCTTTACCAGGGAACAAGGACATCTGTAAGGGATAAAAAGATACCAGAATTTTGATGCTTCCAGTGTTTAAATATGGCAATAGAAAACAGGATTGCTACTGGCTAAGCCACAGCAACATTTGAACTAGCTGCTTAGAAAGAGTACAGGAAATCAAGATGGTTAAATGCATTTTGACTGCAAGTTGTTGGTTATGCTTTTTGGGCATTTTTCTATAACACAGACATTTTGTAAATTGATTGGAGCCTAGAATTTTATCATCCCTTCTTGAAACCCTTTTGCATAGAACTTGTACAGGCAAGAAGCTGGTTCAACTTTAATAAACCCAGTATTTGCATTAGGTGGGGACCGTGGAATACTTGTTTTTCTTTTTTGTGCCACATGAATTCACCTGTAAGCCCCATTTGGACCATGTTTTTGGAAAATGGTATCCCTTGTCATGGTACTTTTGTTTTCTCCATCTGGGCAAGTAGAGCAAAAGACTGCTGACTACATGACTTAAAAAAATGGTCTGGAGCTGGGCACTCTCTTACCAATATATGAAACAGCTGGTGCCTGGTGAAGGCCAGTCCCTGACTTTGGGGATGGCATCTTATTAATGCATCCTCCAGAGTATCCCAGTAATGTTTGTTGTCTTGAGTGTCAAAGGAAGCCAAAAGCCAGCAAGGCATTCACTGAGGCCATTTATTCTTTGGTTTACTAACTTGGGCAGAGTTTGCCTCAACCAAGTTATAGCACAGTTCAGTTCCAACCTAGTAAATTTGGAGAACACTTAGACCATGGTGATTATCACTAAGTCAAAAATATTTCAAGGCTGACTATTAACAACCAAATAGTGACACACAGTGACATTCATGCTCTGTACATTGTTGGCAGTCCATATTTCAAGAAGGGGCTCCAGCAAGGAAACCAACCTTGCTGGACACAGAGAAAGCACACTTGGCTTGGTTATCCTCATTTGTCTGAATTCATTGATCCTACTTCTCCAACAATTGCTGAAAATGTTTTCTGACTCCAAAACATGCTACCTTCCAGTTCATTTTATAACTGCCTTAAGACTTAGAATAGAGGAACCAATCAAGGAAGGCTTACTGTGTCAAATTAAAGAGCTGAAGTTTCCTTAGCCCTGATTTCACCCTGAGCCAACCTTCCAGAATTACAGCAGCTGAAATTTTAAATTTGACCTTGATTTTTCTTTTTCTATTTTGCTTTGTGTCTTTATGGGATTCATCAGCAGGCAAGCCAATAGTGAGTTCCAAGTATACAAACAAGTAGCATGCATAAAGCAGGTGTTTTAATATTGTTGACTTGGTCTGTGCACATACTATGATTGGGAACTGATTTTCATAACTCTTATTTCGTTTTTATAGTTTACTTTGTAAAGAATGAGGGTTTGGGGAGTCAGATGACTCGGTCAACTTTGTGCATAGATTTTCTTTCAGTTTAATAGTTTTAAAGTGCTAAAGGTTTTACAACCATCAAAGAAATCCATTGGCACTACAGGGACAAGTGGCTTTCTCCTTGGGAATAAACATTGTGGATGAACACTGTACTTAGCAGAAATATTTCAAAGCAACACTTTTTGTTTTCTTTCTCAGGTTACAGCTTTCTCTTGTCCTGTGACACAGAGTGAACAGAAGTCACATAAGTGCAATTATGAAAAGGACTTTCACACAAACTTTGTGACTTGTGTCCTAAGCAAAGAAAATTTGGCTTTCGTGTGTAGATAATAAATATGTTCTCAGCATAGACACCTCTCTGTTCTTACAGCAACCTCTATTCTGGCTACCTATCATTGAAATACATATATTTGATGTGGGAGTCCTCTCTGTGTGCTGTGATTAACATTAATGAATAAAGAAAATGCCTTGGCCTGTTGATAGGGAAGAACTTAGGTAGGTAGGAAAGACAGAACTGAATGCTGGTAGAAAGAAGGGTAGAGTCAGAGAGACATAATGGACCCACTGCAGGCAGAGATAGATGTGCTGAAACTTTGCTGATAGGCCACGACCTCGTGGTGATGCACAGATTAATAGAAATGGGGTAAATTATGATGTAAAAGTTAGCCAATAAGAAGTTAGAGCTAATGGACCAAACAATGTTTTCATTAATACAGTTTCTGTGTTTATTTGAGGTGTAGGCTAGCCGGGCAGCTGGGAAAAACAAGCAGCCCCCTCCCTCCAACATATATTGCATATTAACATATCTTGAAAAAGTTGAGTAAAATAGCTAAATATTTGCTGTTTGATATTTAGAAATACATGAAATTTTGATGTATATTTAATGGTTAAAATAGTCTGAATTGTGTTTAGATACAGTAATAATTTTGAATTCATTTGTTTAAAAAACTCAGCAAAGGAAACATGTATTAACATTTACTACTTGCAGAAAAGTATTTTTGATATCTGCCTAAGTTGTAGTAGCAACACATCATTAAATTCATTCAAATATTTAAAATTAACATTTGGAATTTAGAAATTTCAAAATTAGTCATAATTTTTAAATTTAATTTAAGCTAATTTTTCTTGCTTTCCATTCATGTACAACTTCACCACTTTGCATATGAGGCTGAAATACATTAGTTTGTGATGTTGTTATTCATATGACCAAGTATGACTATTTGTTGATTTAGGAGTCAAACACTTCTCCAGATGCATCAGTGAATGGTTTGTTGTAAAAAAAAAAAAAAAAAAAAAAAAAACTGGGGTGACCCCAACGCTCTGGACTTACTTTCAAACATAATTTCTAAGGCATGGCAAAAGGCAAGTTGTTTTTAACTACATATGGCATCCAAAGTTAGTGTGGATATGTGAGATCCTGTCTGAAAAAAAAAGGAGGTAGAAGCTGCAGGAGTCTCAGAAACTAACCAGTGACAACACAGAAAAGAGATGCAAAACTGAAAATGAGGTGCATGAGGCTGCTGTGGTCCCATTTGTAAGAGACTGGTTGTCTGTCCTCTGTTGTCAGAGGAGCTGTCTCAGTGAGCTCTGCTTTTTGCTTTTGCCTAAATGTCTTGGTTCTCCTGAGGTGTGCAGCGTGTGTTGTATTGGTTAATTGTCACGTGCTGTTTAAGCTTGTGGAAAGCAGACTCTGGGAGTGAGGAAGCCGTTCCTTATCTCAGACAAACTTGTTCATGTCAAGTATCCTCCAGACACCCCTGGCCTATATCAGGCTGGCCCCCTAAGCCAGTGACAGAGGCAGAGAAAAAAGGCAAATCAGCCCAAGAAACAAAGCACCATGCTCTTGAAAACGGAAAGAGAAGCCATGCCCCAAAAAGATTACTACTGGTTATCCTATGGCATCAAGATTCTGGAAGTGGGAATGGAAGCCCAAAGTTCATCCAGGAGACATGGCTCTGACCTGCCCATAACTTTATACATGTCAGAAATCAGCACAGTTTACTTCTCCAGCAGGATTAATCATTCTGTTCTTTCTCTCCTGCCTCTATCTAGCTGCCCTGTCTTCTGTTCCTTATTTTTGCTTGCTGCATGCTAAATAACTCACTCATTCAAAAGCAAATCACACCTCCCTTCATCATTCTTTAGACTATATTCAACAGATATAAACCTAAAATTCTGCTCGCAAGAGCTTTCGGAAAATCCGCAGACCTAAGTCCTCAGAGGATGATAGCAATAAACAATCAGACACAAGTATTACAGTAGAAGCTGGCTTGTAAAAACCTAACTGCTTTGTATTATCTAATAATAATAAAAATGAGTTTCACCTTTAAACTGAATTTTCATGCTAATTGATTGTTCAGTAAACATTTATTTTGTACACCTAGTAAATGGGAGGCAGAGATACAGATACCTAGGGATTTGGTGATAAACACACAAAAGAATGTGTTGGCCTTTTACAGCATAGAAGCCTTGCAGGACCTAGAGTAACAGCAAGTTTACTGAGACAGGTACCACAAATTAGTTGTGCAAGTTCAGGTGACAGAGAACACCTGGGATTCCAAGAGACCGTTTGTATAGAAGGGAAAGCATGAGCTTGTCAGAGGAAAGTGCACACACAAGAATCCCATAAAGAAGAGAGCAGAGGAGGGCAGATGAAAAGGAGGGGTAAGGCCCAGGAGTTTGAAATACCTTTAAGGGCAATGATAAGGTAGTCAACAGAAGTGTTTTAAACACGTCAAATTTGTTTATTTTTTTTAATAAAAGACCATTCCATTTGTATTTCTGTAATAGAAGATTATAGTTAAATGCTTCCTTGTTTTCTTATACTACTATTTTCACTTGCAGTATGATCTAGGTTACATTTAAAGATATGTTTTTAATTTGTTTAATTTGCCTATGTATGTGTCAATGTGGGTGTCTGCCATTTGTTTTCGGGTATGTGGATGGGCTAAAAGAGAATATTGTTTTCCCTGGAACAGAAGCATGTAACCTACTGACCTGGGTTCTACGAACCAAATTCTGGAAGAGTAGTGAGGGCTCTTAACCACTGAGCGGCCTCTGTAGCCTCTATGCTAACTTGAAATGACTAGTACTGGCCATGTTGGAGATACTCAGAACATCTGGAGCAATCTGTGAGGAAATAATACTGGACCCCAAGATGACAGGAAGTAAGAAGGGGCTGGTGGAGTCTCTGCCTGTCTAGTGTTATGTTGGAAATTTGCTTGCTGGATTGCTAGACAGCTTGAAAAACTTTGTGTTTCATCATGGTCAAGACTCCAAGCAGGAAAATTAAGCTGTGCACTTAAAGAAATGGTATCCTCGCCTCCCACTTTCAGCAATGGCCTTGACCTTCACTCTGCTCTGATGCCATTTAGCCTTCTTTGAATGTCCTCATACCATACAGTTGTGTAGCCATCAAGACTGCTGTTTCTGCCTCTGCCTCCCATTTCATTTTCAGAAATGGGTGATCATCCTGTCCAACAAAGGACAGTCCATTCAAAGTCCTGCCTCTCCACCATGCCTCCCCCCCCACGCACACACACACATAGCTGGGACTTATAATCCAGGCTGTTATGATTAGGTCCCAGGGAGGTAAGCTATACTCCCCTGATGGCACTTTTCACTGAGCAGCCTTTAGGTTCCCAGAGAAAGCCTGCTGGAGTTGGGGTCTGGAATAAAGCAATGAACTTGGGAGGGGAGAAGATCTGTGTGTTCCACAGGAGATGGGGGCAGGGCTGTTCAGAGGGTGTTCTGCTGCAGACTGAGGAGAGGAACTAGAGGATGGGATTTGGTGGGGAGGTAGATTGGTGAAAATCTGCAGCTATTCTACTTGCTTCTCTGTTCATAGTAGCCTGTGGGCTCCCAGGGAGTGCCTGCTAGGAGGGGTAGATTAGTGTGAACCCCTGGCAATGGGGCCTGGGAGGTTGCCTGCCTTTCAGGGTTTTAAAGACCATTTTTCTGTGTTACAGACTGTTCCATGATGACTACAATGTAAAAGTCTTTTTATTTAAAAAATATTTATTTATGGGCTGGAGAGATGGCTCAGTGGTTAAGAGCATTGCTTGCTCTTCCAAAGGTCCTGAGTTCAATTCCCAGCAACCACATGGTGGGTCACAACCATCTGTAATGAGGTCTGATGCCCTCTTCTGGCCTGCAGACATACACACAGACAGAATATTGTATACATAATAAACAAATAAATATTTGAAAAAAATATTTATTTACTTACTATGTATACAGTGTTCTACCTGCATGTACACCTGAAGGCCAGAAAAGGGCACAAGATCTCATTATGAATGTTGTGAGTGACCATGTGGTTGCTAGGAATTGAACTCAGAACCTCAGGAAGAACAGCTAATGCTCTTAAGCACTAAGTCATCTCTCAAGCCCAGAAAACACTCTTCATCATAGAGGGGTCTCCTGGATTTTCTCATCCAATGCTTAAATTGCCATTGCTACCCCAAATTTTCATTTCTTATTAATTCCCCATCAAATCTCCTGAAGATTAGATTTTTGGACATCCCTCAACTTCCATGTACTAAAGGGTCGGTCCCCACCCCACAGTGGCACTTATAAAGAAAGACTAGAGACTTCCAAGAAATCTGGCCTCATGGGTGGTTCTTAGATGGGATGGGAAAAGTACCCAGTGGGATTATGATACCTTGCTTTCTTCTTCATTCCTTGACTGATAAGGTTTAGTCCTCATCAAAGGCAACAGGAAGAGACTATCTTGGACTAAAACTTCCAAAAACCTGTGAGCCATGATACAAGTCTGCTCATTTTAAATTCATTAGCACAGACATTGTGTCATAGGACCAGAAAGAAGGCAGTTCTGGCTGCCACTCCTTCCCACAAGGACATCTTCATGTTGGAAGTCGCCTCATTCTGGCTACACTCAACTACTAGATATTTATGGTCCCATGACAACCTCTATAAGTTTCTGAATCAGGTCTTTGTTCTTTATTTACCCTTTAAGAATGCTGCAGAACTTTCTAAACCAGTGCAGTCATAACAGTGCCTAAAGTCCTTATTCTGGTTGAATTTATGAAATACTGCTTTGGTTCAATGTACCCTTTTTAGATCAAAGGTTATTTTACCTCAAAATTCAAAAGCATATTTCCACTAAATTGTATTAACTCATACAGATACTGTAGGATATTGTAATGAGCATGGAAACAGATTCCTCTGAATGAATAAATAAAGGGGAATTTGTAGTGTAGATAGAGCAGGAAATTTATAGAATAAGAATGAATGCAACTTGGTATAATGTAAAAGCATTTCTTCTTCTGTGTGGTGTGGAAAATTACTAAGGTGAAATATTAAGAGAACATTTGCCCGCTTGAAGGCTGCCACACCCAATCTGGCCCTTCCAGATGGGGAGGCAGCAGCCAGCAAGTGTGGTAACGAAGGGAAGCCCACCCTTCTGTGGCCAGTCGATACTGATAACCCAGGACATCTGGTTATCAGAAGAATCAAACGAGGGGCAATTCGAACTGGCATAAAGAGAGAGCTGAAGCAGGACAGTTTTCTCACTTCTCACAATGGCTCTGGCAACAGGGCTCTGTGGAAATGGAGATCCTCCAAGCCTGCCTCCCAAAAAGCAGAAATATTAAATGCCTTGCCTAAACATTTAATGATCTGTCGCCAGAGTACAGAGCTTCATCTCCCAAAAACAGACATTTAACACCTTGCATCCCAAATGCAAAGCCGCATTTCCTGATAGTGGACATTAAAGGTCTGTCTCCCAAGAACAGACAAGATACTCTGCCTTTCAGAACGCTTTGCCATCCCGAGAGCAAAGCTTCGTCTTCAAGAGTAGCAAGCTAAAAGCCTTGTCTCCTAAGACTTGGTCACCCGAAAAGCCAAGTCCAAGGTCCTACATTCTGAGATAGACCACAGACTAGGCGGTCAAGGATTGATCCAGCACCCACCCGGTACCAGCCTGGAACAGGACATCGGAACCTTATCTCCCAAGCACAGACTAAGGGGTCAAGAGTAGAGCCTTGCTATCCGGCCCCCAGTGTGGTCAGGTGTTCAGCCTGAAGAAATTCAAAAGCTCTTTTAAGCTGAAGAAAACCAGGTCGTATGATGCTATTTCATGCATGTATGAGATGTTAAGAGAAGAGCATGGGCGTGTTACTACATATGTTTAGTATGTGAAATGTTAAGAGATATCTTATGGATAATTGATAAGATTAGGAAATATTAATGGATTGGTTAAGGTTAAGAAGTGTTTTATAGATAGGTAATGGAGAAGTTATATTAAGGTTAAGAAGTGTTTTATGGATAAGTGATAGATTAGATTAAAGTTATGAATTGGTTTTATGTATTAGGTTTAGTAGGATTAATAATTGTGATATTGAATTGCCTGTGTCTTGCCCATCACCAATCCCCCATGCCTACTAAGATTGTAAACCCGATTGATGTATTGGATATTGAAGTTGCTAGTAAAGAATCATCATAAAAACAATTCTCTTGCTTGGTCTGGTCACTCATCGCTCTCTGGGGAGAAGGTCACAGAGTCCTCATAGATATTACTCGAAAAGAACCTGGAGCTGAAGTCCCCCAGCCCATAACAGATATCAATAATTGTTAGGCCTTTTGTTTTAAATAAGGATTTTTCTTTTTCTTCCCTTCCTCCAGACATCTCTTTCTCTTCCTCGTCTTTCTGAAATTGTTGAGGTTTCCACATTTGTAGTATTCTAAAATTTCATGATATAAAAAATATTTAATTTGTACTTACCAATTGTTATGATTTTTTTAAAAAGTGCTGCAACATCCCAGGCGTCAGTAGGCAGCAGAAACACGGCCCAAGCTGCCGCGGTTGCGGGTTCCAGGCAGAGAGACACGTGAAGGGCACACTAGTCCCAGCTAGACGACAGTGTGAGGTAGAAGTCACATTGACAATAGAAGTGGAGGAAGGAAAGGAGGGAGGGAGGGAGGGAGGGAGGGAGGGAGGGAGGGAGGGAGGGAGGGAGGGGAGGGGAGAAAGGAGAAGAGGACAGAGAGAGAAAAAGGGGGAAGTGGGGAAATAAGGAGAGAGGCAGAAGTGAAGTGGCCTCGCCGAGGAGCGGAGCGGCCTCGCCGAGGAGCGGAGCGGCCTCGCCGAGGAGCGGAGCGGCCTCGCCGAGGAGCGGAGCGGCCTCGCCGAGGAGCGGAGCGGCCTCGCCGAGGAGCGGAGCGGCCTCGCCGAGGAGCGGAGCGGCCTCGCCGAGGAGCGGAGCGGCCTCGCCGAGGAGCGGAGCGGCCTCGCCGAGGAGCGGAGCGGCCTCGCCTGCCTCTCTGGGAGGCTGTCAGAAAAGAGTGCAAACTGGGGAAAGAGGCAGCAACTGAGAAAGGGGCGGGAACTGAGAAAGAGGCGGGAACTGGGAAAGGGCGGGAACTGGGAAAGGGCGGGAACTGGGAAAGGGCGCTAACTGGGAAAGGGCGGGAACTGGGAAAGGGCGGGAACTGGGGATGGAAGCTGAAGAGCAACCTGCCTCAGTGGATGGGGGAGGGAGTGGGCGTGGCTTGCCACGTAACCTGCTTCCACCATTTGGGGACCCATAGCATTTCTGCTGCCATCTGCCACCAGGGATCTTGCAACAGTTTTTTTTTTAAAAAAAAAAAATCATAACACTACTTATTTATTACAAAGTTCCACTGGCATTTGGTCAACATTCTCTGAAACTATGTGTTATTTCCATTTTGGGATACTTTCATTAAGTATTTATATAGAGACTAATCCTCTCTTTGATTTTTCATTCAATTTTGGCATTCTTAATATTTGTAACAGGACTTGCCAGGTAGAATAATTGTATCCATTCTTTCTCACCATTTTTTTAAACTTTTTTTTTTTTTTTGGTCTTTTGAGAAAGAATTTTTCTGTAGCTTTGGAGCCTATCCTGGAACTAGCTCTTTTAAACCAGGCTGCCCTCAAACTCACAGAGATCCGCCTGCCTTTGCCTCCCAAGTGCTAGGATTGCCTGGTCCCTCTTTTTAACTCTTGTAGCACCATTGCATTAACTTTTTAAACTATACTTCAGCTGGTTTATTGTTTTTTTAAATTAACAGGCACCATTTGATTTCTCAGTCCCTTATATTTTGTGTCTCCTTCATATTATCTCATATATATTTTTAATGACTTGATATTTTCAGGGAATTCTACACATTTTTAAATTTCCTTTTTGAGAGAATTTTCACAGGAGAAAATTCTATTTCTGTTGGGCAAAATTTCTTCCCATTTTTTCCTTGTTTTTATTTACATCTCTCTCCTTGTAAGCTTTCTTCAAATGACAAATGAGTTCCTCAATTCAATAAACAGTTATCTGACCCTTGAGGCCTGAGTTCAACCCTCAAAACCCCTGTAGTGAAAAGAGAGTCAGACTTCTGCAAATTGTTCTTTGACCTCCACATGTCTGTAGAGGTGTGTACCCCTGACACACACAAGGCTTGTAAGTTTCTAAGTCTATGTGCTGAGGCAGATGTAAACCCCTCTCCGCATTGGTGAGGTTTATCGGCTGGTGCAGCGGGTGCTGCAGTGTGAAGATCTGCTCTACCTCAATCACAACCTGACCTTCTGCTGACTGTCCAGGAGGCAACCCTCTCTACAGGGAAAGGACACTAGGGAACCTTGTTTGCTGAAGTCGGACTTAACACCCACAGGGAGTACGTGGAGCCGGCTCACATAGTGCTCTGCTCAATCTGTTATTATTTCCCATCACCTGCCTTCCTTCAAAATACTGAAAATTCAAATAATTTCCTGACTGTCTACATGTTCTGTCTCTTATGATGGGACATCGTCTTTTAAACATTCTTTACTAAAGTCATGATATCACATACTAAACCCGAGAGAAAATGAAAAGAATCCATACTCAGTCTGTACTCACTTCCTCAAGTTTATTGCTAGTACATTCTACATTAGGACATTTCATAACCTTTATTACAATTGATGATTTGATGTCTTTTAGACTCTCCAGGCATGATTTTTAAAATGTTTTTAATTTTAACTGGCACATAGTAATTGCCCATAAGGGTGCAGTTTGACATTTAAATATATACATATAATGCACCATAATCACCTGCGACCCTGGACACTGAGGTTCTGTGGGAACATTCTACATGTAATCTTGAAAATTCTCTAGTGGTTTGTTATACAAAATCCTGTAGAATGCACGATGCAAGCATGAACCTAACTATTAAAATACTTAAACAACAATACATCAAAAGTCATCTCACAGCTGACTGACGTGGTTGCCAAACAAAATTAATAACTAGAATTGGGTTACTAAGAGCAACAGAATTACTAATTCCTTGGAACACTTTAAGAACTTCCCCCAAAATCTCCCCTCACACAGACCCTTTCCTAAACTAAGAAAGGTGCAGTGTGCTCTGATTGGCTTATAACAATATGAAAGCTGGCCTATGTAGACTGGGCCAATGAGGGGTCCCCTACCTCTCAAGACCAGCTAAGGACCTGAACACACACACACCCCAAAACAACAAAACATCAAAAGAAGTGCTGGGAAAAGGAATGCTAAAGAGGTAACCAAAATATTAATTTATCTTCCACCTATTTATAGCAACTAATTAATTAGGGGTGATGTACACAGGCTACATCATCACAGAAAGTATTTAGTTAATGTCATAGGATCAGTCATGATAGTGCAAACATTTATGTTAAGACAGTGACCTTAGATACAGGGCAGGATCATCAAGAGAGACCTGGATATCTCCACATCAAAATTTGCTAAAGAATTTCTGTACCTTCAACTTAGAAGACTATTGCCATGCAGCTGCTTGCTGGCAGGACCTGCTCAGCCCCGGAAGAACTGAGAAGCACCCACATGCTCTTGCTTGGTGGCAGGACCTGCTCAGCCCAGGCAGGACTGAGAAGCACCAGCGTGCCCCTGCATACTTTACCCTCAGATCCTGTACTTAATTTCTCTGCATCTATTGTTCTCAGAACCTAGATGACACAAATTAATTTTAATACACTGTAAAGAAAAGAAAGGGGGGATGACAATCAGCCTACTTGAAATTGTTTTCTCTTCACAGATATGAGCAATTCTGCCACTTTGGGCTGTTACAGATACTGTATCCACCTTTGCCTTTCTTTTGCTTCCTGGGACAAAGGCTGTTTAATCTATATTTGAATCTACAGTATGATTCATTTTGCACATAATATATCCTGCATTCGATCACATTTTTGTTAAAATTATTTAGAAACTTAAACTTCTAATTTTAGGCATTTTTTTATTTTTTTATTATTATTTATTTATTTTTTTATTAATTAATTTATTTAATTATTAAAGATTTCTGCCTCTTCCCCGCCACCACCTCCCATTCCCTCCCCCTCCCCCAATCAAGTCTTCCTTCCTCCTCAGCCCAAAGAGCAAGCAGGTTTCTCTGCCCTGTGGGAGGTCCAAGGACCATCCACCTCCATCCAGGTCTATTAAGGTGAGCATTTTTTGAAAGAAAATAGAATCTAACATAAATAAGTATGCCTGAAATCATGAGATTCTTCTGAACTTCCACTATGAGTTTTACAAAGCCTAATTATTTTCTAAAGTGTATCTGCTTATATTTTTGCAAAACTCCCATAAGCTGGCATTCTGTATTTTGATACGTTTGTCTGAAATTTAAACTTGACTTCTGCCTATGAAAAAAATAAAAACCTCAGAAGTCAACAGCCTCCTCTTATCGAATATTAAAATGTCACTGCTAATGGCTCATGAAATTCAACCAATCATACACAGTGTCAGAGGGACAGACCCAGACAGGAAGCCCATGTCAAAACTGTGCAGAACAGAAGCAGAAACCCTGCAAAGGAACGCCTTCCAGGGATCATAGATTTTATTCTGATTAGCCCATGCAAAATTTATAGTGTCAGATAATCTGTAAATAGACACAAAATAACATGTTTTGTGAGACACTGCCAGAAACTTTCACATGGATCTTTATGCTAGGCTCATCAGTGCCAACTCTTTCTGGAGGTCCAGGGTACAGAAGGCTGTCAGCCCAGGCATGGGGGAAGATAACTATTGGGGTGGGGGGTAGATATGCTGCTATTTCTATTTGCATAATAGGAAGCCTTGTGCTCAGCAACTCCTAAAGCAAAAGAAGAGAGATGAAATCTCTGGGCACCTCATTGCCACTGCCTCTCAAAGATTTCCTGTCAAAATGAGCCTATAAGGAGAGAAAGGTTTTCAAAAATCTATTTTTTTTAACCTGGCAGGATTTCCAAGCCAGTCAATGAAAAGAGATTGAAGGCTCTGTCTTTGTTAAAGTTGGGGGGTTAAGGAGAAGAAAAAAAAGGGTAGAAGAGCTGCCAATGTACTAGTTCTAGTTGTGTTTAAAAATAAAAGGCAACTGAGCCATATAGCTGGTATTACCACAGCATACGCGGGGGAAAAAAGCAGCTTTGATTGATGCTTTATCCATATTTTATATAAGTACTTATTTTTATTTCATCTGTTCAAATGCAGAAAGTGACCTTGATGTTCCTCCCCCTTAACTGAAATGCAGGAAGTGTGTCTGTTGTAACCATTTCCAGGACACTTGGTGGCTTGAATAGGCAGTGACAGCACAGGCTCCCTCTCACCTGAGGAAAGCTTATCAGCCTGCCCTTTACCACCTTCTCTTATTTTTTTTCCTGCCCTTTACCTTCTAACTGCTGCCGACTCAGACCCAAATACCCAGTACCAGGAAAAGTTACAGAGCCTTGGCTCCTGGGATGACATTCCATCTGGGCTGACTGCAGTAATGGGAGGCATTCCCCAGAGCTTCCAAGGCATTGATCCCTTTTCCACAACTGCCAAACAAGCTTGTAGATCCTTGCCACAGAGGCTACTTTTGTCCCATTCCTGAAAGCCCTTTTTAGTCAATTCTTGAGGACAGTATACAAACACCACTCCCTGTCCCAATGCTATGCCCTTGAATAGCACAAAAGTAGAGAACTCTGACAAAAATGATTCAAAAGCTGATGATGAAGAGGTTACTCAAAGATGTCTGGGAATGGGAATCCCAGGGTGTTCTCTGATTCTAACTCATTCACAGTGTCTCTAGTCTTCCTAAAACTGTGACGTTAGCCAAGTGAAAAATGTATGCTGACAAAAAAAGACAGCAATACTAATATGAAAATCATAATGCAACCTCACCTCTCTGTGGTATTTTCTAGAAGAGCACAGAGGTCAGAAGTCCTAAGGGTAACAGAGAGCAGAACAATTGATTTTTATGATAAAGACCCTAAAGTCAATAAGAAAATGTTAACTCCTATTGGCCATATTTTGCTATGATATGAAAACATTCCATACATTGAAGAGCCATTTTTAATGAAAATGTAGCTATCAAAAATGGGACCATAAATATGGCCTTATAATATGGAAATGTGCCATATAGAATGCACTTCATCCCACCAAATAGGGCAAGTGAAGCTCTATTATGTGTTGGAGTAAGCCATAGTCATTTTGGTAGATTTATTTCATATTATGATGCATTACTTTTCCCACAGTTAAATTTTGAAATGTATGGACAAAATCCCTGTAACATGATCATACATGTTAATACACTAGATAACATTCCCCCCCCCAAAAAAAATGTTTCTTTTCAAAAGCAGGCACATCTATGCAGAAAACTGACATGCTATGGTAATGGAGAAGATGGTGCTAACTCACCGAATCCCAGCAGCTATAATAATGAATCTGTTTTTCTGAGGACAGGAGCTTGTGAGGAAAAGGATGACAGATTGTCATGGAATCTTTTAGGTATCAAGTACAAGGATATGAGTGAAAACCGGAGATGACTCAGCTGCATATAGCTGTATGTATGAGCATATACTCTGTTCCTTCGAAGAGACTTGGGCCATTTTGAAATAATTTTACACTCTCAAAACCAACTTCATTTATGAGAAAACACTATCTACTGTAACATCTAGGCATAGCAATATTTTGCTAAGCACCCACATTGAAATACCTGTTATGACATCTATGAAAATCTGACGGCATACAAAACAAAACAGTACAAAATAATGTGGGGTACAATTGCTGGGTGTTGGAATTGGAGTTGAGATGTCATCAAGGACAGCTGGGAAGGATGGAACATCCTGTAAGATTCAGTCAGTTAGGGCTGGAGAGTGTGCTCAGGCTGGAAGAGCAATTGCTGCTCTTGCAGGGGACCCACATTCAGTCCCCAGTACACATGTGTGCATTAAAATCTGCTGTAACTCCAGTTCCAGGTGACCCAATGCCTTTTCTGGTCTCTGTGGGCTCCTGTACATGGTGCACAAATACACATTCAGATACACATACATACACATAAAATTAATAATTTCAAAACAACCCTCAATCAACTCATTTTCTAGGTAATAACAGCCTCATAAACTGAAATAAGTGAAATAGTACTTTAGTACTATTTCTTAGTACTCCATCTGCAACAACATCTATAAAGAGGATGGGTGTGAAAATTAAAAATAAGCTTAGTTCATTGAGGGCCAGGACCTGAGAGGGGTAAATGCATTGATGGTATCCCAGGAGATAGCTTTACAAAATGGAATCACAATAAACATTCCTTTGACTGTTTTTCTTTTTATGGCAAAGGTGGTATGTTAGATACATGTTTTCTTTAATTCTCATTACTACTAGGGCTGCATTTAACACTCCTCATCAAGCACTGTCAAAGACTAAGGAGGCTAAGGTGCATGCCTGGACAGTGTGTATACTGGATCTACCAAGTCAAACCAGGAGGGAGGTAGAACATCCTCCTGGTGTCCATTTGGAACCCTCAATTCTTTCTCTTAAAGATTTCCTTGCTTGGCCGGGCTGTGGTGGCGCACGCCTTTAATCCCAGCACTCGGGAGGCAGAGGCAGGTGGATCTCTGGGAGTTCGAGGCCAGCCTGGTCTACAAGAGCTAGTTCGGGGACAGGCTCCAAAACTACAGAGAAACCCTGTCTCGAAAAACCAAAAAAAAAAAAAAAAAGATTTCCTTGCTTATTTATTTTTAACTATTAATATGGAGAGCAGAGACTTGACATGTGAGTGGAATTGTCGCTGGAGGCCAGAGGCACCAAGTCTCTGAATCTGGAGTTGTAAGTTGCCCATCCCAGGTGCTAGGAATAGAACTCCAGCCTTGCAAGACCAGTAGAGATCCTAACCCCTGAGCCTTCTCTTCAGTTTCTAGATCCTTAATTCTAAATATTAAGGCAACTGTTGGAAATTGTGTGAAATATAGATGTGTATGCTTTTCCCATTTGTCTCCTAAAAGTCTAAGTTTAGGAACAAAAGCTGACAGTAAACCAATACAGATTTTATAGATAGCACAGGCTTAATAAACAGCTAAAACATCTTCAGCTTCCATCAGCAGAGATTCCCAGCCCCTCTACACCTAATGCTGAAACAAGAAAGAGAAATCAAGAGATG
The DNA here is from genome assembly GCF_950005125.1 of Chionomys nivalis. NCBI lineage: Eukaryota > Metazoa > Chordata > Mammalia > Rodentia > Cricetidae > Chionomys > Chionomys nivalis. The sequence goes on along the minus strand of NC_080104.1, from coordinate 63,582,932 downwards.
TGGCCTTGCCAGGTATTGTCAGTGCTTTTTTCCTCTCATTGCTTGGCCCAAAATTAATGAAATGTCAAAACCTGGCTAGTGGAAGGATCGCTAATTTTCCATGTAATGAAACAAAAGAATCTAAAAGCCACATGCTTCTCCTTTCACATAAACAGAAGACAACAAAAAAAGAACAAATTACACTCAGTATCGTGGGACCTGAAACAATTGCAGGAGGAGGAAGGTGGTGGATGCAAGGCTCAATGGACCCTTTAATGAATAGTGGCAAAATATTCTCCTAGACAAACCGCGTTCTTCCTACATTAAAGATGGGAAACAGGGAGTTTCTAATCAAACTCTTGTAAAAGGATCAGTGTTGACTTTTCCCCCCACTGACTTAATATCAACTTTTAGAATTAATTGGGCTTCGTCAGGGGATGTGTACCCACATTCACAACAGCCTTTTTGCTTTTCCAGGCACTGCATTTGGGATCAAGTGCATCCCAGGGAGTTTCCATGTTCACCTGACATCAATTTCCCTGCTCCTGATGATATCCATTTCATGTCACAATAATTAACCTGCAGCTATTACAACCAAGTCTCATAATTAATATTTTATTGGTCAAATATTTTCTGTGCATATGTTTACTGTAAAAATCTTACAACCAATCAAAAAATCCTTACACTTTATTCTCTATAATTTTGTATAGGAATTAATTCCTGTGGAAAATTTAACTACCTATGGATTTCAACTCTTTACATATTATTATTTTTGATGAATCAAGTAATAATAGGAACTACATTCCTTAAATTTAAGGAATTCAATATACTTTCAATTCAACTACTATCTCATCTGTCTAGTGGAAAATTGTAAGTCTCATACTATAATCTCTTATCACTTTTGATTTTGAAGAATCCCATGGATATACATTGGGTAAATGTGCAACCCTTAACAAAGCAAACATACAATTATTTAACATTCTCAAAATCTGGAAGAAATGTTTGGTTACAAATTCTGACCAGTTTGGAACCTTACACACATGTGCACGTGTTGAGACTAATCTCCCTCACACCATTCACCCATTTCATCAACGTAAAATAACATAATAAAGTCTTAAGAAAGATATTGAAAAGGATAAGCTCCCTGCTCCTCTGAGCTGGATGCGCAACTGACAGCCAATTTGAAAATAACCTATAAACTGACAAGGTGAAAGAGTTTTATATTACAGATGGGAACTTTATTTGATGAAAGGATAACCTAAAAATACAATTTTACTTTTTTTAAAGCACAGTTGTCAGTTGAAGAAAGAACAACATCTGGGCCCTAGCTTTATTTTTGTTTAATGTTTATTTGGGTCCTAGACCTTTCTTTTAAAATGACTGTTCTCTGGGAAATACTAAGGATGATCCCTTCTCTTTCCTGATTTAGTTTAACATGCAGTCACTAGATAACAAATGTAATAAACATACCAAGGTGTAGCTGAGTTGAAGGTTATCCTACACTTGAGCAGTCAGTACTCACTGTCAAAAGGACATACAATGACATACAAAATTAGGTAGTGGAGTACCTGATTCAAAGCTACATGGGAAGATGAAGCAGAAAGATTTCCAGTTGGATACTGATCTGGGACACCCAGTGAGACTGTTCCACAAAAATATATAGTATATATTAAATCATGGACCCTTTAATGATTAGTGGCAAAATATATACCTAGACAACTGGCATCCTTCATAGATTAAGGATGGAAAAAAAACAATTTCTATTCCAAATTTTTAAAAATTATCAGCATCATTTTCCCCTACTGTCTTAATATCAACTTTTGGAATAACTAGGCTCTGCAGGGGACAAGCAGGCATATCAATATAAATGTATTAAAGGAATGACTAGGTTGGAAGGAGAGAGAGTCTTTGATGAGGCTTCTCAAGGAATATGAGGTTATTTGCTAATTCTGATCATTTCTATGTACCACTTTTCCTGCAAGCATAATCAGAAATAAGGAAAATGGGACTTAATAGAAATCATCTGTAGCTGGGCGGTGGTCATGCACACCTTTAATTCCAGAACTCGGGAGGCAGAGGGAGGCAGATCTCTGTGAGTTCAAGGCCAGCCTGATCTACAAGAGCTACTTCCTGGACAGCTAGAACTGTTACACAGAGAAATCCTACCTCAAAAATCCAAAAGAAAGAAAAGAAAAAGAAAAAAAGAAAAGAAATGATCTGTGTAAGCATTCATTTCTACAAGACTCAAGGCTGATATTCAAAACGTGACTCTAAACCTAGGTTATCAAGCTGCTTTTCAAGGTGTAGACTGTTCACTGCAGGAGACGTGGAGCTAGAAACCAACGCTCAGTTCTCAGCTACTGGGAGAATCTCCCTGAGTTCTTATTACTAAGGCAGCATTTATTCTGTTCTCCCTTCACCAGCCTGCTTTCTGTTTCTCCAACCCTTCATTTCCGTGTTTCTACAAGGGCTTCTCAGAAGTTCAGGTGCCAAGGAGAGAGCATACCAAACATTTAGCAGGGTTCTCTAAGCATGTATTAGGCATGCCCCCAGAACAGAATCTCTCCCGAAACAATACAGACTCAGAGGCCCATAGTAAAGATCTAACTCAAGTAATTGCAAACCTGCTCCATCTGAAATCCAGGCCTTCAAAATACAGCATGAGGCTCCCAGAGCTGAGTGACAGTGCTTGGTATGCTCACAGTCTACACTCACCACAGACTTTGCCTCAGGGAAAAGTGGAGGACCATTTAAGGAACTCTTTCTGTGCATAGAACTGTCAGCACTCAAGAACAAAACACTGAAAATCTCTTAACATAAAACTCTCTGGGAAGCTCACTTGAGTGGGAGGATATGAACATCTAACATCAATAAATATCTGTTTCTTCAAACCTGGCAAATAAGACCTGGTTGATTTGGTACCCAGCTTTCCCAAGTAACCCCATCCAATATGTTCTGTTTTAGAGTGCTATGCATGTAAAAAAAATTTTTCTTAATAAACAAAAGGTTTCCTTTTGGAGGGATATACTAAACTCATCACACATGAATCTGAGGACTGTTCTTACATGGGATCTGGTTTCAGTTACTGGTGCTCACATGCTGTCTCAGAACCATCCACAGACCAAAGGTTCTGACTCCACCTGAGTTCCATGTGCAACCAGCTTACATGTGCTGCTCATACATTCACCCAAGCATAATATTCAGACACAGAGAATAAAAATAAATAAATCTTTGACTCTCTATCTCTGAGGGATTCCATGGTTGAAGTGTTATAGGAAAGCAAGAGGCCCAAGTTTGTGTCAACAGCAGCAGCGTCAATGCCCAATGCCAATGCCCAATTACAAGTGCTAGCCTTCCTGTAATTCCTGATTCAGACAGAGGAGGGCAATGGAGGGACCAGAAGCAAGCTGCTTAGGGGGACAAACTACATCAATGAACTCTGGGTTTGTTTGGAAGACTCTGTCTCAAGGGAATAAGGTGGAAGAAGAATATAAGACAATTTCAAATGAACCTGTGTTCTACAAGTGCACATGTGTGCATATTCACACACACACATGCACAAACACAAAGAAAACCATACTGAAATTGGCATGCTTACATTTATGTAATATAGGGGTCAGAGACTCATCAGGAAAATGTACTTGCTATTAAGCCTGATAACCTGAATTCTTTCCCTGAGACTTCTAAGGAGACAACAGACTTCAAGTTTAACCCTGACCCACATGGATTATAAGACTTGGCAAACAAACATACCACACAAAATAAATAAAAGCTACTACATATAGCTAAATACTAGCCAGATTCCTGATTGTATAATATGGGATGGCTATGCGCCCTGTGTGAATTGTACAGAATGGTGAGCTGCAGAGCCACAGCTAAGTGAAAACTCCCACCACCATGAGCAGCCCCCATATTCAACCATAAACTGGCATAATAAATTTAAGGCTAACAGTGCTCATGAGAACTGTGAAGCAAAACAAAGCAAATGAATAACAAGTAATGAAATTTAATTCCCTCCTTTGCCAGCATATTTAGTTTTTTGTTTATTTCTGTATTTGTTTTTATTTTTCCAAGATAGGATTTCTCTGTGTAGCCCTAGCTGTCCTATGTTCTACTCTGTAGACCAGGCTGGCTTCGAACTCCCAGAGATCCTCTGCTCCCTAGTGCTGATATTAAAGGCAGGCGCTACCACCGCCTGGCTCACATATTTGTCAAACCCATTTTCAAAATATTTTTATTTTTCAAAGGAAAAAAATCAACATTGTAAGTTTAGTGAGGTTTTTTTTTTCTCTCTCTCTCTCTAGTTCATAAGTAAGGGGGGGGTGATAAATGCATCTGCCAGGTGGGCTTATTCCAACTCTTTATTATTAAACAGTAATTTTCATCAGATTTCAAATGTCCCTATCAATAGCAAGGCTGTGGGAAGATGATACAGCTAATACACTGCTGGTAGACAATTAATGGAGTCTGCCATCTCAAGCCAAGATTGGCCAGCTCCATGGCTCTGCTAATCAAATTCCTCAGCCTTCAATGCAGTGGGACTGGGTTTCTGCGTTAATGCTATAAGGCAGCGAAGAACAAGTACAAATGGCTTAATCTTCTTTAGCAGTCACAGCCTCCCACACAAGTCTATGTAATTAGGAAAATACTAAAGTTCATGTCCTGAATTGTGAGTATAGCAGATTGTTAATCAGGATATTTACATGGCTTATAGGAAAGTATTTAAATTCACAAGCACGGGCTGGAGAGAAGGCTCAGTGGTTAAAAGCATTGCCCGCTCTTCCAAAGGTCCTGAGTTCAATTCCCAGCAACCACATGGTGGCTCACAACCATCTATAATGAGGTCTGGTGCCCTCTTCTGGCCTGCATACATACACACAGGCAGAATATTGTATACATAATAAATAAATAAATATTTAAACAAAAAAAACAATAAATAAATAAATAAATAAATAGATTCACGAGTACTCTAAGATTTCCTTCAAAGAATAGCAACACAAGGACAATAACTGGATGTGTTACCAGGTTTGTGACTTGTTGGTGTGTTTACAGTTCTTGCTTGGAGAATTGTCTATGACAAATCCTGCTACGGCAAAAGCTGAAGACACACACACAAATTGTTATCCATATCTGCTTTGTCCATCCATATATAAGAAATAAGCGAGGAGTCCACAAAATCTTAAGAAAGGGGCCTATTCACATGCACACTAAAATGCAACCCCAAATTCAAATAAAAGTGTGATCTATTAAAACACAACAGAAAGCTCGTCAGGTGAATCAAGTTTATAAAAACTCATTACTTGCTGCACCTTATGCTTTGCACCAATATAATAGTGACTTTTGACAAAACACATTGAATAAAAGATTGATAAGAAGTATAACAGATCTCATTTGGCCAACAAACCATAACTCTTCTTTGTCTGCCTTATGCACACATCAAAACAATGGTAATGCTTCAGCGTTTCAGTGTTTTAGTGACTCGCTATACTCACTATTTAAAAATTATTAAGAGAATAAGAATAGCAATTGACTAACAACAGTGTGATTTGTTTTACTCCCTGTCACTCATGCAAACAACAAAATTACTCGTGTATTTATAGTATCTTTGTACATATGCGAAGGGATGTGTGCTTGTACTTTCAAGAATATGTTTGCACATGATATAGAAGAAAATTATGAAGATGACTTTTTAAGTAGGTTTTATTTCATAATTAAAGGCATATCAAGGAATGGCAATGGACTAAAGACTACAAAGCAGAGAAGTCTGACCCTGCAGGAAGAGCTTGTAGGTCTTGCAAGTAAAAAGGATGCAAATCCTTAAGAAATCCTGGCAGAGGCTGGAAGAGCTGGGCTAGGAAGCAGGAACCTGGTCCTTTCATCTCTATAACCTGCACCCCCTCTTTTACCTTCCAAAGTTGTCACCATGGACTTGGGACAACAATCTGGAGACTCCCGAAGCTGTCCTTTCTCCTAATCTATTCTTTCACATAATTCATTGCCTGACTCGTTTGCCCTCTGATTTTATCTGAGAAACTGGCAGGTTTCACTAATTTCTATAGTTACCACATATCAGTGTTAAGGAAACATTTCATTTCCCAAATAAAAAACTGAAATGAAGAAATGTTAAGTGATTTGTTTATTTATTTATGTGTGATGTATTCATCCTTCCCTAGCAAGTCAGTAATGGGACTGGGAATAAAAGACAAAATATTCTGATTCCTTATTCTCCTCCCAACCACTCACCTTGCTTAAATGCCCGTGGTAGAAGTTAGTGACATCTACTGTTCTAAGCCAGGCATCATCGTGATCAAGGTGACAAGCCTCTGCTACAATTGGAAAAGGTGTGAAAGGTCCAGGCTGTTCATAGCAAAGATATTCTGAGCCATGAGAACATAAGGAATTGTGGAGGGAACCGAGAGAGTTACTCGGTGAGTCTCCGAGAGTGTTGTCCCTGTGTGACATGCACCATGCTAAGGGCATTTAGTGCACCGAGTTAGTGAAAACATGTAACAGACTTTCCAATCTACTACAGTGAGTCAACTTTCCAGAAAACACAAGGAAATTGAACAGTCATTTGGCACAAGCATACAACAAGTAAGGACTGGGGCAAGGGGCTTAGGTTACATGAATCTGACTTCTGTTCCTCTGTTGTTTTTTTCTTTGAAGGACACTGGCTGCATTTTGCATCCCTCTTCTATGTCAAGATACTAGCAGTTGGATATATATTTAATACAAATGCACGGAATTTAGTACAAAAACGAATTTACATCTATCAAACTGTTTAACAATGTTATTTGCAACTATGAACACACACCAACACAGAGAAAGAATTTTTTGGACGGGAAGAGTTTTTAAGAGACCATTATAGCCGGGTGTAGTTGCACATACCCTAACACCAACACTTGGGAGATAGTAAGATGTACTTTGAGGCCATCTTGATCTGTATAAGTTCCAGGATAGGCAGAGCTACATAGTAATATCCTGTCATAAAATAAAATATTATTTCAGTTTCTAACTATTGCAACACAATTGTGTCTTTTCTGCTTTCGGGAGGTCTAACGGGGACTATTTTGACTAGGCTATTTACTGTAAATGCACATTGAACTAAAATCTGAGTTTTTATTTCACTATCAATTACTAAACAATTTTACAAGGCATTGTTTAAATTTTAGAGATGTAAGGAATGTAAACTCAATTGCTATATTGACTCTAAGGTACAAAAGAAAATAAGCTTTGATGTATTATTAGGAGGCTGGTGAAGAGGAAGCACACCTGTGTACCCAGACATCGGCTTAAAGAAGTCCTAACCAGAGAAGGCTCTAATGCATCATGGAATGTACTCTGCTGAACAGGTGCCATCCCTCCTCTTAGGGTGGTAGGAGGCAAAGGTCATTTGTTTGGCTCATCAGTCCATGATATCATGATCATCATCAGCCCTAGTTCTTATGGCTATTGGTTGGATTATAATACTTTGGACTTCCAACTTAGACTTCCGGTGTATTTTCTGATACAGGGAAATGGTTTGATTATTTGAGTGGTACTAATGTATGTGTAAAACCTGGAAAGTGTTTGTTATATCTGGAAGCTAGGTCTTGGTGTGCCTCATTTTAAAGAGTTTGAACACACCTGAAGACCTGAAACTGACAAAGCCTTTGCTTAATTCACAGCAGCAGCCGAAGGAAGATGACTATTTTTGTACTGCTGCCCACAGATGTCCATCATTTAGGGTAGCATGACAATTGTTAAATAATAGACATACAACAAGTGGGTAATGTTACTGGGAATTGACTAGTTCATATTTGTCCTTTGCTCCAGACATAGACACAGTCTCCACCTTCTGATGTAAAATTTAAACCTATTCTTTGATAAGCAAAAACCATAGTATACTCATGGAGGCCCATCATCAAAAGCATAAAAATACATCACAAATGGATGTGTGGCCAAAATGTGTATTTGAAATACATACTCCCTACCCAGAAAGCAGTATAAGAATATCTCATCATTTTTTAGTGCTTAAGAGTAGATTTAATTCTTTAGAAGCTTTGGTATCTAGACTCAAGTTATCTTATCATTTGATGAGAATATAATCATTATCTGTGGGGTCAGAACTGGGCATTTTTGAGCAACATATATCCTGAACAAAGACACCAAGGCACTAAGAAAGAATTTTTGTCCATCGGAAATGGAAATCATTAATTTAAGGCTACTATTACAAGATTCTACACAGTTAGACATTGCCATATGGGAAATGGATTTGAGTGGTGGACTGTCTCAGGCAGACACTTTCACACTGATAAGCTTGCAGTTTTTTTTGATACTTTCTCAGATTATACTCCTGTTTCTCTGCTCTTGCCACTGCCAACCTGTAAAAGGAAGGGTTTACAGTGATACCCTTTGCTTCTTTGAGAACTCATTTATTCATGCCCTAATCTCTTAACACCACACTGTTATTAATGAACCCAATGAACCTCTTAAAAATCAACAGTGAAGTTTAAATAATCAAATTCAGTGGTTCTCTGAGTCTTCCTCCACTTGGAATTTCAGCTATATTCTTTGAATGCCTCGGGAACATATATACCTTGCTGTTTCTCTGTTCATTGAAAATTAGACTCCCAATGTCTCTCACTTGGTTCTTTCTCTCATCCCACCTCTTAAATGTGTGTCTCTTTGAGGTCTTTTATCTTTCCTTTTTATGCTTCCTCCATCAATGATCCCAGGGTTTAAGTCTTAAATCTATATGGATAACATTGAGAGGTATATCGTGGGGCAAAGGAGATGGTTAAGTCATTAAATTACTTGCCACAGAGCCATAAGGACCTGATTTGGGATCATCAGGACCCACAAAAGGCTGAGTGCAGCATTATGACCCTGCAATCCCAGCATGGGCAACGTAGGTATATCCCTCAAGTTCACTGGCCCGTCTAGTCAGTCTGTGAGCTACTGGGCCAGTGAGATCATCTCCAAAAACAGTACTCTGACCACCACAGACACACACACACACACACACACACACACACACATGCATCCACATCTTACCACATATCACACACACAAGAAAAGCAAGACTCCATATAGATTTTTTTCACCCAACTTATTGTCTGGTTTCCAGAGCTCTAGAAGGCTCTCCTGAATGCCCTAAGGCTATCCCAGACTCAGCTATGAGCCACTTGTCCCCTCCATCTGTCCCTCCAAATTTCAGTTCTCTGGATACTCGGTTTCTTCTAAGTGCACTCTTGTACCACAGTCTCTCTCCTGGCATCTTCTCTAAGCCCTGAGACCATTTTCTTCCACATTAGTACTGCCCTGGTTTACAGCATTTCAGCCCACTCTGGGACATGTGCAGCAATTTCCCAACAGTGTCCCTGTTCTCCAAGTTTGAGGGAGACACTCCCTGTAGCCCTCTGCTGCCTGTTGGACAAGCTCATGGCTGTTAGCTTTGTCCCTTATTTGTTGTTTAACATATATTTAACAAATAATGCAATATTTGGTACAGGGAGGAACAGAAAACTGACACTGGATTATTAATAGCGTATTATTTTTATGCAGGGGAAATGAAGCCACATAGAGTTGTGTTCTATGGTCATCTCCTGGCATGCTCCACTGCATACTGAATGTTCTAGACAGGTTAGACTGCTTGAGATCTACCTTCCGTTTCCTTCTCCTCTCCCAGGAATTGTATGGTGTGTCCTTTCTACCTTTCTTTTCCTCCTGACTGTCTCTGAAATGCTTCCTGTACACGAGGCCCAGCTCCAGTGCAATGATTCCTCAATTCGTTCGTCACTTCCAATACTCCTGAACCAACTAGAGTTCTGTGTTCATGAAACTCACGTGCAGCACACTCTTCTGGAGCCACTGCACAAGGCGCCCTTCCCTGGCCCATTGGGCAAAAGCTTGGGGGCTGGCCCCATGTTTTAACATTTAACTGTATGCTTTAGAGTGGTGGTTCTCAACCTTCTTAAGGCTGCAAAGTTTTAATAAGGATTCTCATGTGGTGCTGATCTCCAATCATAAATTATTCCATTGCTACTTTATAACTGTGAGTTTGTTACTGTTATGAATTTAATGTGAATATCTGATATGCGTGATATTTGTTATGTAAAAGGTCAGGACCCACAGGTTGAGAAAAACTGCTCTAAGGGCTTAATATAGTAGTTAGCTCATAGCATATCTTCAATACTTGTTGTTTAAGTGAACAAATTAATAAAGCATGCCTAATTGCTGGGGTGTTTTTCTGACAATCTTGCTTCCCATAAAAGGGCTCCCTTGCTGGTGTGAGGAGAGAGGGACCCTCTGCTGGTAAAGATGTTAACAAGGTATTCCTGAAGACACTAATTTCATCTGGAAAAATCTCCATACAGACTCACCCAATTCCTCCCAGATCTGTTTGAAATAGATCAATTTTTCAATGAATTGGCAGTGGGGATGGGAGCTGGGAGCGAGGGCATGAAGTACACTAGAGCAAGAGCAGCCTGTAACATAGCATTATCATCTCCCTGGAAACCCAGGATTTCTAGAAAGAATAGCATCAAAATCAATTGCTGAGCAATCCAGCTCTTCCCATACTATTCTAGGAGAAGCTATTTGCAGGAACAGTAAAGTAGACAAAGCTTTGCTTGGTCTCCAGACAATCTTACACAAAACCAGAGGCCTCCAATTTTCTAAGCTCATTAAACCACTCTCTAATTTTATGCCTGTGACATACTGCTGCATATGTAGTTTAAAACAATCATAAGATTTCGCATATTCCATCTTCAAAGCTCTTTGCACACATCAAGTAATTATCCATATAATACCCTTGTGAGGCAGGTGTTATTATTCCCATTTTATAGATAAGGATATTGAGACAGGAGATCTAATAATTTGCCCACAGCACTGTAGTTGACCAGCTGCAGAAATAGAATTAAACCGACTTTTCGGAGTCTTTGCCCCAATTTCCCAACTCAAGAATACACAGGGCATGGAGCATGCTTCTGTTTGCACATGGTACAATGACTACATGGATGTGTACTAAATGCCATGTAAGCTTGGGAGAACAAGCATCATGACTATGCCACAGACATATCCGATTTCATATGGTACACTTTTCCCGTGCACAATAAAGAGCACTGTCCCCATGTGCTGTGGAATTGTGCACCAACTGCACAATTCTGTTTAATAATCTGCTGCTCTTGAAGACAGAACATTCCACACTGCTAGAAATTTTAGTGCTTTTACAATGAGTTTGTGTGTTACGCAAGGCACAGCAGCCTCACAGAGCATCACCAAACACCCTTTATAGAAAGTTAGTAGGTACGTGCATCTCTCAGTTTCAGAAGTCTCTGCTACTATTTTTCTGGCACTTATCTTGGGTAATGCCAGAGGCCAGGACCACTCTGACAAAGACACACCTACACCTAAACATCTGTCTGACCCAAGCCCTGGCACCACGGCCTGCCTGTGGTCAGAATACATAATGATAGAAATTAAAGACACCTGTCCTGCAGTAACAGCCCATACAGGTGGGAGAATGCTGGGAAGATGTAAGGGCCTCCTCGCAGGAGCTCTACCCTGTAGGAAATGAAGGGTCCAGGCCTCTATCTGTTTGCATCAAATTCTTTCACTTTAACTCTGTTTTAAAGTCATAAGAAAACTTCCGTCTTAACCTTGGCACGAGGTCAGGAGAAAAGACATTAGAGGAGAAGTTTATGGTTTTCATCCCTAGATCTCAGGGGCCTGTGCATTCTCTCACCAGCTGTACCCTTTGAAGTCTCACAGAGGCTCAGTACTCTTTCTATTTACAATTTCCTCATTTGTCCTTTTTTTTCTCTGTCACTTTTTAAGAACCAAACTGATTAGGTAGCAGTTGGTAGTTGTATTTCAAAATGTGTGTGTGTACATGTGTGTATTTCATCTGAAGCAAGTGCTTTAAAGCTTAAACTGAACTGTCTGCTCTCAGCTCTCCTTTTCACACCAATAGCATCATCTTTCCTGCAAACCTACCTCTGCTAACTTCCCCATGTAGTGCTATACAATGGTAGGCAGTCAGACACATTACATAGGGAATTGAATCCAATCACAGTTAAAGTAAATGAGTCAGAGATGAGACAAGACATTTTCTGCTTTCAGGGTGAAGGAGGATATCTAGATATTTCTGTATTTCATTCACGATATTGTTTGAACCAAGAAACATTTAGTGTCATTCAAAAGACCTGGCCATATTTCAAACATATTTTTCATGAGCTGTAATGTTTATACTACATATTCTTATTTGAGAATGTATTCATCATGCATGAAAGATGAAACAATAATTCTAAAATCCATCCAAAAGATGCTATTTCATTCACCATTGTTTTTAAGGAAGGGTGTTCCTTTCTGACTCAGTCTTAGGTAACTGTCAGGCTGAGTGAGGCTGTGAACCTTCTGGACAATGGTGTCAGCTTCTACTTGGCTCTCAAGCAGTGGTCTGCATTATGCAAGACTAACCCTCTACAGTGATGTTGCTAGGGGTAAGTCTTTATGTGATTTTATAAAATAACTGAACAGACAAAAAAACTAAAGAGTAATTTACAGCATCTAAGGAATGAAAAACCCACCCTCAATTCACTTATCTATGGAACTATGAGGGCGATATAGCCAATTGAAAATATGTACAATTTAATGCTTGTTTTCTTTGCTTAATTTCAATATCCTAAAGCAAGAAAACATTAGAATCACAAAATTCTCAAAATAACAAAAATTATAGTCCCCATAAGCAATCATCACTTAAATTTGATTTGGGGTAATTATAAAAAATTATCTAGAAAAGTGCCATAGGACTCTACAAACCAGTAACACAAAGGAGAACACACTCACACACACACACACACACATGCACACACTGTTTAAACGGCTTTTTGTTTATGTAACAAAGACTTGTGATTTCCCTAACAGATCCACAGAAACTTAGCAGCAAAAAGAAGTAAGAAAGAGAAGGGCTTTAATCTTCTCAGTTTCTGTCAGAACAGACTTCTTCAGAATATCTTTTCTGACATAACCTCAGGGCTATGGAAAGTCTAACCACTTCAGGGGCTGGTAAATGTGGAGCTGGGACACACTGCCACATTGGAAGCAGCAGCCAAGTCAAGCTTGCAGACTCAGGAACGAAGTGCGCTGGGGGCATCCACCAGAGTCTGAGTTACCCATTCTTTAGTACTGTACATAGAGTCAGAAATGAAGTAAGCTGCATTGTGAGAATGGCTTCCAGCTAACAGTGGGCTGGATTTCCTTTGGAAAGGGTGTACTTGAATAATAAATCATAAAAAAAAATATATCTCCCACTCTCACTGTTAAAATGCCGACACAGGAGCTGCATCCTCTGATTCCCTAAGCTCACAGAGGCCTCTGTTGAAGACGGTCTCTGATCTATTCTGGATAGTTAGTTACAAACATGTTTTCCAACATACGTGAATGCAAATGAACTGGGGAAAGAGCAGAGCTCGGCCGGGACAGCCCCTTGCTGTTTATAGAACTTGGCAAGGTGAGGACCTTCACATTTGGCTTCATTCATATGATAATAATAAAGTATTTGTTTCATAAATGAAGTAAAACAGGGAAGATAAGATTCTTTTTGAAAACTCTGCAATTAATCTTCCATTTTTAAAGGACTGTTTGATCGAGAACAAGAGCATTTTATTCTCTGATTTGTTTCTATTCATTTTTTGATGTTAGAAGAACTATGGAGAAATAAAAATTAAAATGCTAAATACATAGCTAAGTAATTAGTATATTTTAAAACAGAAAACAAAAGGCCGTATTTGCCGAATGTAAGGGCATCTGATGGGATTTATTTTCAGTTGTAGTTAAAATACACAACTTAAATGCCAGAAAAGTAACTTTATTAATGGTTTAGCATTTTGTGAAACAGATACCATATCATAAAACCAAATTAATGGGATTTACTAAAGCCACAAACAGATCTCTTTGTTCCTGACATGAAATTAAATCGGTATGAAGCTTTAGAATTTGGACCAATCTGAAATTATCTGGTAACAAAATAAGTGGGATTTTTTTTATTATTAGTTGTGTAAGTAAGAAGCTACCTATGTTTTTAAAATATGGGGGAATCCTCAGAGTAGGAATAAAATTGACAAGATTCCAAAATCCTGCTCAAGGCTATGGAAGAAAATTTAAAAAAAAAATGAAGCGAAAGAATGTGGGAAAGAACACTAGAACTAGAAAAGCGTCTAGAAGCTGCAGGTTGATCTTTCAATGCAGAAGAGGGGAACACTTAGAAGAGATTTCCTCCAGTTCCTTGAATCTTGTGTCCTCCCTAATGTAATTCACCTTCCCAGGCTCACATAATCAGTTTCCCAAAAGGAAAAGAATGACTTTAACTGTGAGACTCTGTTGCTGAGAATCACTGGAGTAAGAATACATATGGATTTTACTTATTTTTTGGTGTCACAGGCAGGCTGGCTATTTGTACTATTAGAAAAGAGACAGTTTGAATGTACATAAACTCATGCTTTTCCATTTCGAGGTTTACTTAAACATAGCTATACTCTGTTTTCATTTACATTTCATTTTTAATAAACTCCAGATTTTACAGGGGAATTAGTCTGTACAAATTAGCCTTATGTGTTAAAAGCATTTTAACACATAAAATACACCACCCGCCTTGTTCTCGAAGGACGAGGACACTGAACTGTTTCCAGCTTATGGAACAGGCAAACAAATCATTGAAGCAACAGCTTTAACAAAGTTCCCTGGAGCCATTAGCCCTGTTTCCTATATACCAGTATCTCTCTTTCCTATCACATACTAAAACAAAGAAAGCGTGCCATTCACAGTACTTAAAAAGATTGATACACTTAATTGTTAGAATGCTGGAACCACAATATATAGCTTCAAATTATATTAAAGAAGAAAGTAAAAATCATTCAACCACACATATCTCCAATGTATCTGAAAGGCAGAGTACATTACTAAGGAGTTCCTCTTTCTAAAACCCTCTATACTAAGCAGACACCAGCACGAAGGGATCCTCTCTCAATTCTGACTATTTTCAACAATTGGTGGGTTTCTGGGGATGGGGAGGTATGGTTGTTCGTGTTTAACAGACTTCATTTCATGTAAATCTCAAAATTATTAATCCCAAAGCCTAAACACATCAAAGTCTGATTTGAATGAAATCAGAATATTGTCTGTGTCACAGAAAAACAAAACATCTTCTCAGATATAAGCAGTAAGGCACATAATGCCACCCGCCTTGTTAGGGGAGAACCCGAAGAAGCTGAACTGTTTCCAGGTTATGGAACAGTCACACAAATCATTGAATCAACAGCTTTAACAATGTTCCCTGGAGCCCTTAGCCCTGTTTACTGTACACCACCATCTCTCTTTTCTATCACACACTAAAACTCCAGCTTGAAAGGAAGACCACCTCACTGTGAGGAAAAGAACCAGAGAGCTGATACTCCTGAAAATAGACATTCCTTACTCAATACCATTGTGTATGCCCGAATGATTATCAACTCCAGACGCATATGTTCACGTTAATAAAAGGGAAAACTTTAAATATCTCAAGTATGAGAATAATGAAATCTCCCAGTCCTCATCTCCAACATTATAATCAAAAGAGTCTGTGAATACTTTCCAGTGTTATTTCTACAAAATCATGTTTCAAAATTACAAAGCTTCCACGGCAGTAATTAAAGGTATAACTTTTGCATTTTTTTGCAACTTCTGTCTCTGGAGGCTAATTTAGAATACTTCTCCACAACAATATAAATTTTTTTGTGCCCCATCTTACATAATTTAAAGCTAACATCTAGTGTGCCCTTGCTTTCTAATGTAGATTTTTGCCTTTCTAAATCTTGCTTGCCAGTAGGGCAGTGTAGTGAGCGCATTTACAACCTCATACACACTATTTCCAGCCACCTCCCATTTGTACCCACACCACACAAAGTGCACGGAACATCAGCAACAGTACTTCAGTGTGACTAATAACATCTCTATGTTTAAAAGTTACCAAAAGACTAAAAGTAAACACCCCACTGAAAAATCCCCTTGAGACCATCATCCAAACTTCAAAAATACTCAAGGTAGTCTGACTGCTTGAATCAGTAAAAAGGGATTGTTTGAGTATATGGACTTTATGAATGGTAATTAAATAAATTCCTATCTATGGTAGTTGTGTGCAAACTTAACAACATGAGATTAGGAAAGGAAAGGGTGGCTAGACATTAACCCCACGTGCTCCTGTGTGGAGAACCCATTTCAGCATCTGTCTTACCTTGGGAGCAGGACAGTAGACCTGGGATCTTCCAGGGCTTCAGTGACTCTGACTGCCTTTCTCTTGAACCCTGGGTGAAAAGTAGCCTAATTAGCATATCCTTTTGCATGTAAAAAGAGATACAAACTTTAACACGAGGCCAGGCCCATCTTAATTAACATTTCAAATCAAGGACTCTGAGCCGCTATTTTAAGGGGGGGGGGACACGCGACACAACACACACCCAGTAAAACAACAACAACCACCACAACAACAACAAAGGAAGGCAACTGGGGGGATGGGGTAAAGCCAAGGCTATGGAGGCCTAATTTACTGAGCATTATTAGACAAAGTTTTTTTGAAACGGATAGCAAAGAGAGAAATGGATTTCTATACAGAGTGATGAGAATTAAGAACCTAAGCTCATGTCTTTTTAAATGGGAGCAGCTGGGTCTCATTTTATTTTCCTAAGTAGGTTATTCTACAGTGAGAAATCAGACAACAGCTCTAATAGCGGCTACTTCTGATGTCTTGCAGAAATACTCGTACCATTCTTACACATACCTACCTCGTCCAGAAAAAAAAGAAACATCTTCCCTTAACCCCTTGTATTGCTAACGTGCTTATCTATAAATGGTTTGAAATAGGAAGGCACTGAGTACTTGGAATCATTAAGTGTGTCTATACAGAAATGAAACTGGATTCATCAGATCCTGAAAGTCTTTGTTGGTGTTTTTTTATCTCTAAGTGTTTTGTTCAACATTTGCTGTACCCGGAGAAGCCTCAGAAGGAAGAACCTGGAATGGTCTTTGAGTCATCAGTCAACTTGAAGGGAAAGGAAATACTATACACGAGTCATTAACATAACGTATTACTGTGCATGTTAACATAGTGTATTCCTGTGCCTTCAGTACCAATCAAGTATAGATTATTGTAACTTTTTCTTTGTTGTAACACATATTTTGAGCCAGGTGGGATATGAATTATACATTAAAAGTAACCAAAATGTTTGTCTCTGGAGAATTGGAACTTCTAAATGTTTTGTTCTGGGTCTGATAAGCCCACAGTCATAAACACAGTCACTACCAAAGGGAATAGTCCTGGAGAGAGGTTTCAATTATTCAGTTCCCATGAAAAAATTTAGCTGCTCAGGAATTTCTCCCACCCCATCCTATGGTGATCATAATTCAGACAATTTATAGATCATGTACTATAGTCAAAATTATAAGAACACAATGCCTTTAGTTGTCTTTAGTACGAATGATGGTCACAGTCTCTGCTCACACACCGACAATACTGACACCAAATGATCTTGCATATTTTGCTATGATCACGTTATTGAAGAGGGTGCTTATGCCGGAGGGGCTATTGAGTGTGCTCCAGCTCACCCTCTGGAAGATTAGAAGCTGACAGACTCTGAAAACACAGAAGGTATCTACTCCCATCGCCGTGCCTCTCATCATCTCCAGTTCCAGCAGAACAGCTGAAGCAAGATCTTAGATGCAGGCATTTCTTTAGATTACCAAGGTGTAAAGAACAAGAGTCTAGATGTGACTCACACCTGCCAATGTGCTTTTTGGTCTTTATTGTACTGTGACAGGCATTCATGCCTATGTAGAGAGAGTAAAGTCTCAAAAATCTAGTCAATCACTGAACCATTATGCAAATTTTCATGCTAATGGTAGTATTTGTCTAGTATTGTTGACTGTCTTTTAATTATGTTCCTTAAGGAAAATGTATATGAATGTTTAATATCCATGAAATCATGGTTTAAACATGTTAGAATGGGCTGGGAAGGTAGGTCAGAGAGTTTGATCCTCAGAACACACATAGAAAGACAGATATGGAGCGATGCAATCTCAGTGCCCCTAGTGAGGCAAAGCAGATAGAGACAGAAAGACCCAGAAGCTCCAAAATGTGTTAACCTGGTGTATACAGAGCATCAGCCAGAAAGTACAACAGACACCCTGCCTCCTCACAGGGTGGAAGGAAAGAACAGACTCCTGAGAAGTCCTTAATGTTCCTCTCTCTCTCTCTCTCTCTCTCTCTCTCTCTCTCTCTCTCTCTCTCTCTCTCTCTCTCTCCCCTGGCTCTCTCTACCCAAATCCCACTATCTCAGAGAAAGAGACATTCTTCCAAAGAAAGATGTCAAATCTCAGGTCCACATTCTTGATGTTTTTGGCTCCTCCCCTGAAGTTTGAAGTTGTCAACATCACAAGACCCTGACTAACAGGTACCATAATTGGGGACAATCTTTGGGTGCTGAAGGAGTCACTAGGGAGTTGCTTTGCTCAGCAAAAATCTGGTATTTTACTTTTCAATTCGGCTTGAATTAATGCTTTGGCGAAGAAATCTATTATTGGGTAGAGAAAACCTATTAACTTGGTGTGGTCATATGCAAACCATAGCAAACCTGTACCTACACACACAAACATACACTCTTGTATATATACATATATATAAACATATATATATAACAGTTATACATTAAAATAGACAACTATTAAAACATTCGGGTATTGTGCATATCCTCTAAGTACCACACGGTATCTCACTATATTTGAATTTCTGCAAAAATATACCATCGTGGGAATGGAGAGATGACTCAGAGCAAAGAGCACTGGCTGCTCTTCCAGAGGTCCTGAGTTCAATTCCCAGCAACCACATGGTGGCACACAACCATCTGTAAAAAATCTAGTGTCCTCTTCTGTACTGTAGGATACATGTAGGAAGAACACTATATACATAATAAATAAATTTTTTTTAAAAAATATGCCATCAGTTTTTTTGGTTGGAAAGAACTGAAATTCATTGATCAGTTACATAGGTAGAGAAGCCTGTAATCAATTAGCGATATCATCTGTCTCTGCTGAGGGTTCCCTACTCCTAGGTTGCATACGGCCAGTTTTTTGCCATGTTCTTGGGTAACTTAAGAAGTTAAAGGCCTGTTTTCTAAATGGACAAATATTACTTGTGTTTTCCCCAAAAACCTTGTCACCCACAAAAGACCCTACCTCACTCTGTGACTTCCTTGACAGTCAATGTACACAATCCCGTCCCTTGGGTCATCCCGGTTTGGATAACCTTCAGTAGTGCTTGAGGCCTCAGTCATCCTGACAAGAAAGGAAATGCCATGGATCATTCATTAGCATACTTTATTACTATGCCAATAATGACAATCAGGTCTATACTACTGTGAGGTTTTGGTGTTGAAATACTCATGTTTGAGGCAAGTGGGGTATGAATTATATGTGAATAAATAATAAAATAAACACAATCACACACATTTTCATGTAGACAACAAGTATTCAGACCATAATGATTTTGGCCCAAGTGTCTCAAATTTATGTCACTCTCATTTTGTAAAAGAGATTCATTCCAATAAAAAGAAACAAATCTTTATATGTTTCAGCATCAACCTAACTTGAAAGTTAAAGTTCGATCTGAAAACCATCTAAATCAGTCGCCATCTGTTCTTGGATAAATTGGGATTACACCGACTGGGAACTGGTGTAATCAAACCAAGATGGACACGACCCGACATCCCAGCACAGGAGCAGTATGAATGAAGGAAGCAGTAATGGACTCTGAGCAAGTCCAAGTGCAGACTCACCTTTATTGACTCAATTCTTTTATTTTTTAATTTTATTTATTTATTATGTATACAGTGTTCTGCCTGCATGTACACCTGAAGGCCAGAAGAGGGCACCAGATCTCATAGATGGTTGTGAGCCATCATGTGGTTGCTGGGACTTGAACTCAGGACCTCTGGAAGATCAGTCAGTGCTCTTAACCTCTGAGCCATCTCTCCAGGCCTATTGACTCAATTCTATGCCCTGTGAATTCAACAGAGCAGAGGCCTTGCCTTTGAAGCTAGGTGGAATGCTGCCTTGGTGTCTCTGGGCAGCCCTGTCTCCCAAGGCAGTTTCAGGTCATAGTCCCAGCTCAGTAGAAACTTTATTCCTTGGTCATGTACCTACAGCCATCTTGGAGTAGATGTAAATTTTTGTTCATCTATTAATCTGAAAGCTAAGTAAATCCCAAGGTGGCCTCCTGGGTGGGTTTTGTGGCTCTCCAGGGGATCTGCTGAAAGCTTCCAGTGGGAGACATCTGCATTGACCCCCAGGAGCTAGAAGACGCTCCACACCCCCCTCCCCCAGAGCTCCTTGGAGCGATACCTGGAGCAATGCAGAAACTCAATAACAGTACAGTGAGCTGAGTAATGATGAGATTGAGGAGGGCTGGGCAGAAAGGTTCAGGCCCCTTCCTTTGAAACAATTGTCATGCCCTGGCTGCTTGAGGTATGATGTGTGTGGCAATGGTGAGCATCCCTGAGAAGTGTGTAAGGTCATTTCTGAAAAGCCACTAGCCCACACTTACTAATAATCTCAGCATTGGACAGCTGACTGACCACACTTTTCTCATTTTTTGTACTATTAAGCTAAGAACCCATGTCATATTCTAATTAAGAACTCTGTCTTTGAGTGTTTTTCTATCTTTCTGCATTTTACTATAGATGTTCAGGAGAAACCTGAAACGTTTTAGAAACATCTTCATGCAAATATCCAACCCTTTATAACTCTGAAGGCTAATACTCAGAAAACATTGGAACACAGGAACAATGCAGTCAAAGTCATTTGACTCTGTGTGACAGAACCTTTCCAGTTCCCAGTAATGTGCTCCTCACCTGCACAGCTTCTACCATCCATGTTTCTGCCCACAGTCTTATCACCAGCATTTGGACAGTCTGTAATGTGATTGATTCCTTGCGCCTTTCTCCGTCTGTGTGAATCTGGGCCCATGTTAGAACTTCCCTCAGTGGTCTGTCCATGGAGAGGTATGTTGTTCACAATAGAGTAAAACCTTGTCCTATGTCTACATATTAACCCAGTCTCAAAACCACTCTTAGGCTTTGGGGTTCTGGCTAAACAACATTCTCACTCCATGGTGCAGGTTTCTCTTTCTCTCAGATCATTTGCTTTAATAAAATATTATAACGGGGTGGTGTGTGTGTGTGTGTGTGTGTGTGTGTGTGTGTGTGTGTGTGTACACAGGCATTTCTCAAAGCTCTGAAGGCTGGGTCATTCAAGTGCAAATGCCTGCATATTTGCTGTGTCCTGAGGACCTCAGTCCTGGGTCATAAATGGCCCTCTCCTGTGATTATTTTATGAGGCCCCTAACAGCGTTTAGAAGGTCTCCACCCCATGACCTAAAGACTTCCCCAAAGGCTCCAACTGTCCCCACATTGCCCCCAAATTAAGATTTCAGCAGGAGACTGGGAGAAGCAGCCCCGTCACACC
Organism: Chionomys nivalis; assembly: GCF_950005125.1. Classification (NCBI taxonomy): domain Eukaryota; kingdom Metazoa; phylum Chordata; class Mammalia; order Rodentia; family Cricetidae; genus Chionomys; species Chionomys nivalis. Next base: position 63,561,422 of record NC_080104.1, on the reverse strand, counting down.
ACAGCCACTTCTTGGATTTATCCATGGAGAACTGGGAGAACAAGAGTGACTCCTCACCCCTGTCAGCCTCACACTCACTGAATCCACACAGCTCACACACCTACAGACAGATGGAAACCATTCCTTTGAAAAGTTAATTGCATGCCGTTTCAATATTGAGACTTCTTTTTTCAATTTACTTTTAAGACAGAGGGATAGGAAGCAGAGGGTATAATCTTTGAAAATATAATAAAAGGGTGGTTGTGAAATTTTTTATGAAAATATCTCATATCACGTAAATAGAGGAAAGGACTGTGTGAAAAAATATTAAAATATTCTTTTACTTAATGGCTGTTCTTATGTATCTTCTGGGTTGTACCAGGGTCACAGAGTGAGTATTTTCTTATAGATCTAATACATCAATTTCTGATGACACATTCTTAGGATGCAACTAAATATAGAACTATCTATGTTCACAATAAGGTCACTTTTCATAAATCTGTAAAAACAAAACAAACCTGAGGATTATTTACATATGCGACAGTAAACACTGCCAGAGGCAAACCTTAGTTACACCATTGCTAGTACTCTTAGAGTGTTCTCCGCAGCTGTACCAGGAAACTACAGATTGGGTAATTTATAAAGAGCAGATATTCATTCAGTTCATAGTTTTGCACACTGGAAATTTCAAAAGCATGGTGCTGTCATCTCAGGAGAGTCTTTGTATTGTATCACCTCACTGCCAGGGCAAAAGGTCAGGAGAGGTCAAAGGTGGGGCAGGTAGTGAGGGCGCTCCTTCCTTTTTTGGTAAATCCAACCCCTGCAAGAGTATTCTTGAGGGCAGAGCTCTCTTGATCAAATCAGCCTTCTCTGCCTCTGTCCAAGTCTCAGCACGTCCAGGCTGGGGATGAAGTTTCCAACACAGGAATGTATGGAACACTCAAACCCTAGAAAACTCCTTTTCCTTCCAGGAAGGAAAAGACTCCTTAAGCATATGATTCTATCACTGCCTGGAAGCTGTTACCATTTCGAAGAAAAGTCACTCTGTAAATGTGCAGACAACTCAGCAAATGCATGGGATCTGCTTTAAAAAGGTATCAGCAAGTAATGAATTAAGGTTCAGCCACAATAGTGCTGTTTGTTAGTATAACCTACTGGGGCAAATGTTATCTTCATTTTACAAATGATGATGCTGAGACCATTAGCAATTAAACAAGTTGCTCAAGACAGTTAGCATCATATGGGCCAAACTCAAACTCAAATGCAGGAAATGGACACATTTGAAGGGCTTGCTGACTAGCAGCACCTTGCCTGTGCAAGCAAGAGTAGCTGCAAATCGTCTTATGAGATTTGTCCACTAATGCATGGCTTACTCTATAGAAGATACTGTCTACAAACTTGGAGCATAGTTTTTAATTCTTCTTTAGAACTTCTAAACCTGCAGGTTGTAGCATCCATAAAGGCTCGAAACAACGTGAACATAGTCTGTCATGAAACTGCTAACCTACAAAGAAGTTCATGATTGTTTAAGTAATTGGGAGAGGGGTGTGAGAGTCAATTGTGTGGTTCTTGAACATTAATCTGTCGAGGATAGATAGCACTGTGCTATTTCAAAAGGTTGGACACATCTGAATATGATTTCTTTTAGCAAGCTGAGGATCTGGCATATAAAACGATTCCTAGTGGCACTTAGAGCCCCAAATTTCATACACTAAAACATGAAACAGACACCAGATGTGACTGCAGCAAGTGACTTAGGTATGAAAACCTTTCATTTCCTTTGTATTTTAGTCAAATTTGAGAAGGGTGTTTAAAATTGTCTATGTTTCCTATAGGTTCAACTGAGGAATCCAGAAGTTTCGGCTTGTTTTCTTAAGTCAGATCCTGGTTTAGCCAACTATTCACCTGCTGCCCGATACTTGGGTTCTCCCTAGATAAATTACAATAGTGTTGTCATGTGCTGTTTTTGTTGTTGTTGTTGTTGTTGATTTTGTTTTTTGAAACAGGGTTTCTCTGTAGCTTTGGAGCCTGTCCTGGAACTAGCTCTTGTAGATCAGGCTGGCCTCGAACTCACAGAGATCTGCCTGCCTCTGCCTCCTGAGTGCTGGGATTAAAGGCGTGCACTACCACTGCTCAGCTCTGCTTTTGTTGTTGAAAGCAGACTCCTTTCCCCCTCCTCCAGCATGCTCATTTCAAATATCCTCCCTTAGAGTGTAAACTGTTTCTGAAACAGGGCACTGTTATTCATCCTCACAGCATCAAAGGGTCTGCTGTGGGAACAAGAAGCCCATCCATGAAGGGACCAATGTGCTCTGCCCATCCCTCAGTCCAGAAACCCCGGCCTGATTGTTTAGGTGGAATTCCCTCACTAGTTTCTGTTGGATGTGGCAAATGTCTATCTTGATGGCGTCACTACTGTTTGCTCTCTCAGTCAGCTTACTACATCTTATCTGATAGATGTTGGATGTGACCCATTTGGTGATTTTCTACTCTCTTTCTGCTATTAGTTGTTTGTTCTAACATTTTTACTTGGTACACACTTAAAAAAAAACTTTGAGACTGAAAATATACTACTCATATATACTCTGTATTGGTTGGCAGATAGGACCTACTAAAATGAGGAAACTCAAGGTAACAACAGTAACAGGAAAAGAACTAACAACAGAGGTAGAACAAAAATGGTGTGATACAGTAAAAATAACAAAAGACAAGATAGGGTATATGAAACCAACAGACATAAAAATGGAATTAACAGATCCACAGTTGCTAAATCCAATTCTAGATAGGGCCCCCAAGAAAGAAATACCAGCAATATTGGTAAAAACAATACAAGATATTGATAAATATAGATTAATGGGAAAAAGGCTAGCCTTGAATATTACCAGACGTAGGGCAGACCTGGCCAGTCAGCCACAGTCTGAAGTCGTTCCCTCTTTTCCAGTAAGTACACTAACAAAAAAGACTCCTTTATTGGCAAAATTAAAAGGACAGTCATGGTGGGTATCCCTATCAGGGGATGGACCAAATATAGAAGATACTGCACCACATAGAGGTGAATGGGTAGAGGAGCTAAGACCATTTACTCCAGGGGAGTTAAGTGAGTTAATATGAGAATATGCCCAAAATAGCATGAAAGATGCCACATGGATAGTGAAACTGTGGGAAAAAGGTGCAGACACAGTTTTGTTGACAGAACATGAAATGAGAAAAATCCATAATATAGTAGAAAATCCGAGTATAGCAGAAGCTCTAGAGCATTGTTTGAACATAAGCCAGGGTGATACCCACCCCCTATTAGACTGGATTACAGCAGCTTGGAGACATGAATTCCCTACTATGGATCTTACCCAGTTTGAAGCAGCAGGTAAATGGATGACATACCAGGAAGATATAAAGCTAGCAAGAAAATTAGGCATATTGTATTTCATAGACAATGAAACAAACACACCACAGGCAGCTCCACTAATTCCACAATTTAAGAAAATAATAATTAAGAAAGTGCCACCACACCTCAGAATGAGTTTAGCAGGACCAATTCAAAATTGCCAAGCAGTGGCAGAAGCCAGTAATTTTTTCAAAAACTTCAGAGAGATGGATAATGATAAACTACTGTCATTTCCAGGCAGTAAGAAACCAAGAGGATTTTTGCAAAATATAATAAAAATTAAACCTCTTGGAAAGGCTAGAACAGGGCTTCCCATAAGACCTAATCAACCATAGAACCCATGGAGGGCTGTAGTAGGACAAAGAAGGAAACCATTTCCACAGAGACCTTTTTTAGGGTACAACAGAGGACCAGCAAATACTGGTCCTCGCATACAAATTCAACAAAACAGATGGCAACCAGACAGGAGCAGATCAAAACCCATACCAAGGGGGAAAAACAGGTGGCAAAACAGGTGGCAGAGACAAAATGCCAAACCCAGGAACAGCAGCCTCTAAGACCAATGATAAACCTGCCAGTAGTTAAAAAAGGAATAATAGTACCAACAAAATGGCTTTTAGATACAGGAAGTGAAATAAGTATCTACACAGAATTTACAGATAATTATAAAAATAAAAAACAGATTAGAATACAAGGAGTTAATACAGAAAGAACAGTACCAGTAATAGAAATAATTATTCAATGTTATGATGTTAAGCATAAGATAGAAGTTGCTAGTTTTTCCACACCACTAAATAGTTTAGGAATTAAAGAAATTAGTAAACTATTCCCATTATTCTTGAATCACAAGTCCATAAGGAAAAACTATGTAAATTTAGCAGAAGTAAAAATTAAACCAGTAAAATTACCAAAAATTCCTCCAACTTTTACAGCACAATACCCCATAAAAGGAGGTATGGCTGAAATTTCAGATATGGTCCAGACTCTTTTAAAAGAGGGCATTATAGAACAAGCACAATCTTTTAATTACAACTCACCAGTGTGGCCAATACTGAAGCCAAATGGAAAATGTAGATTTACAGTAGATTACAGGAGGATTAATGAAAAATACCCCAAAATGCCAGGTATTCTACCATACGTAGAAGATATTTTTTTACAAATAAGACAAAATACACCAAAATGGCTAGCAACAATAGACTTGACTGATATGTTCTTTCAGATACCATTGCATACCAGAAAGCCAGGAAAATACAACATTTATGTGGCAAAATAAAATATATAGATTTAAAAGATTGCCACAAGGATATTTAAATAGTCCAATTATAGCACATGTAACACTGATGACAACATTAGAAACATTACCAGAAGTTAAAGGTAAAATATTATCATATGTAAATGACGTATTAATTATAGCACAACTAAAGGAAGATGCTACAGAAACATTAAGAATTTTAGTCCAATATTTAAGAGATAATGGATGGACAATCAATATGGATAAGATACAAGGTCCAGCACAACAAGTGAAATTTTTAAGAGTCCATTGGAGCACTGATGGACCTAAAATACCAGACAATGTCATTGATAAGATACAATACCTAGAACAACCAAAAAATAAAACTGAGGTACAACATATTATAGGAATCTTTGAGTATTGGAGACAACACATTCCTTATTTACATCTTATTTTACAACCTTTATATAAAATAATAAGAAAATCAGAAGACTTTGTGAGGCAAAAAGAACAGGAAGAGGCATTAAAAACATGCCAGGAATATGTTAAGGAATTTAGTAAATTAACATTTATACAACCAGAACATACAGTAATATTGTATATCTTATATTATCAAGGATATGGCAATTAGAATTTTTTTTTTTTGGTTTTTCGAGACAGGGTCTCTCTGTAGCTTTGGTGCCTATCCCGGAACTAGCTCTTGTAGACCAGGCTGACCTCGAACTCCCAGAGATTCGCCTGCCTCTGCCTCCCGAGTGCTGGGATTAAAGGCGTGCGCTACCACTGCCTGGCCAATTGGAATATTTTTACAAAAACAGATAAAACTATTACACCAATAGGTTTTTATAGTAGATGCTTTCCCTGGTCTGAAAATAAATTTAGTTTATTTGAAAAAACTATTTGGACAGTATATGAGGCATTAAGAACAATACATTCATTTTTACAAAATAATGCAATAATCATAAGAACAATCACACCAATAATGGACTGGATTAAGGCACAAGGAGAAGCATGGTCAGGATTACCAATGGACGGTAAAGTCCTACAATGGAAATGGTATTTACAAGAATTTTTGAAAAATAACCAGATATCCCAAAAAGGAAACATACCTGACATTTCAGAACAAATTTTACAAAAACCAACATTAAAATTGCCAGAAATAACCAAAACCCCTGATACACCAAAGCCGATAGGACTGTGGGGGACAGAAGAATATAAACCAGGGATGATAAATGTGTGGTTTACAGATGGATCCTCAATCTCAAAAAATAATATTATACATTGGAAAACAGCAGCATATAGACCCAAAGATGGCACAATATTAACAAATAGTGGTATGAGCAAGTCAGCACAACATGCAGAAGTTACAGCTGCAGCTCTAGCTATAGCGCACTCTCAAAGAGAAAAACAGAATATTATACATATATTTACTGATTCTTGGTGTGTAGCCAATGGTATAGTGATTTGGTCAGGGAAATGGAAACAAAATAATTGGAAAATAGCAGGCAAAGATATCTGACCCAAAGAAGCACGGATAGAAATGGCAGAAGCAGCAAAAACGATGAAAATCAGTGTTACATGTAGATGCACATACAGGTAAAACAGATGAAATGCATAAATATAATGACACTGTAGATAAGCTGGCAGCAGTGGCAATTAAATTAAAGACAATTTAAAAAAACAATACCCCAGGAAGGAAACAAAATAAAGATAAAACGAGACTGGATTAAAATCTCGAACCCAGACCTAACTAAAGAGGTACACCCACAAGAAATTCTAAAATTACCTGAAGAATTGGGATAATAGGAACACATGCACTAAAACAATGGTTTGACCAACAAAATATAAAATCAAGTTGGTCACAAATCAAATCAGTAATAAAATTTTGCAATAATTGTCCATCACAAAGTAAAACATTTACACATAATTATAGAGGTACAGTGGGACCTAGATGGTACTTTAATAAAATAGTACAAATAGATTTTATAGGCCCACTAACAAAATTTAGGAACAGATATACATGTACAATGGTAGATATTTGTACAGGTCTGGGGATGGCAAAAGACGGGCGTAAACCAGATCAGAAAACATGCATAATGACAATATTAGCATAGACAGCAGCATATGGACAGCCAGATATAATACAGTGTGATCAAGGCACACATTTTACAGGAAAATTAACGTGATTGGCCAAACAATTAGGAATACTATGGGAATTTCATCAAGCCTATACACCCACAGCAGCAGGAAGTATAGAAAGATTTAATGGCTTATTAAAAGCACAACTGGTGAATAAAGAGCAACCACTATGGAAAGCCTTACATTTAGCAGTAATAGAATTAAATCAAAGACCAAGGCTAAACGGACAGTCACCAATACAGGAAGCCATTCATAAAATATATAAGAATAGAATATCCAAGCCGGGCGGTGGTGGCGCACGCCTTTAATCCCAGCACTCGGGAGGCAGAGGCAGGCGGATCTCTGTGAGTTTGAGACCAGCTTGGTCTACAAGAGCTAGTTCCAGGACAGGCTCCAAAACCACAGAGAAACCCTGTCTTGAAAAAACAAAAAAAAAAAGAATAGAATATCCAGAAGTACCAGATAACTAATTAGACCTAATCACGCCATTTACAGGAACCCAAAAAACCAGGAAATATCACCTGCAGAAATAATAACAGAAGGGCACGCAAATAACCTGTGGATATCACAAGGTAAAGGTGACCTAAAATTGGTAAGGTTAGAAAATCTTGCATGAGGAATGGGATGCAAATGGCCCTCATGGAAAACACAGTGCAGGGCACTTTACATGTGCCTGGCACTGTGCCTAATCAGCATATACCTGGTGATACCAATAATCGATGTAACTCTAAAAGGAGAATTATGTTTGAATATATGCAATCATTCAATAGAAATAAAGGGAGCAAAACAGTACATGCAAAAGATTTAGTTGTAAACATTATATTTGTTGGTGGCATTGTGTTGGCAAATAATTATAACCAGCACCAACAGTATAACAAAAACAAGATTACAAGAAGTAAGGAGGATAGCATTACTCTTTTTCAGGTGCCACAATAAGAAGAAATGGACCCTCTAAAAGGAATTTGGACCTACTAGCTAAAGGAGGTATTAGAAGAGTAATTTGGCATTATTATAATAAACACTGGAGTGCACTTGTGGACTTGTTTGATAGAATGAGAATAGATAGAGGAACAGATAGAGATAGATGTCATTTTGTAAATGTAAATATAATATGATGTTTTTAGGAACTATGAATATTAAACAACATTTGATGGCATGCTTACTTAATCATATAGTTTGGCACATGAAACATGGAGTAAAAGAAAGAGGGCATAAACACCCATTTGATCATATGCTTCTTAACTAGTCAGTTGCTTTCTTAGTAAAGGAAGTTATACACATTATGAATTAATCAGAAGTCTGATAAGACATGATAAATGGGGAGCATTTGCATTACTAGAAGGAGACTGGTATAGTGAAATAAGTAAATTGGATAGAATTCATACACCTAAGAGCTTAGAAAGTTATTGCATCAGAGCAATATCAAAAATATTTTTAGGCCGGGCAGTGGTGCCACACGCCTTTAATCCCAGCACTTGGGAGGTAGAGGCAGGCGAATCTCTGAGTTCGAGACCAGCCTGGTCTATAAGAGCTAGTTCCAGGACAGGCTCCAAAACCACAGAAAAACCCTGTCTTGAAAAACCAAAAAAAAAAATATTTTTAGAAGATACGCTTTTTGAATATTGTGCTTATTTGGGCTGGTAGGATAGATATAAAACATGGAAGAGTAGGAATTGCAGGGTTATTAGCTTCATGCCCATAAAATGCGCACAAAACTGCCATAAAGGATGCACCCTACAGAGTATACCAGCATGCACACCTGGAGATTGGAATTTAAGATCAGTAAATGACCAGATGGCCTACATAGCATATAGAAGATGACCGATAGCCTATGTAAATCCTCAGGCCGGCAAGCCTCATAGTGACTCCTTTAATGTTGACAACATGTCAGAAGTCAGGGCATGGAATGTAATGAGCATGGAAGCAGATTCCTCTGAATGAATAAAAAAGGGGAATCTGTAGTGTAGATAGAGCAGGAAATTTATAGAATAAGAATGAATGTAACTTGGTGTAATGAAGAAGCATTTCTTCTTGTGTGTGGTATGGATAATTACTAAGGTGAAATATTAAGAGAACATTTGCCCGCTTGAAAGCTGCCACATCCATCTGGCCCTGTCAGATGTGGGGTCTGCACCCAGCAACCGTAGTAATGAAATAATCTTGACACACAAGAGGGACCCCAACCCTTCTGTGGCCAGTCGATACATTCTGAAAGGGAGAGTATCTAGTCTGTTCTCAGGAGACAGACCTTCAGTGTCCACTCTCAGGGAATGAGGATTTGCATTCGGGATACAAGACGTTAAGTATCTGTTTTTGGGAGATGAAGCTCTGTACTTGGGAGACAGAGCATTAAATGTTTAGACAAGGCATTTAATATTTCTGCCTTTCGGGAGGCAGGCTAGGAGGATCTCTCTTTCCATGGAGGCCTGATGCCAGAGCCATTGTGAGAAGTGAGATAACCATCCTGCTTCAGCCACCTCTTTTAAGTTAGTTCGAAACTGCCCCTCATTTGATCCTTCTGATAACCAAGTGTCCTAGGTTATCAGTATCAACTGGCCACAGAAGGGTGGGGGTCCCTCTTGTGTTGCAAGATTATTTCGTTACCACGGTTGCTGGGTGCAGCCTCCCCATCTGGCCATGGGGATGTGTGGCAGCCTTCAAGGGGCAAATGTTCTCTTAATATTTCACCTTAGTAATTTTCCACACCACACACAAGAAGAAATGCTTCTTCATTACACCAAGTTACATTCATTCTTATTCTATAAATTTCCTGCTCTATATCTACACTACAGATTCCCCTTTATTTATTCATTCAGAGGAATCTGTTTCCATGCTCATTACAGTCTGGTTACTCAACACTCTCTGGGGAGAAGAGCACAGAGCCCTCATAGATATTACTCAAAAGGAACCTGAAGCTGAAATCCCCCAGCTCATAACAAATATCAATAATTGTTTGGCCTTTTGTTTTAAATAAGGAATTTTCTTTTTCTTCCCTTCCTCCTGACATCTTTCTCTTCCTCGTCTTTATTTCTAAAATTGTTGAGGTTTCCACATTTGTAGTGTTCTAAAATTTCATAATGATATATAAAATATTTAATTTGTACTTACTCATGTTGGTAGCGGGTCATGTGGCTGCAGGCAGCAGGCCCTCGGAGCAGCCAGTCCCAGCCAGAGATGCTGCAGTTCCCCTGAGCGGTGGCTAGTTCCAGGAAGGGAGACACATCTGCCTCTCTGGGAGGCAGAAGCGAAGCTGCCCCTCCAGGAGGCAGCCGGAAAAGAGCGGGAAGGGCGGGAACTGAGAAAAGCGCGGGAAGGGTGGGAACTCGGAAAAAGAGCGGGAAAAGCGTGAACTCAGGTCAGAAACTGAACATCAGCCTGCCTCAGTGGATGGCGGAGGGAGTGGGCGTGGCTTGCCACATGGCCTGCTTCCACCTTTGGGGACCCACAGCATTTCTGCTGCCACCAGGGATCTTGCAACAGATTTTTTAAAAAATCATAACACTATTTATTACAAAGTTCCACTGGCGTTTGTTCAACATTCTCTGAAACTATGTGTTATTTCCATTTTGGGATACTTTCATAAGGTATTTATACAGAGACTAATATTCTCTTTGATTTTTCATTCAATTTTGGCATTCTTAATATTGGGAACAGGACTTGCCAGGTAGAATAATTGTATCTATTCTTTCTCACCATTTTTTTAAACTTTTTTTTTTTTTTTGGTTTTTTGAGAAAGAATTTTTCTGTAGCTTTGGAGCCTATCCTGGAACTAGCTCTTGTAGACCAGGCTGCCCTCAAATTCAGAGATCCGCCTGCCTTTCCCTCCCAAGTGCTGGGATTGCCTGGTCCTTCTTTTTAACTCTTGTAGCACCATTGCATTATGGTTTATTGTTTTTTTAAAAAATTAGCAGACACCATTTTGATTTCTCAGTCCCTTATATTTTGTGTCTCCTTCATATTATCTCATGTATATTTTTAATGACTTGATATTTTCAGGGTATTCTACACATTTTTTTAAATTTCCTTTTTGAGAGAATTTTCACAGGAGAAAATTCTATTTCTGTTGGACAAAATTTTTTCCCATTTTTTTCCTTGTTTTTATTTACATCTCTCTCCTTGTAAGCTTTCTTCAAATGACAAATGAGTTCCTCAATTCAATAAACAGTTATCTGACCCTTGAGGCCTGAGTTCAATCCTCAAAACCCCTGTAGTGGAAAGAGAGTGAGACTTCTGCAAATTGTTCTTTGACCTCCACATGTCTGTAGAGGTGTGTACCCCTGACACACAAAAGGCTTGTAAGTTTTTAAGTCTATATGCTGAGGCAGATGTAAACCGCTCTCCACATTGGTGAGGTTTATCGGCTGGTGCAGAGAGGGTGCTGCAGTGTGAAGATCTGCTCTACCTCAATCCCAACCTGACCTCCTGCTGACTGTAGAGGAGGCAACCCTCTCTACAGGGAAAGGATACTAGGGAACCATGTTTCCTGAAGACGGATTTAACACCCACAGGGAGTACATGGGGCAGGCTCCCATAGTGCTCTGCTTGATCAGTTCTTATTTCCCATCACTCGCCTTCCATCAAAATACTGAAAATTCAAATAATTTCCTGACTGTCTACATGTTCCATCTCTTATGATGGGACATCGTCTTTTAAACATCCTTTACTGATGTCATGCTACCACATACTAAACCAGAGAGAAAATGAAAAGAATCCGTACTTAGACTGCATTCACTTCCTGAAGTTTATTGCTAGTACATTCTACATTAGGACATTTTGTATCCTTTATTACAATTGATGATTTGATGTCTTTTTGACTCTCCAGGCATGATTTTTAAAATGTTTTTAATTTTAACTGGCACATAGTAATTGCCCATAAGGGCACAGCTTGACATTTAAATACATACATATAATACACCATAATCACCTACAACCCTGGACACTGAGGTTCTGTGGGAACATTCTACATGTAATCTTGAAAATTCTCTAGTGGTTTATTATACAAAATCCTGTAAAATGCATAATTCAAGCATGAATCTAACTATTAAAATACTTAAACAACAATACATCGAAAGTCATCTCACCAGCTGACTGACGTGGTTGCCAAACAAAATTAGTAACTAGAACTGGGTTGCTAAGAGCAACAGAATTACTCATTCCTTGGAACACTTTGAGAAGTTGCCCCAAAATCTCCCCTCACACAGACCCTTTACTGAACTAAGAGAGGTGCAGTGTGCTCTGATTGGCTTATACAATCTGAAAGCTGGCCTCTGTAGACTGGGCCGATGAGAGATCCCCCAACCTCACAAGTCCAGATGGGGACCTGAACACACACACACACACACACACACACAAACCAAAACAACAAAACATCAAAAGAGGTGCTGGGAAAAGGAATGCTGAAGAGGTAACCAAAATATTCATTTATCTTCCACCTATTTATAGCAACTAATTAATTAATGGTGACATATTCAGGCTGCTGCATTACAGAGAATCACAGAAAGTATTTAGTTAACGTCACAGGATCAGTCACGATAGTGAAAAAGTCTGTTAAGACAGTGACCTTAGATACAGGGCAGGATCATCAAGAGGGAACTAGATATGTCCACATCAAAATTTGCTAAAGAATTTCTGTAATGGAGTGTGACACTGTACTTTCAACTTGGAAGACTATTGCTATGCAGCTGCTTGCTGGCAGGACCTACTCAGCCCAAGAAGAACTGAGAAGCACCCAGATGCCCTTGCTTGGTTGCAGGAAAAACTAAGAAGCACCCAGATGCCCTTGCTTGCTGGCAGGACCTGCTCAGCCCAAGAAGAACTGAGAAGCACCCAGATGCCCTTGCTTGGTAGCAGGACCTGTTCACCACAGGAAGATCTGAGAAGTACCCACATGCCCTTGCTTGGTGGCAGGACCTGCTCAGCCCAGAAAGAACTGAGAGGCACCCAGATGCCCTTGCTTGGTTGCAGGAAAAACTAAGAAGCACCCAGATGCCCTTGCTTGCTGGCAGGACCTGCTCACCCCAGGAAAAACTGAGAAGCACCCAGATGCCCTTGCTTGGTAGCAGGACCTGCTCACCCCAGGAAGATCTAAGAAGTACCCACATGCCCTTGCTTGGTGGCAGGACCTGCTCAGCCCAGAAAAAAAAACTGAGAAGCACCCAGATGCTCTTGCTTGCTGGCAGGACCTGTTCAGCACACAAGAACTGAGAAACACCCAGATGCTCTTGCTTGGTGACAGGACCTGCTCAGACCAGGCAGGACTGAGAAGCACCAGGGTGCCCCTGCATACCTTACCCTCAGATCCTGTACTTAATTTCTCTGCATCTATTGTTCTCATTACTTTGGCTCAGTAATAATGGCAAACATAGGAACCTAGATGACACAAATTAATTTTAATACACTGCAAAGAAAAGAAAGAGGGGATGACAATCATCCTATTTGGAATTGTTTTCTCTTCATAGATATAAGCAATTCTGCTACTTTGGGCTGTTAGAAATACTATATCCACATTTGCCTTGCTTTTGCTTCCTGGGACACAGGCTGTTTAATCTATATTTGGATCTACAGTATGATTAATATCACACATAGTACATATCCTGGATTCTATCACATTTTTGTTAAAATTATTCACAAATTTACACTTCTAATTGTAGGCATTTTTTTGAAAAGAAAAATACAATCTAACATAAATAAGTATGCCTGAAATTATTAGACTCTTTTGAACTCCCACTATGAGTTTTATACATTCTAATTATTTTCTGAAGTGTATCTGCTTATATTTTTGCAACATTTCCATAAGCTGGCATTTTGTATTTTGATATGTTTGTCTGAAATTTAAACTTGACTTCTGCCAGTGAAAAACAAAACAAAAAAACAAACAAAAAAACTCTGAAGACAACAGTCTCCTCTTATCGGATATTACAGTTGCTGCTAATAGCTCATGAAATTCAACCAATCATACACAGTGACAGAGGGAGAGAACCAGACAGGAAGACCATGTCAAAACTCTGCAGAACAGAAACAGAGATCCTGCAAAGGAATGCCTTCTGGGGATCATACAAAATTTATAGCACCAAATAATCTGTAAATAGAGACAAAAAAATATTTTTTGTGAGACACTGCCAGAAACTTTCACATGCATCTTTATGCTAGGCTCCTCAGTGCCAGCTCTGTCTGGCAGTCCAGGGCACAGAAGGCTGTCAGCCCAGGCACTGGGGGAAGATGACTGTTGGGGTGGGAAGGGTAGATTTGCTGCTCTTTCTATTTGCCTAAGAGGAAGCCTTGTGCTCAGCATCTCCTAAAGCAAAAGAAGAGAGATGAAATCTCTAGGCACCTCACTGCTGCTGCCTCTCAAAGATTTCCTGTCAAAACGAGCCTATAAGGGGAGAAAGGTTTTCAAAAACATTTTTTTTAAACCTGGCAGGATTTCCAAGACTGGCAATGAAAAGAGTTTGAAGGTTCTGTCTTCTTTAAAGTTGGGGGTTGAAGGAGAAGAAAAAGAAGGGGAGAAGAGCTGCCAATGTACTAGTTCTGGTTGTGTTTAAAAATAAAAGGCAACTGAGCCATATAGCTGGTATTATTTTTTTTTTTTTTTTTGGTTTTTCGAGACAGGGTTTCTCTGTGGTTTTGGAGCCTGTCCTGGAACTATAGACCAGGCTGGTCTCAAACTCACAGAGATCCACCTGCCTCTGCCTCCCGAGTGCTGCGATTAAAGGCGTGCGCCACCACCGCCTGGCTTATAGCTGGTATTACCATAGCATACACAGGGGGGAAAAGCAGCTTTGATTGATGCTTTATTCATATTTTATAGAGGTACTTATTTTTTTTCATCTGTTCAAATGCAGAAAGTGACCTTGATTTTCCTCCCCCTTAACTGAAATACAGAAAGTGTGTCTGTTGTAACTTGGTGGCTTGTATAGGCAGTGACAGCACAGGCTCCCTCTTACCTGAGGAAAGGTTAGCCAATTCTTGAGGACAGTACACAAACACCATTCCCCATCCCCACACTATGCACTTGAATAGTACAAAAGCAGAGAAGTCTGTTGAAAATGATTCAAAAGCTGATGATAAAGAAGTAACTCAAAGATGTCTTGGAATGGGACTCCCAGGGTGATCTCTGATTCCAACTCATTCACAGTGTCTCTAGTCTTCCTAAAACTGTATTGTTAGCCAAGTAAAAACTGTATTCTAATGAAGAAAAACAGGAATACTAATATGAAAATCATAGTGCAACCTCACCTCTCTGGTATTTTCTAGAAGAGCAGAGGTCAGAAGTCCTAAGGGTAACAAAGAGCACAACAATTGATTTTTATGATAAAGACCCTAAAGTCATCAAGAAAATGTTAACTCCTGTTGGCCATGATATGATATTTCATATCGTGCTATGATATGAAAACATTCCATACATCTAAGAGCCATTTTTCATGAAAATGTAGCTGTCAAAAATGGGACCATAAATATGCTTTTATAATCTTGAAATGTTCCATATGGAATGCACTTCATCCCACCAAATAGGGCAAGTGAAGCTCAATTATATGTTGGAATAAGCCATAGTCATTTTGGTAGATTTATTTCATATTATGATGTATTGCTTTTCCCACAGTTAAAATTTGAAATGTAAGGACTTTAACATGAACATACATGTTAATACACTACATAACACCCCACCCCCAAAAATGTTTCTTTTCCAAAGCAGCACAGCTGTGTAGAAAACTGACAAGCTATGGACAATGTAGGGCTTCATAACGGAGGAAGAGGGTACTAACTCACTGAATCCCGGCAGCTATAATAAGGGTTTTTCTGAGGACAGGAGCTTGTGAGGAAAAGAATGACAGATTGTCATGGAATCTCTTAGGTATCAAGTACAAGGACATGAGTGAAAACCGGAGATGACTCAGCTGCATATAGCTGTACGTATAAGCATATACTCTGTTCCTTAGAAGGGACTTGGGCCCTTGTGAAATAATTTCAGACTCTCAAAACCAACTTCATTTATGAGAAAACACTATCTTCTACTGTAACATCTGGACATAGCAATATTTTGCTAAGCACCCACATTGAAATACCTGTTATGACATCTATGAAAATCTAACGGCATTCAAAACAAACAGTACAAAATAATGTGGGGTACAATTGCTGGGTGTCATAATCAGAGCTGAGATGTCAGCAAGGACAACTGTGAAAGAGAGAACATCCTGTAAGTTTAAGTCAGCTAAGGCTGGAGAGCATGCTCAAGCCAGAAGAGCACTTGCTGCTCTTGTAGGGGACACACATTCAGTCCCCAGTACACATGTGTGCATTAAAATCTGCTGTAACTCCAGTTCTAGGTGACCCAATGCCTTTTCTGGTCTCTGTGAGCTCCCGTACATGGCGCACAAATACACACTCAGATACACATGCAAACACATAAAATTAATATTTAGTCAACTCATTTTCTAGGTAATAGCATCCTCATACACTGAAATATGTGAAATAGTACCCTAGTACTATTTCTTAGTACTCCATCTACAACACCATCTATAAAGAGGATGGGTGTGAAAATGAAAAGTTTAATTCATTGAGGGC
Organism: Chionomys nivalis; assembly: GCF_950005125.1. Lineage (NCBI taxonomy): Eukaryota > Metazoa > Chordata > Mammalia > Rodentia > Cricetidae > Chionomys > Chionomys nivalis. Next base: position 63,545,127 of record NC_080104.1, on the reverse strand, counting down.
TAAGGTCTGAGAGGGGTAAATGCATTAATGGTATCCCAGGAGATAGCTTTAAGGAATTGGAATCATGATAAACATGCCTTTGACTGTTTCTCTTTTTATGGCAAAGGTGGTATGTTAGATACATGTTTTCTTTAATTCTGATTACTACTAGAGCCACATTTAACTCTCCTCATGCAGCACTGTCAAAAACTAAAGAGGCTAATGTGCGTACCTGGACAGTGTGTATACTGGATCTGCCAAGTCAAACCAGAAGGGAGGTAGAACATCCTCCTGGTGTCCATTTGGAACCTTAATTCTTTCTCTTAAAGATTTCCTTGCTTATTTATTTTTAATTATACATATGGAGAGCAGAGACTTGACATGTGAGTGGAGGTGTCCCTGGAGGCCAGAGGCACCAAGTGTATGAAGCTAGAGTTGTAAGTTGCCCATGCCAGGTACTAGGAATAGAACTTCAGCCTTGCAAAAGCAGTAGAGCTCCCAACCCCTGAGCCTTTTCTTCAAATTCTAGATCCTTATTCTAAATACTAAGGCAACTGTTGGAAATTGTGTGAAATATACATGTGTATACTTTTACCATTTGTCTCCTAAAATTCTAAGTTTAGGAACAAAAGCTGACAGTAAACCAATACAGATTTTATAGATAGCACAGGCTTAATAAACAGCTAAAACATCTTCAGTTTCCATCAGCAGAGATTCCCAGCCCCTCTACACCTAATGTTGAAAGAAGAAAGAGAAATCAAGAGATGTGGCTTTGCCAGGTATTGTCAGTGCTTTCTTCCTCTCATTGCTCAGCCCAGAATTAATGAAATGTCAAAACCTGGCTAGTGGAAGGATCCCTAATTTTCCATGTAATGAAACAAAAGAATCTAAAAGCCACATGCTTCTCCTTTCATATAAACAGAAGACAATAAAAAAGAACATATTACACTCAGTATCATGGGACCTGAAATAATTGCAGGAGGAGGAAGGTAGTGGATGCAAGGCTCAGTGGACCCTTTAATGAATAGTAGTAAAATATTCTCCTAGACAAACCGCGTTCTTCCTACGTTAAAGATGGGAAACAGGCTGTTTCTAATCAAACTCTTGTAAAAGGATCAGTGTGGACTTTTCCCCCCACTGACTTAATATCAACTTTTGGAATTAATTGGGCTTCGTCAGAGGATGTGTGCCCACATCACAATAGCCTTTTTGATTTTCCTGGCACTTCATTTGGGATCAAGAGCATCCCAGGGAATTTCCACATTCACCTGACATCAATTTCCCTTCTCCTGCTGATATCCATTTCATGTCACAATAATTAACTTGCAGCTATTACAACCAAGTTTCATAATTAACATTTTATTTGTCAAATATTTTCCTTGCATATATTTACTGTAAAAATCTTACGACCATTAAAAAAATCCTTTCACTTTATTCTCTATAATCTTGTATAAGAATTAATTACTGTGGAAAATTTAACTACCTATGGATTTCAATTTTGTACATATTATTTACTGTTTTGATGAATCAAGTAATAATAGGAACTACATTCCTTAAATTTAAAGAATTCAATATACTTTCAATTCAACTACTATCTCATCTATCTAGTGGAAAATTGTAAGTCTCATACTATAATCTCTTATCACTTTTGATTTTGAAAAATCCTATGGATCTACATTGTGTAAATGTGAAACCCTTAACAAAACAAACATACAATTATTTAACATTCTCAAAATCTGGAAGAAATGTTTGATTATAAATTCTGACCTGTTTGGAATCTGACACACATGTGCACGTGTTGAGACTAATCTCCCTCACACCATCCATTTCATCAATGGACAATAACATAATAAAGTCTTAAGAAAGATTTTGAGGTGGCTGGAGAGATGGCTCAGAGGAATAGAGCACTGGCTGCTCTTCCAGAGGTCCTGAGTTCAATTCCCAGCAACCACATGGTGGCTCACAACCATGTGTAATAAGATCTGATGTCCTGTTCTGTACTTCAGGATACATGAAGAAACCTATATACATAATAAATAAAAATCTTTAAAAAAAAAAGAAAGATATTGAAAAGGATAAGCTCCCTGCTCCTCTGAGCTGGATGCCTAACTGACAGCCAATTTGAAAATAACCTATAAACTGACAAAGTGAAAGAATTTTACATTACAGATGGTAACTTTATTTGATCAAATGATAACCTAAAATTACAATTTTACTTTTTTTTAAAACACAGTTGTCAGCTGAAGAATGAACAACCTCTGGGCCCTAGCTTTATTTTTGTTTAATGTTTATTTGGGTCCTAGACCTTTTTTTAAAAAATGGCTGTTGCCGGGCGATGGTGGTGCACGCCTTTAATCCTAGCACTCGGGAGGCAGAGGCAGGTGGATCTCTGTGAGTTCGAAAGCCACAGAGAAACCCTGTCTCGAAAAACCAAAAAAATAAATAAATAAATAAATAAAATAAAAAATAAAAAAAATAAAAAATGGCTGTTATCTGGGAAATAATAAAGAGGATCCCTTCTCTTTCCTGATTTAGTTTAATATGCAGTCACTAGATAACAAATGTAATAAACATTCCAAAGTGTAGCTGAGTCAAAGGTTATCCTACACTTGAGCAGTCAGTACTCACTGTCAAATGGACATACAATGACATACAAAATTAGGTAGTAGAGTACCTGATTCGTAGCTACATAGGAAGATGAAGCAGAAAGATTTACATTTGGATGCTGACCTGGGACACCCAGTGAGACCGTTCCACAAAAAAAAAACTATGCCAAGATTATATATATAATATATATTATTATATTATATATTATAATATAGTTATATAATATTCAGACACACAGAATAAAAATAAATAAATCTTTGACTCTCTATCTCTGAGGGATTCCATGGTTGAAGTGCTGTAGGAAAGCAAGAGGCCCAAGTTTGTATCAACAGCAGCAGCATCAATGCCCAATACCAATGCCCAATTACAAGTGCCAGCCTTCCTGTAATTCCTGATTCAGACAGAGAAGGCCAAGGGAAAGACCAGAAGCAAGCTGCTTATGGGGACAAACTGAATCAATGAACTCTGGCTTTGTTTGAAAGACTCTGTCTCAAGGAAATAAGGTGGAAGAAGAATATAAGACAATTTCAAATGACACCTGTGTTCTACAAGTGCACATGTGTGCATATTCACACACACACACACAAAGAAAGAAAACCATACTGAAATTGGCATACTTATAGTTATGTAATATAGGGGTAAGACACTCGTCAGAAAAATGTATATGCCATTAAGCCTGATAACCTGAATTCTTTCCCTGAGACTTCTAAGGAGCCAACAGACTTCAAGTTTAACTCTGACCCACATGGATTTCGAGCCTTGGCAAACAAACATACCACACACAATAAATAAAAGCTACTACATGTAGCTAAATACTAGGCAGATTCCTGATTGTATAATGTGAGATGGCTATGCCCCCTATGTGAATCGTATAGAATGGTGAGGTGCAGAGCCACAGCTAAGTGGAAACTCCCACCACCATGAACAGCCCCCATAGTCAACCATAAAAGGCATAAGAAATATAAGGCTAACAGTACTCATGAGGACTGTGAAGCAAAACAAAGCAAATGAATAACAAGAAATGAAATTTAATTTTCTCCTTTGTGGACATATTTAGTTATTTGTTTATTTCTATATTGTTTTTATGTTTCCAATACAGGATTTCTCTGTGTAGCCCTAGCTGTCCTGTGTTCTACTCTGTAGACCAGGCTGGCCTACAACTCACAGAGATTCGCCTGCCTCTGCCTCCCTAGTAATGAGATTAAAGGCAGGCACTACCACCTCCTGACTCACATATTTGTCAAACCCATTTTCAAAATATTTTTATTTTTTAGAGGAAAAAAATCAACATTGTAAGTTTAGTGAGGTTTGTTTTCTCTCTCTCTCTCTCTCTCTCTCTCTCTCTCGTTCATAAGTGAAGGGGGGTGAGAAATGCATCTGCCAAGTAGACTTTTTCCAACTCTTCATTATTAAACAGCAATTTTCATCAGATTTCGAATGTCCCTATCAATAGCGAGGCTGTGGGAAGATGATACAACTAATATACTGCTGCTAGACAATTAATGGAGTCTGCCGTCTCAAGCCAATATTGGCTGGCTCCATGGCTCCTCTAATCAAATTCCTCAGCCTTCAATGCAGCAAGACTGAGTTTCTGTGTTAATGCTATAAGGCAGCGACGAATAAACACAAATGGCGTACTCTTCTTTAGTAGTCACAGCCTCCCACATGAGTCTATGTAATTAGGAAAAATTATGAATATAGCAGATTGTTAATCAGTATATTTACATGGCTCATATGAAAGTATTTAAATTCTCGAGCACTCTAAGATTTCCTTCAAATAATATCAACACAAGGACAATACCTGTATGTGTGTTACCAGGTCTGTGGCTTGGTGTGTTTACAGTATTTGCTTGGAGAATTGTTCTATGACAAACCCTGCTACAGCAAAAGCTGAAGACACACACACACACATTGTTATCCATATCTGCTTTGTCCATCCATATATAAAATATAAGCGTGGAGTCCACATAATCTTTTTCTTTATTTTTTTTTTTTTTGGTTTTTCAAGACAGGGTTTCTCTGTGGTTTTGGAGCCTGTCCTGGAACTAGCTCTTGTAGACCAGGCTGGTCTCGAACTCACAGAGATCCGCCTGCCTCTGCCTCCCGAGTGCTGGGATTAAAGGCGTGCGCCACCACTGCCAGGTAAGTCCACATAATCTTAAGGAAAGGGCCTATTCACATGCACACTAAAATGCAACCCCAAATTCAAATAAAAGTGAGATCTATTAAAACGCAACAGCAAGCTCGTCACGTGACACAAGTTTATAAAAAACTCATTGCTTGCTGCACCTTATGCTTTGCACCAACATAATAGTGACTTTTGACAAAACACACTGAATAAAAGATTGATAAGTATAACGGATCTCATTTGGCCAACAAACCATAGCTCTTCTTTGTCTGCCTTATGCACAGAAGCAAAACAATGGTAATGCTTCAGCATTTCAGTGTTTTAGTGACTCGCTATACTTACTTTTTAAAAATTATTAAGAGAAAAAGAATAGCAATTGACTAACAACAGTGTGATTTGTCTTACTCCCTGACACTCATGCAAACAACAAAATTACACATATATTTATAGTATCTCTGTTCATATGCAAAGGGATGTATGCCTGTACTTTCAAGGATATGTTTGCAGATGATATAGAAGAAAATTATGAAGATGACTTTTTAAGTAAAGTAGCTTTTATTTCATAATTAAAGGCATATCAAGGAATGGCAATGGCCTAAAGATTTCAAAGCAGAGAAGTCTGACCCTGAAGGAAGAGCTTGTAGGTCTTGCAAGTAAAAAGGATGCAAATTTTTTTTTAGTTTTACATATGAAAGTCTTTTTTATTTATTTTTATTCTTTTTTTAATTAAAATTTCCACCTGCTCACCGTTTCCCATTTCCCTCCCCCTCCTCCCACATATTGCCCCCTCTCCCCACTCCCCTCCCCCTCTCCCCACTCCCCTCCCCCCTTCCCCCTCCCCTCCCCCTATCCCCACTCCTCTTCTCCTCCCCCCACTCCATTCCCCCTCCCTCTCGATACTGAAGAGCAGTCCAAATTCCCTGCCCTGCGGGAAGACCAAGGTCCTCCCACTTCTATCTAGGTCCAGGAAGGTGGGCGTCCAAACAGGATAAGCTCCCACAAAGTCAGTTCATGTATTAGGATCGAAACCTAGTGCCATTGTCCTTGGCTTCTCATCAACCTTCATTGTCCGCCATGTTCAGAGGTGTCCAGGGAGATGTCCCCAGCTGGTACCTTGGGCAACTGAGGAGAGGGAACCTGAAATGACCCTATCCTATACTGATGAATATCTTGCATATCACATTAGAACCTTCATCTGGTGATAAATCGAGACAGAGACAGAGACCCAATTTGGAGCAACGGTCTGAGCTCTTAAGGTCCAAATGAGGAGCAGAAAGAGGGAGAACATGAGCAAGGAAATCAGGACCACCAGGGGTGCACCCACCCACTGTGACAGTGGAACTGATCAATTGGGAGCCCACCAAGGCCAGCTGGACTGGGGCTGAATAAGCATGGGTTGAAAAAGGATGCAAATTTTTAAGAAATCCTGGCAGAGGGCTGGAAGAGCTGGGCTAGGAAGCAGGAAAGTGGTCCTTTTATCTCTATAACCTGCACCCCCTCTTTTACCTTCCAAAGTTGTCACCATGGACTTGGGACAACAATCTGGAGACTCCCGAAGCTGTCTTTTCTCCTAATCTATTCTTTCACATAATTAATTGCCTGACTCATTTGTCCTCTGATTTTATCTGAGAAACTGGCAGGTTTCACTAATTTATACAGTTACCACATATCAGTGTTAAGGAAATATTTCATTTCCCAAATGAAAAGCAAACACTCAGAGCACAATAAGAAAGACTGAGACACTGGGAACTTAATGAGCTTTGCCACTCTTTGAGTCGATGCTTTCAAAGCCCTTAAAAAGCAAAGGCTTTGGCTCTTATTGTGCTGAAACTGAACTGAAGAAATGTTAAGCCAGGTGGTGGTGGCGCATGCCTTTAATCCCAGCACTTGGGAGGCAGAGGCAGGAAGATCTCTGTGAGTTTGAGACCAGCCTGGTCTACAAGAGCTTGTTCCAGGACAGGCTCCAAAACCACAGAGAAACCCTGTCTCGAAAAACCAAAAAAAAAAAAAAAAGAAAAGAAAAAGAAAAAAAAGAAATGTTAAGTGTTTTGTTTATTTATTTGGGATGTATTCATCCTTTTCTAGCAAGTCAGTAATGGGACTGGGAATAAGAGACAAAATATTCTGATTCCTTATTCTCCTCCCACCCACTCACCTTGCTTAAATGACCATGGTAGAAGTTAATGACATTTACTGTTCTAAACCAGGCATCATCGTGATTTCCCTAACAGATCCACAGAAACTTAGCAGCAAAAAGAAGTAAGGAAGAGAAGGGCTTTAATCTTCTCAGTTTCTGACAGGGTGGACTTCTACAGAATATCTTTTCTGACATAACCTCAGGGCTATGAAAGTCTAACCTCTTCAGGGGCTGGTAAATGCGGAGCTGGGACACACTGCCACATTGAAAGCAGCAGCCAAGTCAAGCTTGCAGATTCAGGAACGAGGTGCGCCAGGGGGCATCCACCAGAGTCGAGTTACCCATTCTTTAGTACTGTACGTACAGTCAGAAATGAAGTAAGCTGGACTGGAGAGATGGCTCAGCCATTAAAGGCTAGGCTCACAACCAAAAATATAAGAAATGAAGTAAGCTGCATTGTGAGAATGGCTTCCAGCTAACAGTGGGCTGGATTTTCTCTGGAAAGGGTGTATTTGAGTAATAAATTATATAAAAAAAATCTCCCACTCTTACTGTTAAAATGCAGACACAGGATCTGCATCCTCTGATTCCCTAAGCTCACACAGGCCTCTGTTGAAGATGGTCTCTGATCTATTCTGGATAGTTACAAACATGTTTTCCGACATACCTGAATGCAAATGAACTGGGGCAAATGTCCAGAGCTCGGCCTGGACAGTCCCTCGCTGTTTATAGAACTTGGCAAGGTGAAGACCTTCACATTTGGCTTAATTCATATAATAATAATAAAGTATTTGTTTCACAAATGAAGTAAAAAAGGGAAGATAGATTCTGGGATGGCAAGTAATACAAAACATGTGTTCCTCTTGAACACTCTGCAATGAATCTTCCATTTTAAAGGACTGTTTGATCGAGAACAAGAGCATTTTATTCTCTGATTTGTTTCTATTCATTTTTTAATGTTAGAAGAACTATGGAGAAAAAAAAGCTAAAATGCTAAATACATAGCTAAGTAATTAGTATATTTTAAAACAGAAAACAAAAGGCCGTATTTGCCGAATGTAAGGGCATCTGATGGGATTTATTTTCAGTTGTAGTTAAAATACACAACTTAAACGCCAGAAAAGTAACTTTGTTAATGGTTTAGCATTTTGTGAAACAGATACTATATCATAAAACCAAATTAATGGGATTTACTAAAGCCACAAACAGATCTCTTTGTTCCTGACATGAAATTTAATCGGTATGAAGCTTTCAAATTTGGACCAATCTGAAATTATCTGGTAACAAATAAGTGGGATTTTTTTTATTATTAGTTGTGTAAGTAAGAAGCTACCTATGTTTTTAAAATATGGGGGAATCCTCAAACTAGGAATAAAATTGACAAGATTCCAAAATCCTGCTCAAGGCTGTGGAAGAAAATTAAAAAAAAAAAAATGAAGCGAAAGAATGTGGGAAAGAACACAAGAACTAGAAAAGCGTCTAGAAGCTGCAGGTTGATCTTTCAATGCAGAAGAGGGGAACACTTAGAAGAGATTTCCTCCAGTTCCTTGAATCTTGTGTCCTCCCTAATGTAATTCACCTTCCCAGGCTCACATAATCAGTTTCCCAAAAGGAAAAGAATGACTTTAACTGTGAGACTCTGTTGCTGAGAATCACTGGAGTAAGAATACATATGGATTTTACTTATTTTTTGGTGTCACAGGCAGGCTGGCTATTTGTACTATTAGAAAAGAGACAGTTTGAATGTACATAAACTCATGCTTTTCAATTTTGAGGTTTACTTAAACATAGCTATACTCTGTTTTCATTTACATTTCTATATTTAAAAAATTCCAGATTTTACAGGAGAATTAGTCTCTACAAATTAGCCTTACGTGTTAAAAGCATTAACACATAAAATTCGACACCCGCCTTGTTCACGGAGGACCCGAAGATACTAAACTGTTTCCAGCTTATGGAACAGGCGCACAAATCATTGAAGCAGCAGCTTTAACAACGTTCCTTGGAGCCTTTAGCCCTGTTTCCTATATACCAGTATCTCTCTTTCCTATCACAGACTAAAACAAAGAAAGCGTGCCATCCACAGTACTTAAAAAGATTGATACACTTAATTGTTAAAATGCTGGAACCAGAATAAATAGCATTCAAATTATATTAAAGAAGAAAGTAAAAATCATTCGACCACACATCTCTCCAATGTATCTGAAAGGCAGAGTACATTACTAAGGAGTTCCTCTTTCTAAAACCCTCTATACCAAGCCTACACCAGCACGAAGGATTCTCTCTCAATTCTGACTACTTTCAACAATTGGTGGGTTTCCGGGGACGGGGAGGTATGGTTGTTCGTGTTTAACAGACTTCATTTCATGTAAATCTCAAAATTATTAAACCCCAAGCCTAAACACATTAAAGTCTGATTTGAATGAAATCAGATATTGTCTGTGCCACAGAAAAACAAAACATCTTATCAGAGTATCAGATATTAGCCACCCGCCTTGTTCGCGGAGGACCCAAAGACACTGAACTGTTTCCAGCTTATGGAACAGGCACACAAATCACTGAAGCAACAGCTTTAAACACATTCCCTGGAGCCCTTAGCCCCGTTTCCTCTACACCAGTATCTCTCTTTCCTATCACAACAAATTCAAACAGGTAAACGGGTCTCATCCACCTTAAAGACCAGTGCACTCTAGTATTGTTTGTTGCTGACACCTGGTTTTGCCATGTATCCCTTCACTCTGGGGACACTAGAAGCAGGTTCGCTTCAGCGTGCAAAGGAACCAGGGCATACCTTCCTTCCTATGTATGAACATTTGACCGAAAGTAAGAAACAACACCCCGGCACCTTGTCATTTCAATTCTTCACACTTTGGTCTGTATGTGTTTTGTATCGCAACAAAGACTTATCTCCCCAACCCTGCCACAGGATAATTCTCTGTGACAAAGCTCAGTCTGAGACTCCAACCATTTGAAAAAAGGCCAAATTCCCAAAGAGAAATGTCATGGTCACAGCCATTAATACGGGTCCCAATCACAGGGAACCTATCAGAGTTCAGGATGACCAGAACTGGGCAGGGGAGGCCCCAGAGGCTTTGGCAGCTCTGTAATGGGATTTGGTGTGAAGAATATGTTTCTAAACCCTCCAACAGAGACCGCTATGACATGTTCATACTGCCAATATTATGAACAGTCTGTTCTCCCCCCATCCCTCTTTGGGGACACCTATCCACAACTCTCATCCACTTATTCATTTATTTCCAGATAATTCTTAGGAATAGCCCTTTATAAACTACAAGTTTCCCATTGTTGTTTCTTTATGCCATTTCCTTTATTCATACCTTTGACCCATATAATTCTACCCACTCAAAGGTTTTCTCCTTCCTAACTTTGCATGAACAGCCTAACTAGTCAGTTCCGAAGCAGGGAGAGTCTGAAGTGTGTATACTTAAAAACATACTGAAAGACTGAATGGTACTAAGGTGTCACGGCCATGTGGCAGACTCAAGTCCAAAACAATGAACTCCGGCTTGAAAGTAAGACCACCTCACTATGAGGAAAAGAATCAGAGAACTGAGACTCCCGGGAAAAGATGTTCCTTACTCAATACCGTTGTGTATGCCTGAATGATTATCAACTCCAGATGCAATATGTTCACGTTAATAAAAGAGAAAACTTTAAACATCTCAAGTATGAGAATAATGAAATCTACCAGTCCTCATCTCCAACATTATAATCAAAAGAGTCTGCGAATACTTTCCAGTGTTATTTCTACAAAATCATGTTTCAAAATCACAAAGCTTCCACGGCAGTAATTAAAGGTATAACTTTTGCATTTATTTTGCAATTTCTGTCTCTGGAGGCTAATTTAGAATACTTCTCCACAACAATATAAATTTCTTTGTGCCCCGTCTTACATGATTTAAAGCTAACATCTAGGTTGCCCTGCTTTCAAATGTAGATCTTTGCCTTTCTAAATCTTGCTTGCCAGTAGGGCTGTGTAGTGAGTGCATTTACAACCTCTTACACACTATTTCCAGCTACCTCTCATTTGTACCCACACCACACTAAGTGCACAAAACATCAGCAACAGTACTTCAGTGTGACTAATAACATCTCTATGTTTAAAAGTTACAAAAAAACTAAAAGCAAACACCCCACTGAAAAATCCCTTGAGACCATCATGCAAGCTTCAAAAATACTCAAGGTAGCCAGGCGGTGGTGGCGCACGCCTTTAATCCCAGCACTTGGGAGGCAGAGGCAGGCAGATCTCTGTGAGTTCGAGACCAGCCTGGTCTACAAGAGCTAGTTCCAGGACAGGCTCCAAAACCACAGAGAAACCCTGTCTCGAAAAACCAAAAAAAAAAAAAAAAAATACTCAAGGTAGTCTGACTGCTTGAATCAGTAAAAAGGGATTGTTTGAGTATATGGACTTTATGAACAGTAATTAAATCAATTTCTACCTATGGTAGTTGTGTACAAACAACACCATGAGATCAGAAAAGAAAAGGGTGGCTAGACATTAACCCCACATGCTCCTATGTGGAGAACTCATTTCAACATCTGTCTTACCTTGGGAGCAGTACAGTAGACCAGGAATCTGTAGGGGACTTTGGTGACTCTGACGGCCTTTCCCTAGGACTGTGGGTGAAAAGTAGCCTAATTAGCATATCCTTTTGCATGTAAAAACAGATACAAACTGTAACAGGAGGCCAGGCCCATCTTAATTAACATTTCAAATCAAGGACTCTGAGCCGCTATTTTAGGACTGGGGAGGGGGACACACACACACACACACAACATGCACAAACCCAGTAAAACAGCAACAACAACAACAAAGGAAGGCAACTGACTGGATGGGGTAAAGCCAAGACTATGGAGGCCTAATTTACTGAGCATTATTAGACAAAGTTTTTTTTGAAAAGGATAGCAAAGAGAGAAATGGATTTCTATACAGAGTGATGAGAATTAAGAACCTAAGCTCATGTCTTTTATAATGGGAGCAGCTGGGTCTCATTTTATTTTCCTAAGTAGGTTATTCTACAGTGAGAAATCAGACAACAGCTCTAATAGCGGCTACTTCTGATGTCTTGCAGAAATACTCGTACCATCCTTACACATAACCACCTCATCCAGAAAAAAAAGAAACATCTTCCCTTAACCCTTTGAATTGTTAACGTGCTTATCTATAAATGGTATGAAATAGGAAAGCACTGAATAATTGGAATCATTAAGTGTATCTATACAGAAATCAAACTGGATTCATCAGATCCTGAAAGGCTTTGTTGGTGTTTTTTATCTCTAAGTGTTTTTGTTCTATTTTCCTATGCCCAAGGAGCCTCAGAAGGAAGAACCTGGAATGGTCTTTGAGTCATCAGTCAACTTGAAGGGAAAGGAAATACTATACACCAGTCATTGACATAGCATATTACTGTCCATGTTAACATAGTGTATTCCTGTGCCTTCAGTACCAATCAAGTATAGATTATTGTAACTTTTTCTTTGTTGTAACACATGTTTTGAGCCAGGTGGGATATGAATTATACATTAAAAAGTAACCAAAATGTTTGTCTCTGAAGGTTTGGAACTTCTAAATGTTTTACTCTGGGTCTGATAAGCCCACAATCATAAACACAGTCACTACCCGAGGGAATAGTCCTGGAGAGAGCTTTAAATTATTCAGTTCCCATAACAAATTTAGCTGCTCAGGAGTTTCTCCCACCCGATCTTATGGTGATCATAATTCAGACAATTTATAGATTGTGTACTATAGTCAAAATTATAAGAACACAATGCCTTTAGTTGTCTTTAGTACGAACGATGGTCACAGTCCCTGCTCACACACTGACAATACTGACACCAAATGATCTTGCATATTTTGCTAAGATCACATTATTGAAGAGAGTGCTTATGCCAGAAGGGCTATTGAGCGTGCTCCAGCTCACCCTCTGGAAGGATAGAAGCTGACAGACTCTGAAAACACAGAAGGTATCTACTCCCTTCGCTGTGCCTCTTATCATCTCCAGTTCCAGCAGAACAGCTGAAGCAGGATCTTAGATGCAGGCATTTCTTTGGATTACCAAATTGTAAAGAACAAGAGTCTAGATGTGACTCACACCTGCCAATGTGCTTTTTGGTCATTACTGTACTGTGACAGGCATTCCTCCCTATGTAGAGGGTACGGTCTCAAAAATCTAGTCAATCACTGAACCATTATGCAAATTTTCATGCTAATGGTAGTATTTGTCTAGTATTGTTGATTGTCTCATTTAGTTATGTTCCTTAAGAAAAATGTATATGAATGCTTAATATCCATGAAATCATGGTTTAAACATGTTAGACATGGCTGGGAAGATAGGTCAGAGAGTTTGATCCTCGGAACACACACAGAAAGACAGATATGGAGCGATGCAATCTCAGTGCCCCTACTGAGGGAAAGCAGACAGAGACAGAAAGACCCAGAAGCTCCAAAATGTGTTAACCTGGTGTATACAGAGCATCAGCCAGAAAGCACAAGAGACACCCTGCCTCTGAACAAGGTAGAAGGAAAGAACAGACTCCTGAGAAGTCCTTAATGTTCAGCGCTCTCTCTCTCTCTCTCTCTCTCTCTCTCTCTCTCTCTCTCTCTCTCTCTCTCTGTCTCTCCTCCTGCTCTCTCTGCCCAAACCCCACTATCTCAGAGAAAGAGACCTTCTTCCAAAGGAAGATGTCAAAAGCTCAGTTCCACATTCTTGATGTTTTTGGCTCCTCCCCTGAAGTTTGAAGTTGTCGACATCCCAAGACCCTGCCTAAAGGGTATCATAATTGGGCACAATCTTTGGGAGCTGAAGGAGTCACCAGGGAGTTGCTTTGCTCAGCAAAAATCTGATATTTTACTTGTTAATTTGGCTTGATCTCTCTTAATGCTTTGGCAAAGAAATCTATTATTGGGTACAGAAAGCCTACTAACTTGGTGTGGTCATATGCAAACCATAGCAAACCTGTACCTACATACACAAACATACACTCTTGCATATATACATATATATATATATATCAATTATATATTAAAATAGAAAACTATTAAAACATTATGGTATTGTGCATATCCTCTAAGTACCACATGGTATCTCACTATATTTGAATTTCTGCAAAAATATACTATCGGGGGGATGGAGAGATGGCTCAGAGGTAAAGTGCACTGGCTGCTCTTCCAGAGGTCCTGAGTTCAATTCCCAGCAACCACATGGTGGCTCACAACCATTTGTAATAAAATCTGGTGTTAGCTGGGCGGTGGTGGCGCACGCCTTTAATCCCAGCACTTGGGAGGCAGAGGCAGGCAGATCTCTGTGAGTTCGAGACCAGCCTGGTCTACAAGAGCTAGTTCCAGGACAGCCTCTAAAACCACAGAGAAACCCTGCCTCGAAAAACCAAAAAAAAAAAAAATCTGGTGTCCTCTTCTGTACTTTAGGATACATGTAGGAAGAACCCTGTATACATAATAAATAAAAATCTTTTTTTTTTTTTTTTGGATTTTTCTTTTTCTTTTTTTTTTTTTTTTTGGTTTTTCGAGTCAGGGTTTCTCTGTGGTTTTGGAGCCTGTCCTGGAACTAGCTCTTGTAGACCAGGCTGGTCTCGAACTCACAGAGATGCGCCTGCCTCTGCCTCCCGAGTGCTGGGATTAAAGGCATGCGCCACCACCGCCTGGCAAAAATCTTTTTTAAAAATGTGCCATCAGTTTTTTTGGTTGGAAAGAACTGAAATTCACCAATCAGTTATGGAGGTGGAGAAGCCCATAATCTTTAGCTATATCATCTGTCTCTGGTGAGGGTTCCCTACTCGTAGGTTGCACACAACCAGCTTTTTGCCATGTTCTTGGGTACCTTAAGTAGTTAAAGGCCTGTTTTCTAAATGTTCAAATATTACTTATTTAGACTCTTCCCCAAAAACCTTGTCACCCACAAAAGACCCTACCTCACCTGTGACCTCCTTGAAGGTCAATGTACCCAATCCCTTGCCTTGGGTCATCAGGGTTGGGATAATCTTCAGTAGTGTTTGAGGCCTCAATCACCCTGACTAGGAAGGAAATGCCATGGATCATTTATTAACATACTTTATTACTATGCCATCAATGACAATCAGGTCTATACTACTGTGAGGTTTTCTTTGTTGGAATACTCATGTTTGAGGCAAGTGGGGTATGAATTATATGTGAATAAATAATAAAATATACACAATCACACACATTTTCATGTAGACTACAAGTATTCAGATCATAATACTTTTGGCCCAAGTGTCTCAAATTTATGTCACTCTCATTTTGTAAAATAGATTTATTCCAATTAAAAAAAAACAGTCCCCAAATCTTTGTATGTTTCAGCCTCAACCTAACTTAAAAGTTGAAGTTCAATCTGAAAACCATCTAAATCAGTCTCCATTTGTTCTTGGATAAATTGGGATTACACCGACTGGGAACTGGTGTAATCAAACCAAGATCGACACGACCCGACATCCCAGCACAGGAGCAGTATGAATGAAGGCAGCAGTAATGGAATCTGTGCAATTCCAAGTGCAGACTCACCTTTATTGACTCAGTTCTGTGCTATGTGAATTCAATAGAGCTAAGGCCTTGCCTTTGAAGCTAGGCAGAAAGCTGCCTTGGTGTCACTGGGCAGCCCTGTCTCCCAAGGCAGTTACAGGTCGTAGTCCCACCTCAGTAGAAACTTTATTCCTTGGAGTAGAAGTTTATTTTTGTTCATCTATTAATCTGAAAGCTAAGTAAATACCAAGGTGGCCTCCTGGGTGGGTTCTGTGGCTCACCAGGGGATCTGCTAAAAGCTTCCAGCGGGAGGCATCTGCATTGACCCCCAGGAGCTAGAAGAAGCTTCCACACACACACCCCCAAAGCTCCTTGGAGCTATGCCTGAAGCAATGCAGAAACTCTAGAACAGTACAGTGAGCTGAGTAATGATGAGATTGAGGAGGGCTGGGCAGAAAGGTTCAGGCCCCTTCCTTTGAAACAATTGTCATGCCCTGGCTGCTTGAGGTATGATGTGTGTGGCAATGGTGAGCATCCCTGAGAAGTGTGTAAGGTCATTTCTGAAAAGCCACTAGCCCACACTTACTAATAATCTCAGCATTGGACAGCTGACTGACCACACTTTTCTCATTTTTTGTACTATTAAGCTAAGAACTCATGTCATATTCTAATTAAGAACTCTGTCTTTGAGTGTTTCTCTATCTTTCTGCATTTTACTATAGATGTTCAGGAGAAACCTGAACCATTTTAGAAACATCTTCATGCAAATATCCAACCCTTTATAACTCTGAAGGCTAATACTTAGAAAACATTGGAACACAGGAACAATGCAATCAAGGTCATTGACTCTGTGACAGAACCTTTACCAGTTCCCAGTAATGTGCTCCTCACCTGCACAGCTTCTACCATCCATGTTTCTGCCACACAGTCTTTTTGTTTTGTTTTGTTTTTGTTTTTTCGAGACAGGGTTTCTCTGTAACTTTGGAGCCTGTCCTGGAACTAACTCCCTTTGTAGACCATGCTGGCCTCGAACTCACAGAGATCTGCCTGCCTCTTCCTCCTGAGTGCTGGGATTAAAGGTGTGCGCCACTACCGCCCGGCCTGCCCACAGTCTTATCACCAGCATTTGGACAGTCTCTAATGTGATGGATTCCTTGCGCCTTTCTCCGTCTATGTGAGTCTGGGCCCATGTTAGAGCTTCCCTCAGTGGTCTGTCCATGGAGAGGTATGCTGTTCACAATAGCGTAAAACCTTGTCCTACGTCTACATATTAACCCAGTCTTTTTTTTTTTTTTTTTTTTTTTTTGGTTTTTCGAGACAGGGTTTCTCTGTGGCTTTGGAGCCTGTCCTGGAACTAGCTCTGTAGACCAGGCTGGTCTCAAACTCACAGAGATCCGCCTGCCTCTGCCTCCCGAGTGCTGGGATTAAAGGCGTGCGCCACCATCGCCCGGCTAACCCAGTCTTAAAACCACTCTTAGGCTTTGGGGTTCTGGTTAAAGCAACATTCTCACTCCATGGTGCAGGTTTCTCTTTCTCTCAGACCATTAAGAATGCTTTAATAAAATATCATAACTGGGTGGTGTGTTTGTGTGTGTGTATGTGTGTGTGTGTACATGCATTTCTCAAAGCTCTGAAGGCTGGGTCATTCAAGTGCAAATGCCTGCATATTTGCTGTGTCCTGAGGACCTCAGTCCTGGTTCATAAATGGTCCTCTCACGTGAGTATTTTTTTTTTTTGGTTTTTCGAGACAGGGTTTCTCTGTGGTTTTGGAGCCTATCCTGGAACTAGCTCTTGTAGACCAGGCTGGTCTCGAACTCACAGAGATCCGCCTGCCTCTGCCTCCCAAGTGCTGGGATTAAAGGCATGCGCCACCACTGCCCAGCCTCACGTGAGTATTTTATGAGGCCCCTAACAGCTTTACAAGGTCTCCACCCCACAACCTAAACTCTTCCCCAAAGGCTCCAACTTCCCCCATTGCCCTAAAATTAAGATTCCAGCAGGTGACTGGGAGAAGCAGCCCCTGTGGCTTGGGTTTATCTGTGGAGAACTGGGAGAACGAGTGACCTCACCCCCTGTCAGCCTCACACTCACCAAATCCATGCAGCTCACACACCTACAGACAGATGGAAACCATTCCTTTGAAAAGTTAATTGCATGCCGTTTCAATATGGAGACTTCTTTTTTCAATTTACCTTTAAGGAAGAGGGATAGGAAGCAGGGGGTATAGAGTTTGAAAATATAATAAAAGGGTGGTTGTGAAATTTTTTATGGAAATATCTCATATCATGTAAATAAAGGAAAGGGCACTACTTCCCCAGCCAGGTATCTTTGGACCTGGAAGCCCTGGATGAGGTGTGCACCTTCCCAGTCCTGGCACAACACAGCCTGTCCTGCCCTGGGGAGGCCAACCATGGATGAGTAGGCCCAGCTTCCTCAGGATGTCACCACAGGGCCTGGCTTGCCCTGGGGAGGGAGACTGTGGAAAGAGGGCACAGATTCCCAGGCCTGGCACCCCAAGGACTAGACTTCCCTAGGGAGGCCAGCTGTGGATGATGGGGAGCAGCTTCCCCACCCTGGCACACCAGGGCTTGGCCTAACCTAGGGAGGCCAGTCGAGGATGAGGGGGCACAGTAAACTCTTGAACCACTCCTGGGTCAAGGAAGATAGAAAGAAAGAAAGAAATTAAAGACTTCCTAAAATTCAACAAAATGAAGACACAACATACCCAAACCTATGGGACACTATGAAAGCAGTGCTAAGAGTAAAATTCACAGCACATAAAGATAGTGGAGAAAGCTCACACTAGTGACTTAACACCACATATGAAAGCTCTAGAAAAAAATGTAGACAGGCCCAGAAGGAGTAGGAGATGGGAAATAATCAAATTGAAGGCTGAAATAAATTAAATAGAAACAAATAAAAAATACAATGAATCAATGAGACAAAGAGCAGGATCTTTGAGAAAATCAACAAGATAGACAAATCCTCATGCAAACTAATAAAAAAAGCACAGAGAGAACATCCAAATTAACACAATCAGAAATGGAAAGGGATACCTGACAACAGACACTAAGGAAATACAGAGAATCCTTAGATCATACAACAAAAACCTGTATTCCACTAAATCAGGAAACACAAAAGAATTGAACAATTTTCTGGTTAGATACCATATACCAAAATTAAATCAAGAACAGGCGAACAATTTAAAGAGACGTATAAACTCCAAGGAAATAGAAGCTGTCATCAAAAGCCTCACAAACAAAAATATCCCAGGGCCAAATGGTTTTATAGTTACCCTGATACCAAAACCTCACAAAGACTCAACCAAGAAAGAGAATTACAAACTAATCTCACTCATGAACATGGATGCAAAAATACTCAGTAAAATGTTGGCAAACCCAATCCAAGAACACATCAAAATAATCCTTCATGATCAAGTCAGCTTCATCCCAGAGATGCAGGGATGGTACAACAGTCAAAAATCTATTAATGTAATCCATCATATAAATAAACTGAAAGAAAAAACATATGACCAACTTATTAGATACTGAGAAAGCATTTGACAAAATCTGATACCCCTTCATGATAAAGGTCTTGGAGAGATCAGGGATACAAGGAACATATCTAAATATAATAAAAGAAATATACAACAGCCTGACTGCCAGCATCAAATTAAATGGGGAGAAAAAGTGATTCTGCTAAAATCAGAAGAAAATGAGACTGTCCACTCTCTCCGTATCTATTCTACATAGCTCTTGAAGTTCTGATAGAGCAATAAGACAACAAAAGGCAATCAAGAGGATTCAAATTAGAAAGGAAGCAGTCAAACTTTTGTTATTTGCAGACAATATGATAGTATGTATAAGTGACCTCAAAAACTCTACAGGGAAACTCCTACAGCTGATAAATACCTTCAGTGAAGTGGCAGGATGCAAGATCAACTCAAAAAAATCAATAGCCTTCTATATACAAATGATAAAGGAGCTGAGAAATAAATCAAAGAAACATCACCTTTCAAAATAGCCAAAATTACATAAAATATCTTGGGGTAATGTGGAGACACAGAACTGGCTTAGAGTGCAGGCTCCTCCTGGGACAGATGAGACAAAATTGGGAAATGGTTGTTTGGCAAACCAAGCATAGATGAAAGCAAACTTTCTCTGCCCGTTTCTCAAATGTTCTGTGAGAATCTGTACCCTGGATAAGGAAGTGGCCTTTGAGCTCAGTTCTTCACACTCTACCAGTTACAATAGAGTGCTTTGTTTTTGTATACTTTCTGCCTTGTTTCTATGTACTTTTTATTTTTATTACTGTTATTAATTGAGGTATTGTTTCTTGCAAGGAGAGGCAAGAGTTTCTCATGATCATGTACATGAGTAAAGGGGGTTTCAGAGTTGAGGTAATGCTTTTTAGACTGTATAAAAAGCCATACAAAATCAAGCTTGTTATGCAGTTGTTGACAACCTACCTGCATCCCCTGTGTCCTGATTTGCACAAGACCCTTACCCAAGAACCCCAACACACTAGACGTTGACATATGGCACCCAAAGAGGGACCCTGAAGAGGAAAAGTTAGGACGGGTCAGAAAACATTAACCAAGTAAGTAATCTTTATTACAGGGTAATGGGACAAGCTAAATCTTCTCCGTATCTTGCTATACAAAAACACTTAATAAAAACTCATAGTGTTTCTGTTTCTTTTTCTGACTTAGAAATGTGTTGAAGTAGCCAGGCGGTGGTGGCACACTCCTTTAATCCCAGCATTCGGGAGGCAGAGGCAGGCGGATCTCTGGGAGTTCGAGGCCAGCCTGGTCTACAAGAGCTAGTTCTGGGACAGGCACCAAAGCTACAGAGAGACCCTGTCTCGAAAAACCAAAAAAAAAAAAAATGTGTTGAAGTAATTAAAGAATATAATCCTTGGTTTCCAGACGAAGGCACCTTAGATATAGATACTTGGCAAAGAATTAAAACTAATGTTGAAAAAGCTGTGAGACAGTGTGAGAAAATATCTGTTCGTTTATGGTCTATATGGTCTATGATTTTTACTGTTTTCAGAGCTATGATGGAAGAGCGGTTAATGACAGATCTGGGAAAGGAGGTTACTCCACCCGTAAAAAAATTGAACATGGATCAAAAAACTAAAGAGCAAATTGTGGAGGACCAAGAAAGCTTAATCAAAACAACTAGTTTGGATTTGCAATCAGTTTTGGAGAAACTTAATGGGCTAGAAAAGCAAATGAAAAAAAACGGGCCGCTGAGTAGAAACAGAAAGTAGTGTCTGCTGCACAAGTTATGACCATGTCTAAACAAAATCTAAAAAATCTTTTGGAGAGCCGGGCAGTGGTGGCGCACGCCTTTAATCCCAGCACTCGGAAGGCAGAGGCAGGTGGATCTCTGGGAGTTCGAGGCCAGCCTGGTCTACAAGAGCTAGTTCCAGGACCGGCACAAAAGCTACAGAGAAACCCTGTCTCGAAAAACCAAAAAAAAAAAAAAATCTTTTGGATTTGGCTTATTTGTCAAGGGGATCAGGAGTTACATAGCCCTCGATCTCTTTCTAAAATTGCTCAGGTAGAATTAAAATTAGTTGACGGACATATTAAAAAATGATTTTTTTGAGTAGAGTACAACCTAACATTCCTATTAAATTATTAATATTGGATACTTTTCAATATCCTACAGGTATTTTAGCTCAAGGTATTTTTCCCCTTCAGTGGATTTACAAAAACCATACATTTTCTAAAACAGTAACAACTTATGAAGAAATGTTATCCTATATAATTCAAGAAGGGAGACGATGTCTTACTTTGTTTGACAGGTCTAGATTGTTCTGCTATAATTTTTCTATTACCAATTGAAAAAGCTGAATACATGTGTCAGCTTTCAGAAGCTTTACAAGTTTCTTTAGTTTATTTTACTGGAAACTTTGAATATCATAATGCCAAAAGCAAATTGTGGGACTATTTACAAAAACAAGAATTTGTAATCCATGATATTGTATCTGTCAATCCTTTACCTGATGTATTAGCTATTTTCTGATGGTTCCAAAACTAAAAGTGCTTATGGGACAGAATCTAAGTACTGGGTAGAATTTACAGATTGTTCTTCTGTACAACAAAATGAATTGTATGCTGTTATTAAAGCCCTTCAAGATTTTCCTCAAGATCTAAATATTCAGCTTATGTTGTAGGAGTTGTACAAAATATTCCCCTATTCTTATCAACAGGGTGAGTTCTCCATCATTGCCCTAGGCTAGTTCATGCTATATAATAGGGAGTAATGGGTGTTTCTGATTCTCCTGCTTTCATGCTCTTAGAGATGATTCACCCACATCTATACCACCAGGACTAGCACAACTATGTTGTCTATGCAAGGAGCAGGGGCTGCTCTCCAAAGTGCTACAGCTAGTGAGGGTCAGGGACAGGTCTCCAGTTCATGTTCTCTCCAGGATTGGTGGGATGGTAGAAAGATATGGGAGAAGATACGGGAATGGAAATAATAAGAAGAATATACTGTCTGAAAAAGTCACTTTTCAACAACAACAGAAAAAGACAAGATAAATACAGTACAGGGATAAATAAGCTCAGAGATAAATAGAGATCAAGATCTGTTACAACATCTCTGTATTTCTAAGTTCTGGAGTCTCAGGATGTCATTTAAAAACTTGCTTTTTCTTGGAATGATTTCAAATGCACATTTATTTTGCCAACAATTTTTAATGAAACAGTGTTAACAACAGCCATTCAAATAGTTAAATGTTCTCAAATATTTAATTAAATAAATGAGAGGATAAAATTAAACTGGCTTGCCGGGCGGTGGTGGCGCACGCCTTTAATCCCAGCACTCGGGAGGCAGAGGCAGGTGGATCTCTGTGAGTTCGAGACCAGCCTGGTCTACAAGAGCTAGTTCCAGGACAGGCTCCAAAACCACAGAGAAACCCTGTCTCGAAAAAAAAAAAAATTAAACTGGCTTTAAAAAAAACAATGTTGACTGGTATTTTAAGAGTGATGGTGTGAACTCTGAAACATAAATTCTCACTCCCACTATTGATGTCCACTGTATCTAAAGATGCCATCACTTTACAAGGAGTCTAGAATAAAGTATTAGCCCAAGAAAGCATTGATTTCTTTATTTTTTTGATTGAGGTTTCAAGGGTACTTCTTTATGTTGGTGTGTATGAGGTATGTGCATGTGAGTGTTATAAAACATGTGAGTTTGCCGGGCGGTCGTGGCGCACGCCTTTAATCCCAGCACTTGGGAGGCAGAGGCAGGCGGATCTCTGTGAGTTTGAGACCAGCCTGGTCTACAAGAGCTAGTTCCAGGACAGGCTCCAAAACCACAGAGAAACCCTGTCTCGAAAAAAAACAAAAAAACAAAAAAAAATGTGAGTTTATGTGAAAGATAAATAGTATATATGACTATTAACATTGATACAGAGCCAAAAACAGTCAGTTGCTATGAATATCTATTGTATTCTACTACATTTCCTTAAAACAAATCTCCATTGAACCTTGAAATCACTGTTTCTCAGATAAATTCACAATGAAGCAAAACTCTGGGATCACAAATCTCCTGTGCACCAATACTAAATTAAAAATGTGCTTCCATGTTAGTAATAGCATGAAGGTTTCTGGGAAGTAATCTCAAACCATCATGTTGCCATTGTAAGGGTCCTTACCCAATAAAAGTGGAATATTTTAAAATTTATCAGGAACCACTGTAAATGTCTTCCACATTTTTCTGATGGCATTCATCATTTCCTTGTTTCTGAAAGTATAAACCATAGGATTGAGCAATGGTGTCAAAACATTGACAAATGTAAGTATATTTTTCTCAAAGGACAATGCAGATGTAGGTCTTGCATATATTAATATACATGGGACAAAGAACAAAAACACAACTGTAATATGGGATCCACAGGTGGAGAGAGCTTTATATCGACCTTCAGAACTGTGGGCTCTCAGAGAAAACAATATAACACCATAGGAGACAAGCAATAATGAGAAGATTATAATACAAATAGCCCCACTGTTGGCAAACACCCAAAGGACAAAAATGTGTGTATCACTGCAGGCAAGCTTCAGTAATGGGAACAAGTCACACATGTAATGGTCAATAATATTGGTTCCACATAAAGGCAGTTGCAATGTGAATATAATTTGTATGACAGAATGCAAAAAGCCTCCTGCCCAAGATACCAACACTAAAACACCGTAGAGCCTTTGGGTCATGATGGAAGAATAGTGAAGAGGCTTGCAAATGGCCACATAGCAGTCTTAGGCCATGGCTGCCAAGACAATTACTTCTGCCCCTGTGAAGAAGTGTACTGTAAACAGTTGTGTCATGCAGCATTCAAAAGAGATCGTCTTCCTTTCATAAAAACAGTCTATAATTATCTTGGGTGTAACAGTAGAAGAAGTACATTGCCGGGCGGTGGTGGCGCACGCCTTTAATCTCAGCACTGGGGAGGCAGAGGCAAGCGGATCTCTGTGAGTTCGAGGCCAGCCTGGTCTACAAAAGCTAGTGCCAGGACAGGCTCCAAAGCTACACAGAAACCCTGTCTCGAAAAACAAAACCAAAGAAGAAGAAGGAGAAGGAGAAGGAGAAGGAGAAGGAGAAGGAGAAGGAGAAGAAGAAGAAGAAGAAGAAGAAGAAGAAGAAGAAGAAGAAGAAGAAGAAGAAGAAGAAGAAGAAGAAGAAGAAGAAGAAGAAGAAGAAGAAGAAAAGTACATGCACCCAGGAAAGCCAGAAATGCCAAGTAAAAGTACATGGGTGAATGAGGTAGTGAAGGGTTGTAGATGATATGAATTATCCATACTCTAATTCTGGTGCAGAGTATAATTGACTACGTCAATTTAAATTACGTATGGAAAAGAAACCTACATAAAATGTCACTAGATATTCCTGTATAAACACAGAAAATCACTGGACTTCTTTTTTTTTTTTTTTTTTTTTTTTTGGTTTTTCGAGACAGGGTTTCTCTGTGGTTTTGGAGTCTGTCCTGGAACTAGCTCTTGTAGACCAGGCTGGTCTCGAACTCACAGAGATCCGCCTGCCTCTGCCTCCCAAGTGCTGGGATTAAAGGCGTGCGCCACCACCGCCCAGCATCACTGGACTTCTTTAACCAATATTTGACCTTATTTGACCCAGGAGATTCTCTCTTTTTTTTTTTTTTTTTCTTGGTTTTTTTTTCGAGACAAGGTTTCTCTGTGGTTTTGGAGCCTGTCCTGGAACTAGCTCTCGTAGATCAGTTTGGTCTCTAACTCACAGAGATCTGCCTGCCTCTGCCTCCCGAGTACTGGGATTAAAGGCGTGCGCCACCACCGCCCGGCTGACCCAGGAGATTCTTAACAACCTTCTTGATTTCCTCATTTTTGAGAATAAAGATTAAATGATTCAACAGAGTTGTCACTAGTATGAAAAACAAACTCACAACTTTGTCAATGGGAAAGGAGGTCATTGATCTTGCAAACAAATATAAGCAAAGTATAAAGAATAAGAAAACATCATGGACATGATAAACACAGGTAGAGAGGCTTTTGTGATGCCTTTTAAAACTGTGATTCCTCAAAAAATGAACAAGGAATGAAGATTGACCACAGAAGAAGCAATAAGCATACAAAAAGTGAGTAAACAGAGTGACCCACTATAGGCAGCAATCAGTGGCCCAAGAAAGTTTCAGGGCAGGCCAATTCCAGAAGTGGCATTGTTGAGCCCTAAAGCCCCACCAAGGAAGAGGTCGCCCCAAGAGACACTCACAGCAAGGTTGATGCAATAGCAAGAGGAATTTTTATTCTGCAGCGGCAGAGGTCCCCCAGCCTCGAGAGGAGAAGGACGCCTGCTTTGTCTATTACAAGCTCTTTTAAAGGAAAAAACCACAAAATCAGGGAGGGGGTAGTACAGAATCAAAGGGAAAGTCCAAAAATCATTTGTCAACTGTTTTGAGTAGTTCATTTAACGGTCAGCTAACTCTACTTGATCAATGTTATGGCGGTTACAAGGAGGGACACCTGCAGGTCGTCTCACCCCAGTTCCAGGGTCCGGGTCTATTGAAGAAAGACTACAATGGGGATGGAAAGTACTCGTGCACGCGTGGTTGGTTACCAGGGTCCTGGTTCCCAGGAAGGGGGGTGCAGTAGTGCTAAGGTGCCTCTAAGTCTTTCAGCATAAAATCACACATAAAGTGATCACTAATATTTGGACCAAAAAATAGTAACTGAGCCAGGAATAAAATCTTTATTTATCCATGGATGATGTGATATAAGGGAAATAGCCAAGCACAGAAAGCCAAATCCTGGAAGTTCTCGCTCAAATGCAAAAGCCATAAAGTTTTATCCCATTAGAGTTGAGAGTAGAATAGTGCTCATAGACAATAAGATAACAGAAAAAAAAAGAAATATTGTAAGGTTGAATAACAGAAACCAAAATACATGTATATCAGCGGAGCATGTACTAAACACTGGGCTAAACATGGTTCACAACAATTTATTATATGTTTTATAAAGAACTAGAGAAGAGTTTAAAGGTTTAAAGCACAAAGAAGCCATGGTCATTTAATGGGATAGAAATGTTTATCACCAAATTTCACATACATATTATCTACATGGATTGTCACACTGAACTCCATTGAGAGATATAATTACTATTCAATAAAAATTTGGTGTAAATAGGATATAATTCACTGTCATCATTTTAATCATTTAAGAAGGAGAACAAGTGTCCATAAAACAGCTCTAGATGCTTTTAAACACACAAATCCTCAGGTTTATGCATCACTAGCTTTGCACATTTGACCCCAGAGCTTCTTCATAACCTTTTTGACCTCCTCATTTCTGAGGGTATAGATTAAAGGGTTCAACATAGGTGTCACCAGGGTACAAAATACAGTCACAGCTTTGTCAGTGGGGAAGGAAGTCATAGGCCTTAGGTACAGGTATGAACAAAGTACAAAGAATAAGACAACGACAGTTATATGAGAAGCACAGGTAGACAGGGCCTTGCGATGTCCTTCTGAACCGTGATTCCTCAGGGAGTGAAGGATGGCTATATAGGAAGCAACCAGCATAGAGAAAGTAAGGAAACACAGTGACCCACTGTTGGCAGCAATCAGGGGTCCAAGAGTGTGTGAGTGTCAGTGCAGGCCAACTCGAGGAGTGGTATTAAATCACACATAAAGTGGTCAATGATATTTGGGGCACAGAATGGTAATTGGGACATAAATAAAATCTGTATTCCTCCATGGATGAATCCCAGGATTACAGCAGCCCTCACCAGGAATATACACACAGGTCGGCTCATGATGGTTATGTAATGTAACGGCTTACAAATGGCTGCATAGCGATCATAGGCCATGGAAATTAGCAAGATGATTTCAGCTGCAGCAAAAAAAAATGCTCAGCAAAAAGCTGAGTCATGCAGCCATTGAAGGATATGCTGCTCCTCTCAGAGATCAAGTCATAGATCATTTTGGGTGCTATGGAAGAAGAGTAGAAACCATCTATGATGGACAAGTAGGACAGAAAAAAGTACATGGGAGTAGCCAGGGCCGGGCTGATGAAGATGGTGACTGAGATGAGTGTGTTACCTGCCAGTGTGATCAAATAGATTACTAAGCACACAATAAATAAGAGTTTCTTCAAATCTGGGTCTTGAGTCAAGCTCAGAAGGATGAATTCTGTGACATTGTTCATTCTTTCATTGGTTTTGTACAGGCTGTGGCCATATGGTCATCTGAAAAAAACATAGTGCCCCATTAATGTTATTGTAAAACTAAACTGAAGTACTTTGTTATCTCCTTGTTGTAACTGCTGAAATAGAAAAGCTACATTTACTTTTACACTTAATATCACTTTGCAGGCAATTTTGTAGATGGGAGTAGGTTAGCTTACTACTAATACTTTATTATAACACCACAACCAAAGAAAATCTTATTATGCTTGTTGGCTGAAGGTTAGGTGTCAACCTTAAAAAAAATAATCCTAGGAATAATCTCAAACTTGACTTTCTTCATTGTTTTTCTTTTCTTGTGGGAAAATATGAATCTCAACTTATTTGAAACTACATTTGCACATGAATGCAAATGTTAAAATCTAGGAACACACTGTGCATGAAATTTATTGGGACTCTAAAGAACAAAAGCATCACTGGATGTAAGACTCCTGTATGATTCCTCTGTACTTTATAAGGTACATGAACCAGGGACAGACAGAACTGCAGGGAGAGTTACTTTCTGGATGACAAAAGAACATCTTTTTACAGCTCACTGAGTATAATTAATTCTAGAACAGCAGCTTTTTTGCCTGACTTCCAACGTTCCTTCTTTCATGATCCCACTCTTTGTACATGTAAAGGCTCCAAAGTCCTTCTGCGTCCTCACAGTATTTCATAAATTTTTCCCAGATGTTGAACTATTTCCTCATTTAGGATTATGTTCAGGGTTATGTAAAATTCTGCTGGGCACTCACTGTTTGTAATAGAGTTACATGAGGTGAGCATGTCTAGAAGAGGACTGCCTAAGAAAATAGATTTTCTGTTTTTGGTATACATCCAATCAAATCAGTGAATTTAAAGTTTTTATTGATAACTGGTGGAAATATTGATGTTATCCAAAAATGTTTTCTTTTAATTTCTATAAATGTGGACTTTCACTAGCATGGCAGTGTTTCTACAAAAGAGGAGAGGTTTTATTCTTTCTCTTCCCTTTTCTGCCTCTTTCCACAACACCCGCCAAAAAGCAAGCAACATAATTTCCTTCCCACAACATCCACATTCTGGATGGAGAGGTCAGCATCAAGGCCTCTCAGTCACAAAATGAGTGAGGAAAAAACATTCGGTTTTCAGAGAAGCTTAGTCTCTGAGTGGTTCCCTTTTATTCATTGGACGTGTATATGGGGACTACGTTGTTAATCATTCTTAATGTATTTAACTTAAAGTTCTAACTTCAAACTATCAATGTGGAAAATGGAAAAGGCGAAAAGTCCTCAAGATGTTACAAATAAGACTTTAGAATCAAAGTATTTAATGACGTTACTGAACATACTAATTTAAAGTTGACTTCAGCCATTCTCAATATCACCTATTTGATTATTCCTACAGATTACTTAATGTTACTGTTTCATGTTTTCATTTTCATATCAAAATATTATGTTTTGAATCTACAATAAGATTACAAGTTCCACTTCAGTAACAATAAATTGTTCAAATCAAGTGAATCACCTTAAAGTATGTAAAGAAGTGATGCAGATGTCCTTGTGTGAAGTTTAGTGTAGTTATTGTTTCTTCTCCTTTGAATATACGCAGCACAATTATCCACAGACTCTGTGAACTGACATCTCTCTAGACAGTTCTCCAGTGTGTATATTTTCATTCATTTTTATTACCATTGTCACTCTGAAACAAGCTATTTCTGAGATATATTTATAGACATGTGTGTTTCTATAATATGTAAATATACTTCAAGTTAAATAAAAGTACTTGAAATAAGGCCAAATATTTTAAAGCAGAAAGCATTTGTGTATTGCACTATAAAATGTGTAAGTGCATAGAATAGCTAGAAAGGATCTGATTTCCTTTACTTCTCTGGGCGCCTGCTTTGCTTCTTAGTAGCCTTTGAACATTGTGTAGAGAGAATTTCTTTCAATCCTAACTCAAGTTTTCCTGTAACTTACCTTTGTATAAATTCACTGAGAACAAGCAGTGTTTCTTAAATCTTGTTATCACATCTCTAATCATTGGCTCACAAAACCTGTGGAATTCCTTCTTCCTTGATTCTAAACAACTGTTTAAATAGACTTCCAGATATAATATAGGATCTGATAATGTTCTGGCCTCTCAAATACTCAAAGGACTGATAATTGTTTCTGTTGAAATACTTGCCAAAACAGAGTCAAGGTCATCTGCACAATTCCTCTTGTTGCCCACAAACTTCATTAGCAGTGACTTATTTTAGGAACGTACTTGGGTGGGTGTTAAATTGGTATGTATATTGAAGTTTAAGATAAGACCTGAGTGCTATACTTTTGAAAGCTCCTTTATTAAAATTTTGTAAATTTCTCTTGTTAATTATAGCTTCACTGATACTTGCCTAGTATATGGAGTAGTTTTAAGTATAGTTTATAATTCAGAGAGTGGACTTATCACAAAAAAAATGTGATTAGGTTAAAGGATACTGTTACTTAAAGATTGAAATGACAGTACCCAGGAATTAGGGATTTTGATATTTTCATTAATGGCCCATTTAGTCAACAAAATAAAACAGGACACTTAGCTACCGGACAGGAATTTTTTAAAAGTCAGAGACACCGTTTTTCATCATTATGATTGCCTACCTCACATGGTGCCCTGTGTAACTGAGAAGCATGAAAATTTTATCTCCACTACAAAAAGAAAGGATACTCATTCTTAAAGTTAGGTGCCATATTCTCAATAAGTAGAAATTGAGAAAGTCACACACATACAAAAGGATTTATGTATGAATATATGAACAGAGTTATGGAAGAGAATAACTCTATTAAAAAGGTTCCAGTAGCTCCTGAGGTGATGTCAAACTCACTGAACCATCACATGTAATCATATTTCTGTAGATGTTATCAGTTTTTGAATTTAAACAAGAGCAATATGCTTCTGAATTCAAAGACCAATGAAGCAAAACAAATCTTTCAACTGTATTGTTAAAAGTCAACTTTTGGTGCCTTTGTTTACCACCAATCTCATTCATGGTCCTCTCTATATTTAACAAATTCAATTACAAAGTTTAGTTTGGTGCCATTAAGCATATTCACATTATTATAAACTATTTTCATCATCAATATCTATGAAATTGTTGAGACTGTGATAGACTATGGGAATTTTTGAAAATGGACTAAATACATTTTGCATTATGATATTGTTAGAAGCTTATAGGAGCCAGGGAGTAGAATGTGGTACTTTGACTGTAACTGGCCCCATAATCTCACAATGAGTGGTACTATTAGGTGGTATGACCTTATAGAAGTAGGTGTGGTTTTGGTGGAGGAAATGTGTCACTGTTTAAGCAGCTTTGAGACTGCATATAAGATCAAGATACCACCCAGTGTCTGAGCCCACTTCCTGTTGCCTTCTGATCAAGATGTGGTCAGCACCATGACTGCCTACACTCTGCCATGGTCCTGTGATTGTGGAGAACTGCCTAAGTTTGGGTGTCCTGAAACTGGATCTCTAGACTATGCTGGCTTCAAACTCAGAGATCCACAAGCCTCTGCCTTCTGAGTGTTGGGATAAAAGGTGATCACCACCACACCCAGTACTAATCTTTTCTTTAGTTCCTTTTTGCAAGTTGGAAAAATAGCTGGTTGGGATCTTGTCCTGAGGTCACCACTCCCTTTATTCTATTTCTTAATCTGCTTATTTCCTTGAACACAACACTTAGCTCCATTCAACTTCCTGGTACTCTTTCTCCTCAAAATTTGTATTTTGGAATTTACCATGCTCAGCTTTCTCCTTTTCTTTATAAATCTTTGTTAGAGTTACCACTAATAACCACTCTACATAGTTTATACTAGGCTGTTTTGAGATTTCTGCTGCCAGTGGAATTAATTCAAAACTCTTCACAATTGCAATAGTTACTTGTTATTATAGTCTGGTCTTAATATATATAATTTTAAAACACTGAAATTAGTAAATGTTAGAGAATATCTGTTTACACTGTAAAGACATGTCTTTACCAAGATCCCTTCTTTCTGGTTGGTTTAATAAAGAGCTTAATGGTCAGTAGTTAGGGAGGAAGAGGTTAGGCAGAACTTTTGGAGACAGAGAGATCTCTGGAAAGAAGAAAGGTGCATCAAATCACAGAGACAACTAGCTATCTGGGCAATCACCCAAGGTCACGTTTGCAGCGTTGAAGCAACCAACTTTGGCTAAGGCCTAACATGACTGACATACCATTTTCAAAGGCAAAATACTTGTCAAAACTATCTTACCCTGTCTTGGCCGCAGCGCCACCGAGCGCCAGATGTTCGCCGCGCGGGTGGCCATCCTGTTGGTGCCTTCTGCGGTCATCCTGGTCTCCTACACCGCCTTGGGCCGCGCGGTCTGAGTATGCGCTCCCGCTCGGGCCGGCGGAAAGCAGCGAGCACATGTGGCTCTCACTTGACCGCCGTCTGCCTATTCTACTGCTCGGCCACCTACACCTACCTACAACCTACACATAGTTACAACCAGGGCCGCGGCAAGTTCGTCTCGCTCTTCTATACGGTGGTCACACCCGCGTTAAATCCCCTCATCTACACACTGCGCAACAAAGAAGTGAAGGGGGCGGCCCTGAAGTTCGAGGGAAGTCTGGGGAGGCTGCAGGTCCGGCACTGCAAGGCTAAGAAAGGCGCAGGGTCCCGGAACTAGGATGCCCATATTGTTTGCCTTTGCATGAGACTCTGCAAATTTTGTTCTCGAGGAGTCCAGGATTAGTAAGAGGGAGATTACCGGCTAAGGTTTGGATTCTTGAGGAGAAATCCCTGAAATACATAAACACACATATATAGTGATGGTGTAAATGGATCCCAAGCCTTTCTACAGAAGGAAAGCATGATGAAGGAGGGGGCCATCCTCATCCTCCAGAGACTTTGTAACCACCCCTGAACAATTCACATGGAGATAAGATGATGAACACCTGGTGCTGACCTTCAGCCTTCCATACAAAAGACCGTGAGAAATCCCATGGCCTCAGTCATCAGGTGCAGTCCCTCAAGTTAACAAGGAGGCCAGGTGCCTTACCTTACATAGAGAGCTTCCAGAAACAGGATGGGGTTTCCTTTCTTGGGGAGCCAACCGAGCTAATATAGAACTAGCCAGGTAACCAGTGCCCACCACAGAACACTCAATACTTAAAACTATAAAGAAAATCGGCTAGTATAAGGCGATTGTGTCAGGCCTGGTTAAGCTGGGAATCCTGTCTGCAGGGCATGGCTTGTGAACTAGTTTTAAAAGAGAAGGGACTAGACTTGGTGAAGGTAAAGGCAACCATGGTCAGGCTGTGAGAAAAACCTGCATGTGACCAGGATAGAGACAGAGGAGCAAATAGATGGCAGATGGAGAAAGTTATCCTACAGCAAAGGAAGCTCTATCATCAGAAGAAACCAGAAGTTAACCCATTCCCTTCCTTACCCAGAGATGAACATTTTGTTAGGTGTTAGGTGGAGGAGGTACTAGATTTTATTCCATACCAATTATCTTTAAATAAGAATAGGGGATGATGATTGAACGGATTTCTAAATCATTTACTAGTCTGTGATG
The DNA here is from genome assembly GCF_950005125.1 of Chionomys nivalis. Classification (NCBI taxonomy): domain Eukaryota; kingdom Metazoa; phylum Chordata; class Mammalia; order Rodentia; family Cricetidae; genus Chionomys; species Chionomys nivalis. The sequence continues at coordinate 63,512,500 of NC_080104.1, read as the reverse complement.
CTGTTGGGGTTTTAATAAATCATAACACATTTCTTCTCTAATCTCTATAAGTAGACCTCAATTTGGTTCAACAATTACTCATTGATCCACCTGTCCCTGCCTCCCAAGTCCTGAAATTAAAAGTGTGAATCACCACACCCACCTAACCTTTCAGTTTCTTCATTTGGCAGCAATCCTGCCACACGATGAACTATGTCAGAAACAAGCAATCACAGGCTTGACAAATAGTTTTGATTCACCACACTCATCTCCAATCTTTATTTCATTCTCATTAGCTTTCGGAAATCATCAAAGGATGTGACTGGTAAGAGCTAAGGGGAGTGGGCTTGGATCCTCTCACCACCCATCCAGTCACCCCCCAATGCAGTGCCCTGTCAGAAAGAGCAAACTGCCCCTCCTGATGTTGTAGTCAGCCATGATCTTTCCATCTTCCAGCCTCTTTCCATTGCAAGTCACAATCTGAGCCTTGGGGCTCACGGCGGTCGCATTCTCGATCATCTCTTTCACCTGGGACACTGAACTGGATCGTCGAACTTGGAGAAGGTGCCTTTGCCCCTCATTGCTTGACTCCACCAGAAACAAGGGCAGCTCTTCATCGCTGGGCTTCACCACCTTCAGGGTGAGGTGGATGGTTGTTTCCTTGTCAATGCCGTAAGATGACAGCTTTCTCTGGGGCTTGAGGACCTTGGAGCCTAGCAGAAGGACCTGGTCCTGCACAGAAACCTTGGTTTTGGATCTGATATGTTCGTTTATCTTCTTCACTTTGTCACTCTCAGTGGTGTCAAAGGTCATTGATGGCCATTGCTCAGAATGGACAATCTAAGCAAAGAAAGCAGAGAGAGTCAGCCGGAATGCTTGCTGCCCTCCACACCTACTCCTCACCTTCATTGTTCTGTCTGCTTGGCCCTCCAGCTCCTACCCAACAATCTGCAGCTCCCCCTCTCTTGAAACTTTCATTTAATTCCCATATTATAACACAAATTAGAACATTAGTCTCATTCCTCTTGAGATATGTATCCAATATATCTCCAACATAACTATCAATTTCCTACCTTATTAACTTGCCTTTCCTAAGCCAGATATTAAAAGTAAAGACACTACAGGGCTTCAAAGGATGTACACAGGTTCCTAAACAACTCCAAAGCAGATTTTCAAGATTTGGCAACCTCATAGGATACTCTCAGCCATGTTTTACCCTCTGTGACTAATTCAAAACAAACCCTGATTAAGTCATAATCTCCATGCTGCTATGTTCTTATTAATTCCCTGTTAGCTTCTGATAACGCCCATGTTGTGGTGATGCAGTGTTTAATGTTGTTAATCTGTGATTTTGTATTTTCATTACTATTGTTATAGAGCATGATATCCTCTTTTAATTAGACCAGAATCCCAATTGCAGAAGACAGAAAGTATAGCTGAGTTTAATTTCATTCACTGCGGAATTCTGGAAGATGGGGGAAAATCAGGTCTGCAAACCTCCTCATACTCCATTCAGAATCATTTTTCCAACCTGGATGTTTCAGACGCTCCTTCAGTGAAGGTTTCATCCTTGTTGGGTACTGCCCTGGTTACAGGTTCTCTTCATGAGGACATATTTTTGTTTAAGGTGATGTGTTTGATCACTGATAACTTAAAACAAATGAGATTTGTGAAATTTTTCTTTGAAAAGAGAGAAAAGCTTGAGGTTGAGAACTCTGAATTATTTCCCTAATTTCACATCTTGCTAACCTTGTTGAAGCACAGTGCCCTACCATTTCTCTCAAGTTTGGCTGGCAAAATAGCTTATCTGGGAAAGGCCCTTGCCACCGAGCCTCACCAACTGAGCTTAGCCCCTGTGACCCAGGTGGGAGAGGGACAGAACAGACTATGGCAGATTACCTTCTGACCCTGGCCCTGCATATACATGCACTCAGATAATAAATACATACATAAAATATCATAAATGTTTAACAAGCCAAATAACCAACCTCTCTCTAGAGTACTTCCTTCCGTTGTGCAATCATCAATGTCTGCCTTGTCTCCTAAATCGTGCCCACCAACCCCCTCACCTTCCAGGCATTGACCCCTCCAGCACTGTGGAACTATATTCCCAATGCATGGAAATACTTTCCCTCCCCATTCTTTTACCAGACCCCAACTTACACAGATGCAGGAAGCCATGTCTGCTGTCAGAGGCGGAGTGAAAAAAGAGTCCTCGGGTCCGCTTATATGTGAGAAGCTGGGTTGGAAATCCCCAAAACTGCTGCGATGTCCAGTTTAGCAACAACCTTTGTTCTCAAGAATTTCCTTTCACTTTCACTGAGGTGGAGTTACTAATGAAAACTCTTTGTACACTTTCCATCTGTACTCCAGATTCTGAACATAAAATAACTCCTCTATAATAAGGGCTCCTAACCCTGCCTTGTTACTGCCCAGCCACTAACCTAGACCCTTATAGGCTTGATAATTCATGATGTATGGTAGCCCTCTCTCACTGTGTTTAAGAGTACCAGGCCTCTCTAAGAACAAGGATACCCAGAGGGGACAGGTAGGATTGGTGCTGACTGAACAGGCTGTCCGGAGCCTTTTCCCACTAAAGGGGAAGACTGTATGAAACCCACATGCATGAGATACAGGAGAAAATGAGCCTGGATTGCAGAGTCATGACTTGGTGTGCTGGGGTACCACTTGCTACATACATTATAGCATGGAAATATGCTACCCTCTTTAAACATAGGTCTATAAAACTAGATAATAGTAGGCCATTCCTAATGTCTCCCTACCTCTAAAAAACCTTTCTTATAAAATTTTAAACACACACACACTTTTTGGGTTCTTGGTTCTTCTCTAATACCTTGTCAATCCTGACTCAGGACCTGCAAATCAAACATTCTACTTGAGAACAATCCAAAACCCATAGTTAAATTCTGACTCCCATTTTTTCCATATGCACACCACAGTTCCTGGATTTCCCCACCGTGATTCTTGGATACCTCCCTCCTCCTTGAGCTCAGAGACACATGAAGGTGCCACTCATTCCCTCACTCTCGAGATTTGGTTGGACGAGATCAAGAATGTGACTGAGCTGTGTGTTCTCAGGAAACTTAATCACTCAGAATATTCCAAGTTTGTCATTGGATTCTCAGGACATCCCATGGAATAATTTTTCAAAATTGTTTATTAAAAGTGCTTTTTTCAAAGAATTCTGTAAAATTTCAAAATTATTCCTTTTTTCTGTGTTTGCTGAGGCTATGCACTGTACCTTCACCCATTGAAATTTCTCTTTCTTCTTTTTGATCATAAGAGAAACCTTCCCTCAGTTCCTCCCAAATCCTCCTCTTCACCTCCTACCCATCCAACTTTATGTTCTTTCTCTATCTGTGTGTCTCTCAAAAAATACACCTACATACATAACACACACACACTTTCACACACAAATAAACAACACAAAAACAAGAACCAAAGCAAATAAGCAAAAGACCAATGGGACCGAATATGCCAAAATAAAGCAAAATGAAGCAAAAGGTCCACAAAAATAACAATTAATTAGTTTTGTGTGTGCAAACTACTGAGTATGGGGGCTGCCTGCGCTAAAGTATGGTTAATTTGCCCAATGAGACTACATTGGAAAAAACTGGTTTTTCTCTTTGTTGGGCAGTATCAATTGCATATAGCTTCTTAGTTAGGGGTGGGATCATTCCCCTTCTCCTACTGAAAGATCTTAAACTATTTCATTTTATTCTAGAAGGTCCATTCTGAATAACTTGGATTTACAGAGTACCTGTGTATGGTAAGGCAATCCAAAAGCTGACTCAAATATTTTGAAATCCTATTGAAAATTATATTGAAGCTCTTATTAGGTCCAGGAGACCCTACTCCTTCCATCCAGTTCTGGGTTATCCTCCCATTCTTGCTTCTAAAGTCTTTTGAAGCCTTTTCATCTAGCAATGGGATCATCTGCTTGTCTAACATCCCAGTGGCTCATGAAGACCATGATTGTGTTTTAGTTCACTTGTATGCCCAGCTTATCTGGCACAGAAAGATGCTCAATAAATATATAGTGTGAGAGTAAATTAGTAAACTAATAACAAAAAGTAATATTTAGTGAGAATTTATGTTTCAGAAACTTGCCTAAGATTATTAAACATGATCTCATTTGTTGCTTCCATATTGTGTTGACGTTTTGGTATCTTTAGGGATAAATAACACCAACCCACTAAAGTCATTCAAGTACTAGCTAGTCAGTAAGATTTCAGGGCTCATCTTTGATACTGTAGTCCTTGGCTTCCAGTCATATTATTGTTGCCTCCAAAGGAAGGAAAGAGCAGAGAAAACACCCAATGCAGTTGGGGTTTTCCAGACTGTGAAGGCAAATCTGGGATACTCCTAGAGGAAACTACCCTGGGAGTTTCCCTCCAGAGAGCACTTAGATTCTGAGAAACAGTGCCTTTTCAAATAACACAAACAATAAATTTGGACTCTGATCCCTTCTCTTTCTTCTTGTCCCCCTCCAGCTCCACCACTTTCTTCTCATCATCAGATTTCATGGATAAGAGCACAAGACCAAAAAGACTGTATGAAAAAATCATGAAAAACTATAATACCTAAAATAGAGAGAGAGACAAAATATTCTGAAAGTCAGGCTGTGTCCACCTAACAGAAGTGAAGCTGAATCTAAATGCTATGAGTTACTTGAAGACATTAAAGAGGAAATAAAAGCCTCCAAGTCACACTAACATTTCCTCATCTTATTCTACTCAGTTAAGTTATTGTCATTAACCAACTTATTGTTTTTATTTTTATTTTTTTATTCTTTTTTAATTAAAATTTCCAACTGCTCCCCGTTTCCCATTTCCCTCCCCCTCCTCCCACATATTGCCCCCTCCCCTGCTCCCCTCCCCCTATCCCCACTCCTCTTCTCCTCCCCCCAGTCCATTTCCCCTCCCTCTCGATACTGAAGAGCAGTCCAAATTCCCTGCCCTACAGGAAGACCAAGGTCCTCCCACTTCTATCTAGGTCCAGGAAGGTGAGCATCCAAACAGGCTATGCTCCCACAAAGCCAGTTCATGTATTAGGATCGAAACCTAGTGCCATTGTCCTTGGCTTCTCATCAGCCTTCATTGTCCGCCATGTTCAGAGAGTCCAGTTTCAACCCATGCTTATTCAGTCCCAGTCCAGCTGGCCTTGGAGAGCTCCCAATAGATCAGTTCCACTGTCACAGTGGGTGGGTGCATGCCTCGTGGTCCTGATTTCCTTGCTCATGTTCTCCCTCCTTCTGCTCCTCATTTGGACCTTAAGAGCTCAGACCGTTGCTCCAAATTGGGTCTCTGTCTCTCTCTCGATCCATCGCCAGATGAAAGTTCCCGTGCCATTCTCCTTGGCCTCTCGTCAGCTCTCATTGTCCGCCACATTCAGAGAGTCCGGTTTTATCCCATGTTTTTTTCAGTAGCAGTCCAGCTGGCCTTGGTGAGCTCCCAATAGATCGGCCCCACTGTCTCAGTGGTTGGGTGGCCCCCTCATGGTCCTGACTTCCTTTGTTCTCTCTCCTTCTGCTCCTCATTATAACCTTGGGAGCTCAGTCCGGTGCTCCAGTGTGGGTCTCTGTCTCTATCTCCATCCATCGCTAGATGAAGGTTCTATGGCGATATGCAAGATATTCATCAGTATGATTATAGGATAGGTTCATTTCAGGTTCCCTATCCTCAGGTGCCCCAATGAACTAACTGGGGACATTGCCCTGGGCATCTGGTAGCCATTCCAGGTTCAAGTCTCTTGCTAGGCTTCCATTCGGGGACACCCCTGACACACACCTGGCCTCAGCAGCTTTCCTTAGTTTCCCCTTGATACCAAAGTCAGATTCACATAGGCAAAGCTGCCAAGTTCTGATGCTTGCTGGGTCTGAAACATGGCCCACTTGTTCAATTACCTCTTCACCAGCTTCCTGTTTTCAATGGCTTCCTTGACTGACTAAACTTGGCTATTCTGAAACTTGCTCCATAGACCAGGCTGACCCCAAACTCAGAGATCTACCAATCTCTGCCTTCGTAGGGCTGGGATTAAAGATGTGGACCACCACACCCAGATCTAAGCTTTTCTTTAATTCCTTTTCACAAGTTGGAAATTTAGCTGGGTGGGATCTTGCCCTGAGGTCACCACTCTCTTTATTCCATTTCTTAATCTGTTTATCTCCTTGAACACGGGATTTAGTTCCATTCTACTTCCTGGTGCTCTTTTTCTCCTCAAATTTTACATTTTTAATTTTTTTCTTTGCTCATCTTGCTCTTTTTTATTATATATCTTCATTAAAGTTCACACTAATAAACATACAACAGAGTCTATACTAGGCTGTTTTGAAATTTTCTTCTGCCAATGGAATTAATCCAAAACTCTTCACTTTAGCATCAGGCAGACTCCAGCCAAGGGCAAAAAGCAGCTACATTCTTCACCAAAATATTACAAGAATAATCTGTAGGCAGCATTCTAAAATTCTTCTCTGAAACCTCTTGAGCAAGACACTTACAGTTCATCAAATCACACTCAGCACATCTTGATCCACAGGCAACAGGAAGTGAATTAGGTCACTGGATGTAGCTTGAGCATAGGAGACCTCAAAGCCCATCCCCACAGTGACAAATTCCTCCAACAAACCCTTACCTATTCCAGCAAAGCCACACCTCCTAATATTGCCACTCTCTTTGGGGGGCATTTTCTTTCAAACCACCACAACTCTTATTCTGAATATTGTTTCTTAGTCACTAGAATGATTCTTGTGGAAAAGATCACAGATATGCAAAAGATATGTGTTTTGTAAAGGAGTTTTGATATAATCATGTCCTAAGCTTTATTGTAATTACTGTCATGAGGAAATCTTTTCACAAAGTTGTCCTGTGTTTAAATATGTCAAAAAATAAACTGCTTGGAGTCAGAGTCCAAAAGTTTGACCCAACTTGGCTAACTAAGTCATGCTGAATCAGGGTTCCTTCTTGCCTTTTTCTCTGCCACCAGCAGAGCTTTTGGGGTCCTCCCACGGTATCCTTCGACAGTAGCCAACAGCCCTCTAGTTGGACACAAGACCCATTCAACAAGATAAAGATCGTGCCTGGAACTGGTAACCTAACCAGCTACCCAAGGCTAATGAAATCATGGATCTTGGAGAAGAACCAACAACTACCACTTTACTAAATCAGAATAATCCATAACTACATTCTAAATGTTTGTTCTTATATCCACAGATAAGTGCAGTCCTCATGCCTTATCTTTGAAACAGACAGAGACAATAATATAAAAACAGAACCAATCCGCCTGCAGAGTTGTGGAAACCTGTCCCAATGGATACATCTACGAAACAACTCCTACATGCAGGGCTAAGGGAACATTGCAGAAGAAAAGCCAGAAAGGTTGTAAGAGTCAGAAGATCACCGAGTTTACTGTGAGATTGTGTCTCTGAGTAATGTCAGAAATTGTACCCATAAAATCTAATCAACATGACTACTGAAACATGAGCTGATAAAGGACGGGGAAAAGATCAGGCCTCAGCCTTACACAAAGAACTACAAGCAGCTAAGGAATGCTGAGCGTGGGAGAAGTTATCCTCCCCAGAAAAAAACACACCAGTTACCAATTATCAAATACCAAATAAAAACTGACATACAGGTAACATTATACAGACTGAGAAGGCTATATATAGAAACACATATGATATACATATAGGCTGATAACAACAAGTAATGAAAAAAGAGGCCATGAATCTGAGAAGAGCAAGGAGAGGTGTGTGGGAGGGTTTGGAGAAAGGAAATAGAAGGGAGAAATGGTGAAATTTATATCATAGTCTCAAAAAATTATAAAAAATAAAAAAAGATAGTAACTCTTTTTAAAGAAACTGAAAAGCATAAGTATATCACTATGATATCAATATTCTTTAAAATTTACAAATTTGTTATATATATTATTTATGGTACCAAAGTTTGTGATAAAATTAAATTTAAATGTATTTATGTACAGATCTTCTAACCCATACTATTATTGTTATTATATTATTATTATTATTAGCAATTCCATACTAATATTAACAATATATGAAATGAGAGATACTTATATGGTATTATTTGTAATAAAAGTGAAGGCAAAGCATATCAAGATAACTGAAGTAATGAATACATAGAGAGAAAGCAACTGAAAAAATCATGTTTAAAGTGTATATATCATACTAAATGTGGAAAAGGGAACAGCCGTGGGTTTAACTAACTCTGTTTGCCTCTTTAGCTTTCTTTCCTCCTGAGTCACTTTCTTCTGGTAAGAAGTTGGATTCCAGGAAGGACAGGACTGACCGATAAATATCTTTATGTAAAGAAACTGAAACTACTCTTATGCTACAGCAAGCCTTGCAAATAGCCCAGGATGACATCATGCTCCGAATGAGGGTGACAACTGTGATATCAAGGCTGCACCCTGAGCAACAGTCATTACCCCGTGAGAACTAAGTTCCCCTGAACCCGCTGACAAATCAGGGCTATAATTGACACCTCTACCTGAACAATCTCACCTCCTCTGCCACTATCACAGCTCCTGCTTTGCTTCCTTGGTCTATAAAATCTCTAAGTTTCTGTCAATTCCTTAGAGGCCATCATTTGTTCTTCCTAGTAGTACCCACAATGAGTTGTACACCCCTTTAATCCTAGCAGTCAGGAGGCAGAGTCAGGTAAATCTCTGAGTTCAAGGCCACTCTGGACTACAGAACAAGTTTCAGGACTGCCAGGGCTACACAGAGAAAGCCTGTCGAAAGAAAGAAAGAAAGAAAGAAAGAAAGAAAGAAAGAAAGAGAGAGAGAGAGAGAGAGAGAGAGAGAGAGAGAGAGAGAGAGAGAGAGAGAAAGAAAGAAAAGAAAATTCACTACCTATATATGTTAGTTTTTGTGATTCTATGCCTTCCCTATATCAAAATAAGTATGTCCCACTAAAGATTTTTTGAGACAAGGTCTCACTATGTAGCTAGTGCCGGTCTTGAACTCATGGAGATCCATTTGCCTCTGCCTCTGTAGTGCTGCAGTTACAAATGTGCATCATCATGACCAGGAAACTAATATTTTACTTACCAAAAGGGGAGTTGATCATTCATCAATTAGCGTTATATAAAAGCAAAAGAAGCTAAAATTGGCTAAAAAAAAATAAGTTCAGCATTCAACAGTCACTTATTCTCAGCATTTTGACCAGTTATGATTTTCAACAGTTACAAGTTACAGCTGCCTACTGCCAAAAGAAGCTGGCATTATTCCATAGGCATAAACATAACTATATAAAAGGTAATAAAATGAGTACATCATGACCAGTTAACAAGTCAATAGCAGTTACTTCTCCATGAGGGCTTGTGAAGTCTCCAGGCACAGGCTTATGAGGTTTATAGAATCAGTATGAATTCCCTCCTGTGGAAATGGACCTCAAGTCTGAAAATAAGTGGTTAGTTTACTTAGATAATAAACCTCCTGCCAATATTGCACAAATGGACACATCTTGCCTGGCAGGAGGGTAGCATGCAGGGTCCACAGCTGAATAAGACTGTTGATAACAATTCTCCCTCAATAGTCTGCATGGGGGCCGGGCAGTGGTGGTGCACACCTTTAATCCCAGCACTTGGGAGGCAGAGACAGGTGGATCTCTGTGAGTTTGAAGCCAACCTGGTCTACAGAGTGAGTTCCAAGACAGGCTCCAATGCTACAGAGAAACTCTGTCTTGAAACCTCACCCCCAAAAAATAGTTTGCATGGAGTCTTCTAGCTCTATAAGGGCTAGCCAGCAAGAAGGTAGCTTCCAACTCAGGTTCATCTCAATTTCTCTATGGCTTGTAACCAGTGTGGTATCCTTACTAATGTAGTCTTATCTTCTTGTTTTAGTTGAAAAAAAATAAATAAACACAAACCAGCAATAGCAATTGTCTGTATTGTTGTATTACTGCATTGCTAGGAAGGTCCCAGAGCCTCCCTGACCAACATCACATAGGGAATTGGTCGACCCTGCCACTGAGATTTTCATTTAGTAACTTTATTGCTTCAAGATCTGGGAGACTACTGGATTTTCTGTTTCTTTGCTAAACATGCATACCAAATTTGCTTTCTGGTAGAGTAGAGTGCATGGGTCTTTTAAATATAGGCTTATATTATCTAGGAATAGGGATAATTTTATTTATTCCTTTCTTATTTGTATCTTTTATGACTCTTCCTGTTTTGTTGCTCTAGCTAAGACTTCAAATATCATATTGCCTAGGAGTAGGAAGAGTGAGTACCTTTGTCTCATTTTTATTTTAGATGAAATGCTTTGAGTACCCCCCACACATTAAATGTATTTGCTCTAAGTTTGTCATATAAAACTTCTGTTATGTTGAAGTATGTTCTTTTTATTCCTAGTTTCTGCATAGCTTTTACCATGAATGGTTATTAAACATAGTCAAAAGCTTCTTCTGTGTCTATTGAGATTAACATGTGATTTCTGCCCTTGAAGCTACTTATGTGTTGTTAGAGTTCCTCTAGAGGTTATGGTCACAAAGTTAGCAACTTGCCAACCTTAGAAAGCCTGGACAAGGCTGAAGGGAGCCATCTTAGGGTTGGCAAGAAACTTGACTCTAGAGGGGTTCGCAGGTGTCCAGGGAGATGGCCTCAGCTGGTACCTGGGGCAACTAAGGAGAGGGAACCTGAAATGACCCTATCCTAAACTGATGAATATCTTGCATATCACCTTAGAACCTTCATCTGGCGATGGATCGAGCTAGAGACAGAGTCGCAATTTGGAGCAATGGTCTGAGCTCTTAAGGTCCAAATGAGGAGCAGAAGGAGGGAGAACATGAGCAAGGAAATCAGGACCACGAGGCATGCACCCACCCACTGTGACAGTGGAACTGATCTATTGGGAGCTCTCCAAGGCCAGCTGGACTGGGACTGAATAAGCATGGGTTGAAACTGGACTCTCTGAACATGGCGGACAATGAAGGCTGATGAGAAGCTAAGGACAATGGCACTAGGTTTCGATCCTAATACATGAACTGGCTTTGTGGGAGCGTAGCCTGTTTGGATGCTCACCTTCCTGGGCCTGGATGGAAGTGGGAGGACCTTGGTCTTCCTGTAGGGCAGGGAATTTGGACTGCTCTTCAGTATCGAGAGGGAGGGGGAATGGACTGGGGGGAGGAGAAGAGGAGTGGGGATGGGGGAGGGGAGTGGGGGGAGGGGGCAATGTGTGGGAGGAGGGGGAGGGGAATGGGAAACGGGGAGCAGTTGGAAATTTTAATTAAAAAAGAATAAAAAAAATAAATTAAAAAAAAACCTATACTTCACAAAATTGGAAATCTTATAGGAAATGGAGAATTTTCTGAACAAATATCACTTACCAAAATTAAATCAAGGATAGATAAGTTTATTATCAGTAAACCAAATCTAAATATTTTTATATATGTGCAGGTATGTGCATATTTACATAATTGTACACATGCAGGAATGTACTATGTACATGCATATAGAGGCCAGATATCAACATCTTGTGTCACCTTTCTGGTACCAACTACCCTGATTTTTTTAGACTTTGCCTCTCATTGCCATAGTGTACTGACCAGACAGGGTGGCTGACCAGCAGTCCTTAGGGATTTGCCTATCTTTGCTTTCCCAGAACTGGGATTGCCAGCATGTGCCTAATATTCTCTTAACATGCCGGCTGATACAAAAGATATATTATCATGCTTATCTTACAAGTACTTTGCAAAATGAGCTTTCTCCTCAGCCCTTTCTGCTGTTCTTTAGCAAGAGAAAGGAAGGAACGGAGGAACGAAGGAACGAAGGAAGGAACAAAGGAAGGAACGAAGGAAGGAACGAAGGAATGAAGGAACAAAGGAAGGAACGAAGGAAGGAAGGAACAAAGGAAGGAACGAAGGAAGGAAGGAACGAAGGAAGGAAGGCAGGAAGGCAGAAAACATGACACTTTAGCATGGAGTAGGATGCATTGACATGAGACAAAACATGTGATACACCCAAAAGAGTCACACAGATGAAACAATATCATTGTACCATCCAGTGACAGAGAGGAACAGATGGTAACCTCTTTGTTTAACACTGGGTAGTGAACCTGCTAACAGATTTCTTCTAGATTGTCTCCTTCACTCACACATCATTAACACCAGTGGCTAATTAACTGTCTGTGGGCAGAGACCCCAGAGTCCTCGCAGAACTAATGAGGAACTGGTATTCCTCTGGGATGGGAGCGCAGGGATCCCTGCCGTTCTGCCCCTTTCTATCTCCGGTGCTACCAAAATGATACTAACTCCCTGGACTCTAGCAGAACGGTGTTGGTGGAAATGGTGCATGTGGAATGACTACAGTAAATCTCCTTTGGTTCAAGGCTCAGCTCAGATTACATTGGCCAAACTAAACTACTTAACCTGCCTGTGTCTCCATCTCTTCATCAGAAACCAAAACTAATTGCAGTAATTATATCCAGGTAACGTCACCGACGCGAGGTGCTTTGAGAAGTACAGTGTGGCATTCCCAGCCACACTACTGCTGAGCCCTAATGCCAGTGCTTTCAAAGGAGCACAAGCCATCAATTTGCTCTCAGTTTTCATGCAGTGAAATCAAGTGGAGACTCCACTCAAACCAGAAGTTCCTTATCTTGAGCAAACCTTGGCGGCCACAGGATGAGAAGTTTCTGAACTGACCATGGTAAGTTCTGGGATTTTTCTTCTCCTATCATCCATCAAAATACCCCATGTCTTCAAGAGTGGAGTCATGTCTGGCATACACTGTATTGTCCTATTTGAATTCTATTACTGCATTGAGGGACTATCTTGTAGCAAATCATACTGAAATATGATGGAGGAAAACAGCATGGTTTCCGAAATAATGCTAAATAAAAATAATATATAAGCACATTAAGAGAAACCAGTGGTATATGTCTTTAATCCCAGCAGTCAAGAGGAAAAGATGGTGGATCTCTGAGTTTGAGGCCACAGAGAGATCTAGGACAGACAGGGCTACACAGAGAAACTCTGTACTGAAAACCTAAAAGACAGGTGGGGGTGAAATCAGAGTACAAATGAATAAAAACACTAAAAATTTGTTAATAGCAATGATAGTGATACAGGACTCATTGCAACTATCTTGCAGCCTGATTGTAAATTTGAACCTACCTCAAAATAAAAGATTTGAATTTTTAATATGAGTGAAATTAGCCAAGAATTAAGAGAAACCAGAAGTGTGTGCTTCTGGTTGGATTAGTAAATTAAGCATAATGATAATGAAGCAGGATGATCTCAAGTTCCAGGCTAGCCTGGGATACATAGTCTAAATGAGATCAGTACCAATAGCAATGCAACACTACCTCAAAAAGAAAGAGAGAAAATCATGTGTTTAAGTTACTAAACATACAGCTACTTCAACTCTCTATTTCTAAGTTTCTAATGTTTTAATTTTTGAAAAATGACCTCATTACCGAGACCTGGCTGCACATCTTCACAGCTCCTCCTTCCTGAGCCAGTCCAGTGCTAGAATTCTACGTCCTTAAGGAACTGTGTCATTATATGATTAGGCAGTGATCATGTAGAAGCAACACTGTGTTTATCCTGGCTTGTTCCACATTTGTAAGATAAAATGTTGAGGACAGAGGTTTTCAAATGAGGAGAAGACATCTGCTTTCAGTTTAATAATTCATAAAGATCTCTTTTAAAGGGTAAGATCAGTCTACAGCCTTACCACCATGAATGTGCGTATCATCTCTGATAATGAATAAAATAAGTCGATTGATCTCTCTGGGAATGAGTCATTTCATGTAGGGAAAAATCTCAACCACAGAACAGAACTCTGAGTGAATCTCCTGAAAAAGTGTGCTGGAGACAGAATATGAGCCATCAACAAATCCATGTCCACACTTTAAAAATAAGCCCATGAGGAGTGGATGGGCAGGGGATAGAGGAGATGGGCGGGGGAGGATATGGGAAGAGAGGGGGAGAGAATGGAAGAAGATGGGGAGGAGAGAAGAGAAGGGAAACTGTGGTTGGTATGTAAAATAAATGAAAAATGTTTATTAAATAAAAAGAAGATACAAAGAAGCCATCTATCCTTCAGACAGTAACCCACAACTAGAATAGAATAGTAAGGTTTAAATCTATGAGACATTTGAATGACACATGAAAAAAATCAGCCTTTCAAAAAAAAAATGAGACCAATTCTACACTGTTTGCCATCAAATCATTGATCCAACCACATAGTTCCTCATTACTGCCAATACCCATAAGGATCAAAGTCAATATCTGAAGAGTGTTCAGATCATACATTTTGCTCAATAAATGTTTATTCAAACAATGAAAACTCAGTGATTAATTCATATTTTTCATCAGTTTTTTTTTTCTTCAGCTGAGAAGTCAGAGGTCAGTGTAAGAATCCGTCCATTTACCAGAACATTTCTGGTTTCCTCATAGGCACTAGAAAACATTTGACCAGGAAGAAGAGGGAAGAGGAAAGGACTTGATGGTGAGCCAGGAAAAGGAACGTGAAGAGTAGAGGAAGAAGAGAAGCATCCACCTCAAGTGTACTGACAAGTACATAAAGTGAGATGATACAAAACAGTGAAATACACTGTCCGGCAGCTTCATCCCTTCAACTAGATACAAAAGGCCATGGTCAACCATGGCTCCCCCGTGGGCTTCATCCTGCTGGGTTTCTGTGAAGACCCACGCCTCGAAAAGATTCTCTTTGTGGTGGTCTTGTGTTCCTACCTCCTCACCCTCCTAGGAAACACACTCATCCTCCTGCTGTCCACACTGGATCCCAGGCTCCACTCTCCAATGTACTTCTTCCTCTCCAACCTCTCCTTCTTGGACCTCTGCTTCACCACAACCTGTGTGCCCCAGATGCTGGTCAACCTCTGGGGCCCCACAAAGACCATCAGCTTCCTGGGATGTTTTGTCCAGCTCTTCACCTTTTTATCCCTGGGAACAACAGAGTGCATCCTTCTAGCAGTGATGGCCTTTGACCGCTATGTGGCTGTCTGCCAGCCCCTGCACTATGCCACCATCATCCACCCCCGCCTGGGCTGGCAGCTGGCAGCTTTGGCCTGGATCATTGGCCTGGTGGAGTCAGTGGTCCAGACACCATCCACTCTTCGCTTGCCCTTCTCTCCCCACCATCAGGTTGATGACTTCGTGTGTGAAGTTCCTGCTTTGATTCAACTGTCCTGTGAAGATACCACCTATAATGAGATCCAGATGGCTGTTGCCAGTGTCTTCATCTTGGTTGTGCCTCTGAGCCTCATCCTTGTCTCTTATGGTGCCATTGCCAGGGCAGTGTTGAAGATAAACTCTGCAAAAGGGCGCAGGAAAGCTTTCGGGACCTGTTCCTCCCACCTCATTGTGGTCACCCTCTTCTACAGCTCAGTCATTGCTGTCTACCTGCAACCCAAAAATCCCTATGCCCAAGAGAGGGGCAAGTTCTTTGGTCTCTTCTATGCAGTGGGCACTCCTCTTAACACTCTCATATACACCTTGAGGAACAAGGATGTCAAGAGGGCCTTCAGGAGGCTGCTGGGGAAGGAAGTAGAGCCCAGCTGACACACACTCTCAGTGTGCTGGAGATTCTTCATGCCTTTATCAAAGAGTTTATGTCACCACCCTCCCCCTCTTCAGACCTACCCTACCACTGGAGCGGATGAGACAACACAAGACACAAAGATGAGAAATTCAGTAGAGGAGTATAGCTATACCACATGTAATTACCACAGGAATCAGACGGAATCTATCTGTCCATCCTCTTGTGCCCCATTTCACTGATTTTGCTTTTAATTCCCTTCCCTAGCCAGAATGCCGCTATCTTTTTGAAATTTTACCTTTATGTCTTTGTGTGAGTGTATGTGTGGATGTCTGAAGCAGGAAGAGGGTGTAGATGCCTTGGACTGGAGTTACAGACAGTTAAATTGTTCAGCATGAGCTTTGTAGTTTGAGCTCTGGTCCTCTGGAAGAATACAACGCTCTCAGCTGCTGCGCCATCTCTTGCCTCGCGTCACTCTCTCCTCGCTTCACTCTATTTCCGTCTGTAGTTTTGCTGCATCTCCTTTGTGAGGTTCTTGGTAATTCTTTACGCCTCCTTCTGTTTTATTCCCCAAATATCAGCAAGCGTTGAGGGGAGACTGAAACTTAGTTCAGAAACCCAACCGAAAAGCGTTAAGACATTTGCCTAAACTTTAGCCCCTGTGACTTCCAGTCAGACCATTCCCAAATGCATTCTGCTGTTCCTATACCGGAACAAAACATTCCAGTATTCTTACTTTTTTTTTTTTTTTTTTGGTTTTTCGAGACAGGGTTTCTCTGTGGCTTTGGAGCCTGTCCTGGAACTAGCTCTGTAGACCAGGCTGGTCTCGCAGTATTCTTACCTTGAGGCCAGAAAAAAACCTTGGGGAGCAACCTGAGCTGCACTCCTAGTGTTCCCCCTTACCAGGGCTAGACAGGCAGCTCACAAAAAGAAAAGGCTTCTCATTAAGGTGGGCAGGATATTTTGAGCACTGGGATTTTGGTGCCATCTACTGGCCAGATCTGGAACAGCATGGATCTAACGACAAGTCATAGGAGCGCTGTTCAGGAGATAATTAATGTAGTTAACATGATATACTTGGATGTCTTGTGATGTTTCAGGTACCGTTGAAAGTATTTTACAACCCTTGACCCATTTTATTCTTGTAGCATTACAAAGCTTTTTCAGAAGTAAAAACTAAGAGTTCATTACCATCTCTCAAAGTTCTCAGTCAGGACTGGCACCCAGGAGGGCAGAATCCAGATCCATCTCTAAGTCCTGCCTTAATATACATAGAGCCCTCCTAGCCCAAGTGAGAAGCCTCAATGTGTCCTCAAACTAAAGAGGAATCAGTCTTAGCTAGCCGTATGTCCATCTTCAGACTTGCCTCCCTGTACAAAGTATCCCAAGTGCCTTAAAGTGCTCTGTGACAACATCAGAAACAGACAACTTTGGCAAGAAATTTGAACCTGTATGTGGAAGGCTTGAGTCAAGAGGAGTCACCGTAAATTTGAGGCACATTGTGTCAGGTCTGGTTTACTTCCGAGCCTCCAGCAAAGCCAGCCTTTCAAGTCTCACACTACACAATTAACCATCTCCCACCCAGATCTGTACTACAATAAGCCCTCAAAATACACAGCTTTATCTTCTATATTTGTATTTTTGAGACAGGGTCTCATTTTGTAGCCCAGGCTGGCCTGAAACTCCCACTTCAGACTTCTGAATAGTGGGGTTAAAGCCATGTCTACCACACCCAGCACAACACACACCTCCTTTTTGTTTTTAGACAGGGTTTCTTTGTGTAGTCCCGGCTGTCCTGGAATTCACCTTGTAGATCAGGCTAACCTCTGACTCAGATCTGCCTGCCTCAGGGCTGGGTGACCTCCCAAATACAGCATTATTTCATTGCTCCTTCATAACTGCAATTTTGCTGTTATGAATGGTAACGTAATATAAATAATGGTAATGTAATAATATGTAATAATGTAATAATATAAATAATGGTAATGTAAATATCTGATATGCAGAACAGCTGATATGTGAGCCCTGTGAAAGGGTCATTTGATCCCAAAAGGGGTCATGGTCCACAGGTGAAGAACGATGCACAAACTCCCTGCTCCGGAGGAGCTATAGAAGTGGATATAATACAAACGGTGTCAATGTACTTTTTTGTAAATCACATGCTTGAGAAGCAGCTTGATGTGGAACCCACTTTTATGATTGCATTTTGGTTAATGGAACACAAAGGACAAAATAAAGAATACCCTGCTCTAAAAGCCTTGGTGAATAAGCCAAAATTTGCCTGTCTCAGGTGCCCTAAGGTTATGGAGTATTGTGAGGGGAAGCTGCAACTAGCAGAGCCACCTTCAAACAAGACAGGCAGAAAGGGCGGGTCTGGGGTGGCAAATGGCCCTGAAGTCTCCCCAAAGAAGGGCCTGGTGAAATGCTGAATATCAGATGAACAAGACTGGTTTGATTGGGCTGGGTACAATGATACACACCTGCTATCCCAGCAATCAAGAGGCACATGCAGGTGGAGTTCTGAGCTTGAGGTCAACCTGGTCTACACACTGAGTTCTAGGCCAATCAGGGCTACTTAGTGTGGGCCCTTCTCAAAAAGAGAGAAATACAGAGACAGACAGACACACCTGGGTGATCAAGAGAGAAGATGCATGCTATAATGAACACTGTCTTTGTAGAAGGCAGATAAGCCTCAGTGAATTATGTTTCCAGATAAACTCTGTTCTACATTGTTTTCCCCAGAGTAACAGTCCAGTCTACCCCTGAAACATAGCACAGTAGAATGCAGCAGAAACAGTGCTGTGTGACTTCCAAGGCTCTGCTGAAAAATACGTATTTACCAGTCTCTCCCACCTCCAAAGACACTCACCTTTTGGAATCCAGTTTACTATATCAGAAGAGTCAGATCACAAGGAAAAGCCCTGTGTGGTGGTTTAAGTCCACACCTCAGCCACAGAGCCTGCTAGTCCCAAACAAAATCCACCTCTACGGGTTATAAAGGACTTAGAACCTGGCTCTGTATCTTCAAACCCACAGGGTGCTGTGTGGTGTGGACTTCCCTCACTGTGGCCTATTTACTGCTTAGCCCACAGAAACAAAGATGTTGCTGTTGTTTAAGCTGTTGTGGGTACCAGGCTACACAGCAGTCAATGCATAGTCTGGATGTTGGCTCCACTTCCTATCGCCAACAAGGTTCTCCCCATGTGAAGTCTTCTGGCCAAGTAATGAGCCTACAACCTTAGTTTGGGTAAAAAGTTCCATCCCAAGCCCCCCCCCCGGGAGTTGCCCCAGTCCAGACTCCATTCCACCTCCCAGAAAGCCCACCAAACAGTGACCCCTCCCCAGAGGGGCTCAAGACCACTCCCACAGGGTATTTAAACTGACCCCCAGAGAACAACACGTGTTTTTTTGGCTTCCTTTTCAGTCTCTATCCCTGGGGGGCTGGAAGGCCCCATAAAGATGGAATATACAGAGAATCTGGATTATGTATATTATTATGTTTTCTTTGAATTTTTTTGACTGTGAAGGAGCTAAGTACAGAGACATTTCATTGTATGGGCTGCTAAGCTAAGCCAGCACATATACTATAAAGGTATCTTGATTTCAGAATTTGGGGCTAAGGTTATGTTGCTTTGGAAAAGAAGTTCCAAAAGGATGAGAAGCTGTGGAATCCTCCCAGACTAATGTGGTTTGATGGACCAAGACCCCCCAAAAGGATGCCCTGAACACCCCTCAAAAAAATTACTTCACCAAATAAACAGCAGGAAACAGTTTTGCAGAATAACTACACCCATATTCCCAAATATTATTTAAAATGTTCTTTTACAGGCTCTGAGTTCAATTCCCAGCAACCACATGGTGGCTCACAACCATCTGTAATGGGGTCTGGTGCCCTCTTCTGGCCTGCAGGCATACACACAGACAGAATATTGTATACATAATAAATAAATATTTAAAAAAATAAAATAAAATGTTCTTTTACATTTAAAGGGGGATATCCTATATAGATTTGCATTGGTATGGATCTTGGTTTACTGATACAAACTTAAAGTCAATTTTGTTATATGTATATTTCTGCTCTTGATTAAGATATTATAATTGTGTGGTTCATTTAAAATATAATGTATAATTAGGAAATATTGGTTAATAGATAATCATCAAGTTTGTCGTCATGTTAGTTTTTCTAGATGTACAGAAATGTATTTCAGGTGGATATGCATTCTTCAAACCTTTCAAAGACTACAGAATATGGCATTTAAAATGTTTCAAAACTTAGAACTTTTCATGACAATGAGACACATCTGCTCCTGGCAGCACCAATTACTTCAAGAGGAAGATCGGCATCGAAGAGGCTCCTTATGAAGTTGGTTAGACATTTGGGCAAGAAACTAACAGAGAAATGACTGCTGAACTTGTCTAAAGGTGAGACCATCCTTCAGGGTTCTTGCTTCATGAAAAAGTCTGCTAGATGGATGCCCCAATGGTACAGAAGAACTTTGGGTGACTGTGCAGGTAGCCAGAAGTCTCTGTCAATTATAGAGTTTTGGAAATTGCTTACAATGCACTTCCTGTTTACTTAGGTATTATATCCTTCTGGAGTCTTTGATGGAGTTGAAGAATTTATAGTTATAGTTTCCCTTAGTTATAATAAAAGATAAAGTAGATATAAATATAACTGTAATTCTTGCTTGACACCTGTTTTTCTATATGTAATTTTTCTATATTAAAGTTAAAACCTTCCTTTTTATTTAAACAGAAAAGGGGAGGTGATGCAGGATTTCCCTCTGTAAGCAGTGATTACCGTTGGTTAATAAAGGAACTATAGCAGAGCTATAGGGGAACAGAGCTAGGTGGGGAAAACTAAGCTGAATGCTGGGAGAGAGAAGGCGGAGTCAGAGAGAAGCCATGTAGCTCCACTGGAGAGAGAAGCCTGTACTTTACCTGCTAAGCCACAGCCACATGGAGATACACAGATTAATAGAGATGGGTTAAATTAATATGTTAGAGTTAGCCAATAAGAAGCTAGAGCTAATGGGCCAAGCAGGGATTTAATTAATACAGTTTCTGTGTGATTATTTTGGTTCTGCGTGGCTGGGATGAACAAGAGGCCCCCTGCAACACTTCTGTCAGCTCTGCCATTTGGCTGGGATCCTGCACTCCTACTACAGAGTCTGTCTTACCCTTGGCTATTATGGAACTTTCGACCCTTGATTTACTTACTATTCACACCCCACTGATGTGCAATGCAGTTCTGAGAGGGATAATTTTGGTCTACCCAGAGCTGGCCGGTGCCTTGGGCAATAGTTTCTGAAGCCAACTATTAATTTCTACACTGTAGGTTTCTCTACTCCACAGGCCTCCTCTTCCTTTCTCTGAAAAAAATTCCACTGCAGGAAGAAGGGAAACTCAAATTAAATCCAATCGGTCCAAGGTAGATGATCACTATGGGCTGTTTTCAAAGAGGGCCTAAGATTTACCCTGCCATAAACAGGACAGTGAAATGACAAGGCCCCTCTAACCCTTGTAGCTTTCATGCAGAGATGGGGAGGAAGAACCATCATCATAAAACAAAACAAACCAGCACATGAAAAGCTTCAAAAAAGCCAAAAGGACACTAAGAAATCCATTCAGGTTTTTTTCTTCCCAGCTTTTCAAACTTTCAGCTTGATCAAAAAAAAAAATCTTCCCAAGATACTCAGAATCCCTAGATGATGATTTTTAAGTCTGGAGGCACTTATCTAGAACCTGGCAGTCATTGTTCAGTTGTGATTTCTGCTCAGCCAACTGCTCCAGGTCTCCAGACCATGGCCACCATTGTCGGGGAATCCAGGAAGCAGCTGTAACAAAGGCTTCCATGGCCCAAGCAGATCCAGGCAGCGGAATGTATAATTATCCTAGCTCTTGTATGCACTCCATGGAGAAATGCATCATCATTACTGTTATTACCAGATTCCCAAACGTGGAGAATAGAGATTAGGAGACATTTCTGCATGCGGTACAGGCCTGGCGCTGGCAGTCTGACTCCAGAGCCCACACTTTAACCACCAACGTCATCACCCACTAATCAGGGCCTTGATCTTGTCCTGCTTTGCCCTGCGAAATCCTGCATGGATCAGTCACACATCTCTTTGAGCCTCTCCACTTCAAAGCCTTTTCATTAACTTCAAGCCTGAGAACCTGGGCTTCTCCCTTCCTGGCCTGGAGTCCATTCAGTTCACTGGCTGGAGGGAGAGGTGCTGCGTCGCACTGTTCACTGGCTTATTGAGATTCAGGGAGATCCTTCCCCAAGACACAACACAGTGTGAAAGGGACACTGCCTCCTGCCCCTTCAGTCCATCTGTCCACACCTTCATTTGGTTAGGATATGGACCTCCTATCCACTGAAAATAGTCTCCAATCTGTACCTGTTTCTTTTCCCTTAGTTCTGAAAAATAACAATAATGATAATAAAGAAAAGAAAACTACGATTCAGTCTTGAGAGATAATTATAAGTACAGACCGAGGGTGGTACACATGAGAGCAAAGAATCCAGGGAACATTGAGAGGAAACATAATGCCAAGGAGAGGGATGGATGGCCCAGAACACATGAACTGGGGAGAATGTGCTTAACATGTGCATGTTGGGTGCACATGACTCTGGTGGGAAAAGACATGATATCAGAGAGGCAGACGACGTAATCCAAACACTCAGAAGGTGGATTAAGAAAGAGGACTGCCATGAAGCCAGCCAGGGAAACACACATACACATGATGTTAAGCCAGCCAGGGAAACACACATACACATGATGTTAAGATGCAAATAGGCCAATATACAATGCACTGAGTCGCACAGGTAAAACACAGAAAGACGTGACATGTGCGCATGAGGAAGACAGCATAGTGTGTTCAACACATCATGCACACTTACCTGAGCACACCACAGCACAGAAAGACGTGACATGCGCACATGAGGAAGACAGTGTAGTGTGCCCAACATATCACACACATCCAAGCACACCACAGCGCAGAAAGACGTGACATGTGCACATGAGGAAGACAGCATAGTGTGCCCAACACATCACACACACCCAAGCACACCACAGCGCATATCCACAACCATTGTCACTCACAGGTGCAGGGTATTCAGAGAGCACAAGTAATGAGAGGCAGCATGAGAAAGCACTCAGGAAACACCACACTTGGAGGATGGGGTATGTGTGCTGGAAACCCGGAGCACACAGAGCAGAGGCAAAGAGCATGTGGACCTGGGTAAGAATGATTCTCCTGGAAGAGCAACATTTAAGGAGAGGAAAACATGGGGACGTGTAGAAGGACAAGGACAATGGAAGGGGATTCTGATGCTGAGAAACGGAGAGGGTCCTACTAGTGTGGGAAGAACACTTGTGGGGAGACCCCTGCTGCTGAAATTGCAGGAGTTTTCATGATCACTACATGAGACAGGACGTGGGAGAAAAATATGGTGAGCTGCCCCTCTGGGGTTATGAGCAAATAGCTTCAAGCAGGGTTCGAACCAAACTGTGAAGTAGCGATACAAAATTATATGAATGAATAAGAGAGAAAACAGTCTGTTTCCCAGGGTATTGGAGACTCAAATAACTCCAAATGCACAGAGTGACATATATTTATGAGGGGGATTGGAGCATGTTCTCCCAGTTGGAGATAGGAGTCCTTGCCCTCCTCCCAGTCCCCCACCCTCTTCCCACACCCTTCCCTCCCCTACTGGCCTTATCCTTCTTGATACCCCCTCACTTGTAAAGCAAATGCACTCGACTCCCATCACAGCTAAGTCGGTCAGGGGGCTCCGAGGGTCCCCTGGGGAGGCCCCCAGAGGGGTCTGGGGGTGTTGGGGGGTGGCGCCGTGAGCGGAGCTGTTGCCGAGACTGGAGCTGATGGCGCAGTTCGGAGACACGCTCCTCTTTCTGGAGGAAGAAGCACAATTGGGAGTGTGGGAGGAGGGTGTGGAGTGGAAGGAGGGGAAGGGAGGAGAGGCATTGAAATGGGATGTACAGTGAGAGAAGAAATTAAAATTCAAATTAAGAACAAAGAAAGCCACAGAACGTAAATGCACCAAGAGACTAGATCAAGGAAGTAAGTGAATTAAAAAATAAAAGGAGAATATATAAAGATTGCATCAACTAAGTTGGAATGCCACCCTCCACCCCCAGTACCACACTGGTCTCTAACTGCAGCCTGGACACAGTGGACACTGTGGGCAGCTGCCTAGAACCGATATGCTATGGCCATATGCCCCACCCAGCACCTGTGAGTGTGGGCAGTAATGGCTCACAATGGCCTCCCCCTAACTACTGCCAATGGCTGCTCTTTTGTCACAGGAGGGCTGAATCTATAGTCCCCACTTCAGAGCCTCCTCCCCCTCCTCAGGCTAACACTAAATTTTCTTGAGACTGAGTCTCAACCCTTTCCCTCTCCCGCCCCTGCTCCCTTACAGGTTTTATGAGGTCTGTAAATCACCAACACTTGAACCTGTATCTCAGGCTCCACTTCAGACAACCCAGCCTTAGACCCGGACCCTGGTAGTTACCACATACCTCAGCAATGATCTTTTCCAATTCACGGTTCTCTTTCTCCAACAGTCGGGACTTCTCTTCCTCATTGTTGTTGGTGGATGACCCTGTCTTCATGGTGTCCTGGGCTTCGGACTGCCATTCCCCTCGGGTGATCAACCTACGCATCTGGGGGCAAAGAAGCTGTGTGAGCGAGCACCTGGTAAAGTGTTGGGAGTAAAGAGCAATGGAAAAACCCAATAAGGACAGAATGGAAGTCCTGGTTCTATCTAGGGAGGGCAGGGGGAGAGCCCAGCCTCACCTTGGGCACAAAGAGCACAACCAGAGTGATGTAGGAAGAGAACACGATGGCCAGAGAGGCAAAGGCAAAGGCTGCATCCTGCTGGCTGGAGAGAATCATGGTGACAGGAGCAGTGATGAGACACAGGACCTGGAGAGACAGCATTTGGGAGCCTCAGATCCAACACCGGTTCAAGTGGAGTGCAGGGTTTCCTTCCCCAAAGACAGAGTTCGTGAAGATGAACTCCTGGTGAATGCTGCACAAGTTCAGGACGATCCTCAACTTTAAATAGCTAAGACCCAGAAATAATCTTCTAAACCAGTTCTCAGCTCTAGATCAATGCTTCCCTCAGGATCTCTGCATTCAGTCCTTAAGACTACTTCATTAGGTAGGTGTGAAATGATATAACGTAGTGTATCTTTCCAGCTTTTTTCTTATCTGTCTATATTATATATGTGTAGCACAGGAGAACATGTATGGACAAATGTATGTGAATGCATGTACATATGGAAGCTAGAGGAAAACCTTAGCTGCCATTCCTCCTCCATTCCGGTTTTTCAGAGTCCTTTGCTGGCCAGAGGCTGCCTGGTCACTGAGAACTGAAGACCTATGTGTCTGCATCTCCTCAGCACTGGGATTACAAGGACATGCCATTACACCCAGCTTTTTCTGATGTGTGTTCTAAGGACCAAATCCAGCACAGTAAGTTGTCTTGGAAGCATCAGAACCCAGCCCCAAAGTAGTGTTCTTTCTAATCTGCTGTGTAGTTATATCCTCTGAATTGGAGCATCCCTTTCCCAAAGAGAGGAAGACCTGTGAAACTCAATTAGAGGACTAAGAAGGCCTATCCCCAAAGTTATAAAAGCAGTAACTAATTCCTGGAGAAAAAAATGCTGTCTTATGGAACTGACTGCAAGTTGGGCAGCTAACTCTAGGTATGCAGTTACCGTGAGCCATCATCCATGCTATAGTGGGCTTTTTAGATGGCATAAATGCCATTAACTCCTTCATGCTCCTAGGGTAACCCAACAAATGCACAGATTCGTCAAGTGTGATGGTCAGCTTTATCGATTTGACAGTGTCTAGATTCTAAACTCTAGAATCAGTCAGGCGATTATAAACGAGGGATTGTCTAGATCATGTCAGCTTGGTCTGTGAGCATATTGGGGGGATTATCTTGATTTCTAAATGATTGCTAAATGATGTGGAAGGACTCAGTCACTGTAGAGGGCACCAAACCCTGGGTGTAAGCTCACATGCATTTATTTTTTTTTTGCTCTTGGCTCTGGATGACTAGCTCCTGTGTTGACATCCCTTGTTGTGGAACTTTAACTTGGAACTTTGACCTAAGATAAGCCCTTTCTCCTCAAAGTTGCTTTTTGTCAGGGTATTTTATCACAGCAACAGAAATGACAACAGGATGCCAAGTTAGACTTTGATAGAGTCACTTCCTTTGTCTATTGCAGTGCCCTATCTAGAGTGAACTGACATTATTTTTCACGTCTCCTCAGGAAAGCAACACAACAATGACATTATAAATCAGACATTAAACAGTGTTTTATGACTTCTCAACTAACACCAGGTGTCAAGGGAGCTTACCGCAACATTGTAGATAGCCATGCCCACAGCCCTGTGGTCGTTGATCTTTTCAGTGGAAACACTTTTGGTCTCATAAGCAAGAAAGATTCCCAGCAGCAACAGCAGCCCCTTGTAACCATAGAAAATGCCTAGGACAACAGGAAAGTGTCCTGGGCAACAGGACCGTCACACTCCCAACTCAACCCTCCTCTTCCTTGTCTTTCATTTACTTCTGTTTTGTGTAGCTCCTCTGTGCAAAGGAAGCTTTCCTCTCCATTTCAGCCCCTCTGACGTAGCAAATTCTCAGCGTGGCCCCCACCCATATGGCTCAGACCTTACTTCAGCTTCCTACGGAGCAGCTAGAAATGATCCAATGGATGCTACACAGTGTCTCACTCTTAGCCCGTCAGGCAGGAGCATGCAATCCTGCCTAAGGGTTTTAGTTCACCGTGTGAATTTGTAGAACAGAGGAATGTTAGACAGGCTGAAGAGAGGCTAAGCCTATGACCTCACAGCCTTGGTCCTACTCTCAGGAGCTGACCTATAACAGATGGGTGGGTCACCCACCTGCACTGGCCCTTTGCTGGGCATCACTACTCACAGCAAAAGACCAAAGCTCCCCTACTCTAGTGCAGTGACAAGGGCATTGAAACTGTCTCCAATGGTCCTTCTCCCCTGGTCTCCTGCTGTTACCCATTCCTCCTGCTTATGCATCCTCCTTCCCCTCCTCCCACCCACAACCCACACACCAAGCCATGTATTCATCTTCCTGGAGCTGCAGTGCTCCAGCTGGGGCAGGATGGATACATCGATATCTTCCTTTGGCTCCTCTTTGGCAAAAGTCTGACGGAGAAAAGGAGTGAGTGATGAGTGACCATACTCTTCCCCAGCTCCTGAACCCCCAGCCCTGCCTGTTTTCCCATGAGACTCAGTACTGCACCAAATCCTACGCCAAGCCTGGAGACATTTCCCTGAACACACCAGAAAGGCTTGTTCCCCACTTTTCCCGATGTTTGGAAACCCTACACATCCTCCCAGATCCCTGACACATCACTTCTCTAGATAAACCAAGAGGTTTTGATAGGGCTCCATCTGGGAAAGACAGAAGAACCCTGGATATAAAGAAGAACAAGAAGCTCCCTCCCTGAGTAGCTTCCTTTTCTTTTTAAAGTCAGGGTCTCATTATGTAGTCCTGACTGGCCTGGACCTCACTATGTAGACCATGCTATGCTCAAACTCAGAGCTCTGCCTGCCTCTGTCTCCAGCGCTTTAGGATTGAAGCTATGTGCTACCACACCTGGCCTTCACTAAGTAATTATATACTTCAAGACCAAACATAGCCCTGAAGATGCCAAGTTGATGGGCCCTGTCCAGCTTCCTGATCCCAGAAACTCCTCTCAAGTGGTAGATACCTCGATGGTTCGGTGCAAGGGGTCCACAATCTGCCAGATGGCAAGAGTCAAGATATCCATGCCCACCAGCAGGCCTACAGTGGCATACAGTTTCCAGGGCTCTAGGGTCTGAGTAGATATCCAGAGAAGGCAGGTCAGAAAGCTCTTCTCTACACTTGGGATCAAAGGCTGGGTCTGGGAAGTCACTCACCTTCCTCCATTCCTTCTTCTCCTCCTTCTTTGTGAAGACGGTGTGGACCCACCAGATCTTAGTGAACATAGAGCCATAGCCCAGACTGAAGCCCAAGCCCAAGAGCCAAAGGCGGGCCTAGAAAGGGAGAAAAGACACTGGTAATAGGTGGGACTGGGCCCATGGTGGAGGAACTGCAGGAAGCAATGTGAACAGTGACCAGATGACAGAAGACAAGCAGAGTATGAAGAAACAGAAAGGGGAGGCTAGGACTCCATCCTTCTCTACTGCTGCAGCACCAAGGTATTCTTGCTAAAGACTACTGGTCTAGTGCCTACAGTTACCACCTGCACACCTCTGAATGTGACACAGTATAGCACAATCACTAGCCAGGACTTCACCATCCCTGTGCCCCACCCAGCTACGCCGAGCCACTAAGTCTCCCTCATCTACTCTCTTTCTGATCTCATGCACCGTCCTTCAAGGCACAAGCACCACCTCCTTCCTGGGGGCCACTCAGACATGGACAGTGAGCTGCTTCCCTTCTCTTCGCCCACAGCGCTTTCTACAGATCCCTCCTTAGATGTATCTCCTAGTTGTCTCTCTCCTGCTGCATGCTGATCCCACTAGGAACAGACACGTCCTGAGGACATCAGTGCATGTGTGTGTGCACAGTGTGTGATCAGGACAGAAACACAGTGGAGGAAAGAACGGCATTGGAAGGAACCGGGGAAAGAGTGGATGCTTCATAACAGTAGAGAACCAATCAACATCATTGAAGCCAGCCTAGCCCCACAGTCCCAGAAACTCCATGAGCCAAGTGTCCCCAGAGACCCTCCTCCCTCTGCAATGATACGTCCCTTGCCCCGACTCTATCTGTTTTGATTCTGCTTTCATCCTTTCAAACTCCAACCAAGGCTCCCACGGGAAAGCCCAGTTTTGTTTCTTGGCCCATACACCACAAACAAGCCACTATTGTTCGTAAGTTCTGTGTGAGGACCCCTCCCTTTGTCTTCAGTGCTTCACCCCTCTCCTTTGAGAAGCATGCCTAGCAACCTTGCAACCAGCCAGGGAACCACAGAATGGAAAAGGTCTGGCATCCAGAAAGAAGGGATGGAGCCAGAGAGAAACCAAAAGGGTGACGTTAGGAGGGAAGGCAGGGGGGGGGACACTGGTCAGGGAAAGAGAAGAGACAGGAAAGCCATATTCTGCAAGGTCTACACTGGCCCACTGTCTACTCACCTGGCAGACAAACGGGAACTGGCCTTTCTTTATGTGGTAACCGTCCAGCCCAAGGGGGAAGACAGCAGCTAGTGCCAGCGAGCAGCCCACGGCAGTCAGATTGTTCAGGTTGGGCTGGGAGTTCTGGATATAACTAGGGCAGAGGCGGAGAGGGTGGGAGAAAGAGCAGAATTACCCACCCCATCTCCTCTAGGGAAGATTGGCTCTCCAAAAATGCCATCAACAGTAAAACCCTATCCCCAGGGTGGATAAAGGAGACAGACTGGGAACAGACAGAAAGATACTCAGGATGGTTGCTGGGCCACAGAGCTGAACCTAGGGGGGCACAGGGCTTTTGCAGCACAAGGTCGTACGGGCATACTCTAGTTAGAGCCCAAGATTGTCCTCTAGGCCTCCAATGTATTTTTTTCTAGCTGATTACTCTGAAGCAAGGGTAGGGGGTCATGCCTAGCACCCCCTCACATTTTTGGAGAGTCATCACACCACTCTTTGTGACACATGGCCTTGAGAGTCCCACTTTTCTTACTCTTCAGGAAGTATCGTCAGTACCTTGGAGAGGCAGCCAGGCCAAGGATCAAGTCAGAAGGGAGACTTACCGAACGTGGGAGTTGTAGATGTTAAAGGACAGACAGACAACAGCAAGAACAATGCCCAGGCTGGAGAGAACTGAGACGGAGATAAAGAGTTTCTGTGACAGGAAGCGGAATGTCTTGATGACCAAGGTCTGGTCAGCTGGGGGAGACCCTCCTGCATCGCACAGGGGAGGAGGGGGAAAGAAAAAGAAGGAAGGACAGTGGCATGAAGGCAGGATAGGAGAAAGGGGTGAAAGGCAAGCTGCTGGGGGACACTCAGTGTCAGCTGAAGACACGAGGCCCTCAAATGCACTAAGGGGCTAAGGCAGGAAGAAGGCTGGAGGCACTGGGGACCTTGAGAAACAACCAGAAAAAGAGAAGATAGGGTCTGTGCTGAGGGTCTCTTTGATTAATTACATGTTCTTTTTTTTGGTTTTGGTTTTTGAGACAAGGTTTCTCTATGTACCCTGTGTCCTAAGACTCCCTTTCTAGACCAGCTGGCCTGGAACTATCTATCCGCCTGCCTCTGCCTCTTGAGTGCTGGGATTAAAGATGTGTGCTACCACGCCTATCTTTGATTGTTCTTTTTGCTTCTCCATCTTACAGGGAAAAGACAGCTAAAGAGGAGAACAGCTGAAATAATCCTATACAGCATCATCTATTGCCCCATTAAAGGTGCAAAAGACAATTACAGACGCAGAAAGCCAGGAGAGTCTCCAAGTATCCAGTGTGTTCTTCTAACCTCCAGCAAAAACACAACCCTAGCAGGGTAGTACTCCCAAAAAGTGTTTCCAGTTACTATTAAGAGAAAGCTCAAATTTGTCAGGGCAGGGGGGATGATGATAAGCAAAACACCTACTTAATTTCAATTTGCTTCGTTTAAAAAAAAATAGAAAGCCAATTTAGGCCAGGCAGCATTTATAACTGTACAGAATACTGCCCTAAATTCAAGCTACAAAAATAAATAAATAACAAAAATGAAGCAAAGCTTAGACATACAAGCTCACTCAGTAGTTGAAGCAATGCTTGGGTGCTGAGGCAGGAGGATTGACACAACTTTGAGGTCAGATTAATCTACAAAGTGAAAACCTGTCTCAAAATAA
Organism: Chionomys nivalis; assembly: GCF_950005125.1. Classification (NCBI taxonomy): domain Eukaryota; kingdom Metazoa; phylum Chordata; class Mammalia; order Rodentia; family Cricetidae; genus Chionomys; species Chionomys nivalis. Next base: position 63,482,091 of record NC_080104.1, on the reverse strand, counting down.
GTAATAAAATAAAGTAGGGAGCTAAAGAGATGGCTCAGCAGTTAAGAGGACTCTCTGCTCTTCCAGAGGACCCAGGTTCAGTTCCCAGTACCCTCGTCATTGGTCGCAACCATTTGTGATTCCAGTTCCAGGGATTCTGATGCTCATTTCTGGCTCAGGCACACAAATGGTACACATGCACACATAAATGTAGGCAAAACACCTATAACATATAAAATTAATTAAACTTAATGAAGCTGGACTAGAAAAATGACTCAATTGATAAAAGCAGTTGTTAAATCTGGCAACATTAAATTTAATCCCTGGAGCCGGGTAAAAATGGAAGGAGAAAATCAACTCCACAAAGTTGTCCTCTGACCTCCATAAGAACATCATGGCAGCCGGGCGGTGGTGGCGCACGCCTTTAATCCCAGCACTCGGGAGGCAGAGGCAGGCGGATCTCTGTGAGTTCGAGACCAGCCTGGTCTACAGAGCTAGTTCCAGGACAGGCTCCAAAGCCACAGAGAAACCCTGTCTCGAAAAACCAAAAAAAAAAAAAAAAAAAAAAAAAGAACATCATGGCATACTGGCCACACAGCATGAATGTGGACGTGTACACGCGCACACACACACACACACACACACACACTCCACTGGGCAAGGCAGGTGGCAGCTGCCTTCAATGGCCTTATTATCCTTCCTCATCAGTAAAAACTTCCTTTTTGCTAACCTCTAGTGTCTTTCCCATTTCCTGCCATTTAGCATACCTGGATTAAAAAGTGCATGGCAGGTTAGGTGTTGGGGGTACACACTTTTAATCCCAACACTCAGGAGAAAGAAGTAGGTGAATCTCTCTGAGTTGGAGGGTCAGCCTGGTCTACAGACGAGTTCTAGGACACCTAGGACTATGTAGTGTGACCCCACCACTCCCACCCCCACCGCCAAAAAAAAAAGGAAAGAAAAGAAAAGAAACTTGCAACATTGCAACATAAACCAGGCATGGTAGTATACACCTGAAATCCCAACACTCTTGAGATCCTGAGGCAGGAAGATCATCCTGAGGTCAAGATGAGCCTCGGCTTACATAATGAACTCAAGCCCAGCCTGAGGTACAGGATGAAGCTCTGACTCGAAAAAAAGGAAAACAACAACAACAAAAATAAAAAATAAAAAACCAGAAACAAAAACTGGTGAGATGGCTCAAGGCATAAAGGTCTGATGATCGAGTTCAATACCCAGGACCCACACGGTGGTAGTAGAGGCCTCCTCTGAGTTGTTCTCTGACCTCCACATGCACACAAAATGAATATATAAAACACAAGGGGAAAAGAAACAAAACAAGTAAAAAAAGCAAAGCACAAAACAGTCCATAAGAAAGGAAATTTTGTTTCCTCTACTACAGTTAAGCAGCTACTTTCCTGACAAGGACCTGGAGTCCCTGTTCCTAATGTACCAAGGCTGGAAGAGAGCTTCCATTTCTCGCTGCTTCTCATTCACTGCAGCAGAGCACTCTTAGAAACAGGGTGACCCCGGGCCTCCCCTTCCTTCTTGGAGGCCATGTTCACTCCCAATCCCTGCTGTGACCCCTCTGCCGCTCCAACCCATCAGCACCCCCTCCCGCCACTCCCCATCTCCCGTGCCCCCATCCCCGGCCCATTCAAAAGTCTGACAGTGATCGTTCAGAAGGACCAAAAGAGAACTTACCAATCCACTTATCTGTTTTGGACCAGGAAAGGTCATCCTTGGTGCTGTCGTAGTAGCCAATCTTCTTGTAGCTGCCACCTGAGCAAAGGACTGGGGTTGTCATGGGTTGGGAGAAGACACCCAGCCATTTTCAAGCTCCCATTTCCCGCAAAGTTGCCCTCCATGGTTGCATACAAGAACCTAGAACCCAAGGTCTCCTGAACAGGTAACTTAACTTCACCAGCAACGTTAGGTGCTTCCCGGGGCGATCTGAATACACAATAGAGCCCTTAAGGCATTTAAGGCTCTTCCCGGAGGAAGGCTCCTTGCACGGGTTACCACCTATTCTACAGCCTCACACCTCTCCAGCAACGTCTCTCACTTTGATTCAGGCTTCCAAAGCTTTAAACAACTTCTGCCTAGCCTCCCTCTTATGATGGACAGAATCTTTTTTTCACAGTGGCTTTAATTTTAGAAACCTCTCTCCCTTTGGCTTGGGTTCTAATGCCTTGGATAAGATACATCTGTCTCTTAAAGTGCCACTAAGGGAAATGCAGTCACTCCTAAGAAAAATCTTCCAGAATGACCACAGTTAATACAACTTTCCTTCCAAACACCACCTCACACCCACTTCACCCTGACGTCCAGTCTCACTTGCCCCACATACTGAGAGGATTTGGTTCGAGAGGTGTGGAGAGAAAGAAACTTTTTACAGGAGGCTAAGAAATGGGTCTCTTGGCCACACCACAAGGAGCTGAGTCAGGTGGAACTGGAAGATTAACTCACAAAAGTTCTGTAGACTCCTCAGTGCTAAGTTATACGGAAATGCCATCTAGGAAAGGCCAGCTATATGTATGACTGGAACATTGTTCTCTCATAGCAAGGAACTGAGAGAATTCCCTTTAAAAAGAACCAGCTTCCTAGGTTCATCTTTCCTTAACCTTTCAGAACACACTAAGAGCCCTTAGCTCCTCAATCTAGCCTGAGGCAGGCAAGTTCTGGGACTAAAACTGAAGCCACTGGGAAGAAAGAACGGCTCTTTTTAATCTGCATCGCCCTTTGAAAGAACAGAATCACTGCAAAAAACCTACCCAGGACTGTTCTTTTTATCATTGTTGAAAGCCTGATGAACACAGTGCAAGGCAGTCTTGTTGAGATGCACAGTTGATCTCCTCCCATGTGAGCACTCAGCCCAGCCCCTGCCTGCCCCTTCCCCAGCCTCTCAGGCCTGAGCTCACCCTGCAGCTGCTCGATAAGTGTCCATGCCATCCGGGAGCCGCTGGCATCAAAGACCACATGGCCCTGAGGAGAAATATGTGGAGGAAGGCAGAGGGGATGAAAGCAGGAGGAAAAGAGAACATCAGGGACTCTGAAATCTTCTGTTTTTGATGTAATTGAGCTTCTGAATGAAGGCTATTTATGGCATCTGCTGCATATAGGACACACCCCAGATGCACAAATCCTAGATTCTGGAAACAGTTTTCTTTTGAGAAGAAGCTTCAACCTTGAGATCTGAGTGAGACAGTCCCCAGAAAGAGGGACAGGAGCAATCATCAAACCTTATTAGGCACTAATTTCCTTACTTTAAAAGGAACGAGGAGATTAATTTTCAAATTGCTATCTCTTTTAAAAACCCTACCCGCGCCGGGCGGTGGTGGCGCACGCCTTTAATCCCAGCACTTGGGAGGCAGAGGCAGGCGGATTTCTGTGAGTTCGAGACCAGCCTGGTCTACAAGAGCTAGTTCCAGGACAGGCTCCAAAACCACAGAGAAACCCTGTCTCGTAAAATCAAAAAAAAAAAAAAAAAAAAAAAAAGATGTTTCATTTAAAAAAAAAAAAAAATAAAAAAAATAAAATAAAATAAAAACCCTACCCTTCTCATCTGACCTGTAAACACCTGGACCAGGTTGAAAAGCACTAGAATACAGTAATTCTTTTCATTGTCATCTTTTATATGGTTCTCTGGTTTGGGGAACCCTCTTCCCATGGTCTATGACTGACTTTACAGAAAAGCAACTGAAAAAACAAGAGAATGTGTACATCTAGGGACCCTCCAAGGTGTTCCTTTCCATGACAAAAGCTGCTGTAACTCACAGAAACACCCTCAAAGGATGAGGAGTTCATGGCCCGGTAGATTTGGTCTGTGATGGTCTGGTTGTTGTAGTTAAAGTCCTCCAGACGCACACCCGACCGGCCACCTCCTCCAGAGGTCTTGTTCAAGGCCAAAGCCAAGGCCCAGATAGCATCATAGGCCAGTGGTGCCTCCTGGAAGCCTCCAGTCTCCTCAGGATGTCTTTTCAGCCTCTTGGTTAGTTTCTCCACAAATTCCTGGGAGGTCTGGATGAAGGAAGAACAAGAGGAAAGCATTGGAATATGCGTGGGCACAGGGGGAGAGGCCTCAGTTCTGGCTCAGACACTGTGACTCGAGCGGATGGTTTGTGTTCGTGTTGTCGGGTAGACCATATGTACAGATAAAATCGTTAGCTATACCCATGTGTCTATCTTGGGTTGGAAGCGACAAGACTAAAGCGGAATTAGCTGGGTCCAATGGTCTTAAGAGTGTACAGCTGCTAGCTCAGAACTACAAACAGAGAATGCTAACTCAGAACTACAAACAGAGAAATCTGATGAATAAACACTCTGGAAAATGAATGGCAAGGGAGAGAAGCAGAGACAGAGCCAAGGAAAAGATGGATATCTCAACAAAGAGTGGCAGTGCTGGCATTCTCCCAACCTTCAGACTTTCACAGCAGAGCTGACCCAGGAGCTAACAGCTCCTCCAATTTTGAAAGATCCAGAAAAGGCGACGCCACAGCCTTTCACACTCTGCCTGCCAACCAGGAAAATTGTTCTTTAGGGTGCTAACTTCTTGCTATCCTGGTATGACTTCTGTTTGCTGCCTCCTTAAGACTGGTGACAGTCATCGGAAATACCCTTCACATCGCAGAGGTCCAGATTCAGTACAACTCACATGACTCTTGGTACTCAACCTTTTTCCAAGAAATCTAAAAAAATGGCAATCCTTTAACTCTCATAGATGAAGAAACCTGGCTGTGTATATATTACAATAACCATACTTGACTTCATACTTATGGGTGAACGAATTCCTGAACTGCCTTCCACATAACAGAGAATAATCGCACCCTCCCTTCCTTACCACCCAGAAATACATAGGAAAATGTTTAATTTCTTCTTGGCAAAACATGTGTATGACTTAGAATCACTACAGATAATTGTTTGGATTAGAACATTCACAGGTATGCTTTAACAAAAGAAAGATATATAAATGAAGAATCTTTGCTCCTGGACAATGAGATGACTCAACACACAAAAGCACCTGCTGCCAAGCCTGAGCTGGAGTCCTGGGACACACACAGTGGATGGAGATAACCAACATCCAAAGGTTTCCTCTGACCTTCATATGTGCACTTTGGTGTGGCACACATACACAAAATAAATGGATAAAATGTAATTTTTAAAAAACATTGACGGGTGGTGGTGGCACATGTCTTTAATCCCAGCACTCAGGAGGTAAAGGCAAGTGGATCTCTGAGTTCGAAGTCAGCCTGGTCTACAGAGCGAATTCCAGGAGAGCCAGGGCTATGCAGGGTTATCCTGTCTTGGGGGAAATTTTTTTAAGCCTTGTTCTCATGCCCCCAAAACATTTTTTTCCTGTTGGCTTTTTAGAAAAAGCCTGGGCCTTGAAACACAAAGGTCTAGGGTCAACTACCCTACGACAGGAATAATCTCCATTCCTCTCATCAGCATTAGTAACTAGCATCATGCGCAGCTCACAGTGAACACTAAAAACACCCCTAGAACTCTGTGCACTTCATATGACACCGTGAAGGTCGACACATGTCACATGTACCCATAGAATGCAAAACACCAACAGCTGGCCCTGATATAAGCCATGGGCTTTGGGCAACAATGGTCAGTTGATGAAGACCAACTGCAACCAATATACTCATTGTGGTGGTGGAATCTGACAATGGAGAGGTTTAACCAATGAAAAAGGTATACATGGAAAATACAGGAACTGTGAACCCTTCAATTCTGCTGTGAATCTAAAACAATAACATTTTTAAGCAAAAAGAAAGTCCACTGGATGGATAAGTAGATGAATGGGTTCTAATTCTAATTAAACCACTTACCTACTAAGAAATCTCAAGCAAGTTATTAAATCTCACTAAACTGGCTATTCAGCTTTAAAATGGGAATAATACTGTGTTAAAGAGCTCCTGTAAGGATTAAGTAAGAACACATAAAATGCTGGGTATGAAGTATATTACACTTCTCCCTGTGAGTTTCCCTGGCTGCACCCGCATCTTTGTTCCCCACGCTCAGGCCTGTAATTCTGGCCCAACACCTTAAATATTACAGGTCTCATTTCTCTAACACATTGTAGTTATATATGACCACTGATCTCAAATTCAGAGAAACAACAATGGTGACAGCACCTGTAGTCCAAGCTTCTTATGAAGCTAAAGGAACAGGGTGGGGGTGAGAGGGGCACGGGCACCTGAGTCTGAGACTGTAGGTTCAAGATCAACCTGAGCAACACAGTAAGACCCACCTCAGAGAGAGACAGACAGTCCACAATGGTATATACCTGTAATCTCAAACTTAGGAGGCACACAAAAACAGCAGGATCTCAAATTAGAGGTGATTCTAGTGTACACAGCTAAGTTTAAAGTTAACCAGAGCTACCACATAGTAAGACTCTCATCTCGAAACAAAAAGATGGGCTGGAGAAATGATTCTGTGGTCAAGAGCGCAGATGCTATTGCCGAGGATGCGTGTAACTCCAGCTCCAGGGGACTGATATCTCTGGCTTCCACTGGCACCTCCATGCACATACTCAAACAAACTTATAAATAATAACATAAAATAAAGACAGAAGTAGAAAAAACAAGATACAAAACTAAGCTCTCTTTTTCCTCACTCCCACACTCTTCAGTGCATAAGACAGAAAAGTAAACTACATATTTCCAAGTCAGCAAATCCTCTTAACCTGTTTGTTCTAATGTCTCCTTAACACCATCCCTCTATATACAGGAGGAGGAAAAAGAGGCTGATGATGGTGGTAACGAAGGTGGTGATGATGCTGAGAAGGGGTGGTAGGGGTGATGGTGATAGCTAACATTTGTATAGTCCTTACTTTTTTCCAGGCACATAGATCAATGTATTTAATCCTCAAATATTTCAATGAATGGGCTCTATTATTGTATCTATTTTAGAGATAAGGAAACAAAGGCGCAGGGTCCTGTAACTTGCCTGAAGTTACATTGTAGCAAGTGGCAATGGTGGGACTCCAGCCCAGGGTGTCTGGCACCAGCTGCTGAGCTTATTGTGCAGTACCCTGAGCTCCTTCTGTGCTGAAAGCCTATGCAGGTACAAGTGCCCACAGACAGCAGAGAACGAACACTTTCTGAGCAGTTAGTCCTTCAGTTTTCAGGTCTAGCCAATCCTCAGTTCAAAGTAAAGATTACATCAGAGAATCACCATATTAGGAAGGGATTAATCTGCTCAGCATGGTATTATCCCTGCTTCTCAGCTCACTCAGGACAACACAGCTAGCCAAGAAGAGCAACACCAAAAATCATGACAAAACAATCCTTCCCCTTGAGTAGGCAAAGATTATGGTTCTCTCTGTCTCTCTGTCTCTCTCTCTCTGTCTCTCTCTCTCTGTCTCTCTCTCTCTCTCTCTCTCCCTCCCTCCCTCTCTTTCTTTCTTCCTTGGTGGAGGGTGTGGGGTTGGATATATATATGACCTTACACCTGTAGCTAAGGCTGGCCTCAAATTCACCATCTCCCAGATATGGTACTTAAAATTCTTTCTCTAAACCAGGGTTTCTCAACCCCCCTGTGCTGTTGACATCCTTAGCAGGACAGTCTTGTTGCTGGGGGCTGAACCATGCATCACAGAACGTTTAGAGGTGCCCTCGTCTTCACCCTCCAGACATTTTGCAACCTCTTTTGAAAACCACTGCCTTATAGTTCTCATGGGTGACTGGATCAGAAGCATCAGAAACTCCAGAAACGAAACCCTCAGATCCCACCCCAGATCTACAGAAAAGGTTCCGTCACCTAGGTACTAGCCTAATTTTCCAGGTGGTTCTGATGGAAATCTGGGAACGGATCCAAACACACCTGAGGCCATGTGGGATAAAGGCAATGGTGCTGCTTCTCTACGCCTCTATGGTCCCACTCTGACCCTCAGCCCACCCCTTGCCCTGATCCACTTCTTTTGATGCTACTTGACTCACCTATAATCTTCCTAGTCACCTGAAAAAGCTGCTTTTCTCCTCTATTGAAAAATCTAGGCTTTTCCATGTGACATTTTTAGCTGGGGATTCAAGAAGGTTCTGTGTGCCTTTGAAAAAACATACTTTCTCTAAAAACGGAAAACCAGAAAGGACCTCTGCCCCCAACATACCACCCCGAGACCCAAGATCCCCACCAACTCTAGGCTCTCGTCAGTTCCTTCTCTCTCCTCAGTGTCAGGCAGAGTCCTAGGGTGGTAGGCTGTGGACTTAGGACACTAATAAATCTTTCTGACTTTGGTAACCTGCTCCACCACTCTGGGTTCCAGAAAATGACTCAGCTTTCTTGTCCTGTGCAGGGAAGTGGTTGACCAGTGCTTCTTTGATGGAAATTAAGATAAATTAAACATTACATCCCCTTAGAACATTTTAGAGCACAGTTTATAACCAGAATGTACGTGGCAGCCCGCCCTTTATCACAATCTATTGCCAGAAGTAGATTCTCAAATCTCTTTTCTCCTTTGCTAAAACACTACCATTATCTGCACATTATTTGCACAGAAAGTGTAAAGACTTTGGCCAGGCTTTGTGCTTTTCCATGGGAAATGATGGAACAGAGCAGGTTGGAGTTCAACACAACAGAGCCATGATCCCAGGACAAGTCACTAAACCTCCCCAGTTCTAATTCTCTAGCTCAAAAGATATAAATAACAAATCTAGTTTAGAGTATTGAGGTTAAGATCCTGAAATTAGATAGAGCATATCCTGATTTTCCTCATAAAATTAACCATTATTAAAAGCTTCATTAACTCACCTCTCTGAAATCAGATATTTTGCCACTGGAGTTATATCAGGTATAATAAGCAGACATACAGGTTACCCCACTAACCTATCGAGATCCCTGCACTGTGGGGTACAGTGCTGCATACAGAAACGGTCTCTTCCACACATACCCATACCCACTCCCACTCAAGGCTCCACACACAGCTACCCTGATCCTCCCAAATCAAGAGAGAATACCTTCCAGCTTCAAGTACTCTCACTAGAAAGTTATCTGGGGTTAAAGGGTTTCTGAAGTCTCATTTACATCCAAAATCTTAAAAAAAAATTATAAAACTAATTTCACATCAATCAAAGTGAACATTAACGGTGGGCAGTGGTGGTGCATGACTTTAATCCCAGCTCTCAGGAGGCAGAGGCAGGAGGATCTCTGAGTTCTTGGCCAGCCTAGTCTACAGAAAGTTCCAGGACAGACAAGGCTACACAGAGAAACACTATCTTGAAAAAACTAATTAACTAACTAAATAAATAAATAAATAAATAGTGAATATTAAAGCCAGACATGCTAGCACATGCCTTTACTCCAAGAACTCGGGAGGCCAGAGGCAGGGGGATCTCTGTGAGTCTGAGGCCATCGCAAGCAAGTTCCAAACACCCAGAGGTACAAAGAGAGATTCTCTCAAAAAAAGGGGGGGAGTGAATATTAAGCAACTCTCTAAGTAAGTCACATACACAAATAATAAATAAAAACAATAATAATACATAAAAACACACCTGTGCCAAGAGAAGCTCTCTGGAAAAGGTGTGCCTTTGGTGTAGGTACAAGCTTCTATATTACCATTAATGCCTCTCCCTCACTTGGCTCCTTGTCTCCATGGTAACAGCCCTTCCGCTTGTCAGAAGCCTACTGTACATGCCACTACTTTCCTCTCTTGCAGCACAGGCAGAACTAACGAAACAGGCGCAAACAAGTCCAATATGGGCACAGGCCCCTTTCTGCCACCGGACTCCATTGCTGTCCTGTCTCCCCCTTCCCTCCCCTTCCACCCCAGTGCCAGTTTCCAAGCCCCCACCCTCACCATGTTGGAAATGCTTCGGGTGTTGGCAGGGTTCAGCATGACGATCTCAGTGGTGATGTGGCCCTCCACCGCCTCAGTCATTTCATCCACTGTACAATTGATTGACGGGTCATAGGTCTTGAACCAATTGTCAGCATACCATCCGATGAGGAACCAGACATACTTCTTCCCAAAGAGCCGTTCCTTATAGACCTGCATTCGAAGGGGGAAGGGAGCGTTTGAGGTTTGGTTTTGTTCTGAGGGAGGCGGTGTTATCTCTCTAGATGCTATTTAGCCTCTTGAAAATCAAAGAACAGAGCTTTCTTTTTTAATCTTCACTGAAACCTATTACTTTCTATGCTAACCTAAAAATTTAATTATATATATATTATTGAAATAAATATATATATATTGAAATAAATATATATATATATATATTGAAATCTTCAAATCACAGGGAAGGCCCAACAAGATGCCTCCATTAAAACACAAAAGAGGCAAACGAGAAAGTGTATGTGCATGCTTGAATGTAGACAAGCGGTGGATCAGAGCCTACAGGCGGGCTTGGTATTCATTATCACCTCAGGTTCTCTGCTACCAATCTGAGCAGAAATGCCACAGGGAGGACCCACGAGAAAACCACCACAGAGAGCCTATCCAGCCCCTCCCTGCTCCAGATTCCATCTCCACCTCACAAAAAACTTTCCGGGCTTCAGTCTCATAGAAAAGTCCCACGATGATCCGAGCATCTTGACGCTATAAAACAGAAACAGAGCTCCTGAGGGATGCTGAAAGCGCCCGAGGGTTAAGCCAGTGCTTTTTGAAGCGTTGATTTCCCAGCTCCCACTGCTTAGTGAAAAAAAAAAATGTTCAATGGGCAGTGGATAAATGTCAACTGGAGATGGAACTAAACCTTCCCCAGAGACTCGGCTGCCTCGCCGAATGAACAACTGCCTCTTCCAGAGTCTCCTTTCCAGCTGACCACCTCCCACCACGACCCCTGGGCAGGTGGAGCCCACCACCCCTGCTTGCCCACCTTCAGGTTTTTAACAGGCACAGCTGGATCTGAGAAGAAACTCTGGCGGAAGGTGATCTCGATCCCAGCCTCTTTCACTCGTTCCTCGAGATCATCCAGCGTCTTGGGTGGGAATAAGAAAGAAGGAGGGAGATGGGGTACAGCATACAGGATAGAGCAGAGCTCATGAGTGAGAACTGGCTGTGAACGCACGGCAAAGGCATAGTATCTGAGCCTTAATCCAACAGCCCCTGGGCCCCATGAGGAAAGAATGGAATAAAGCACCCCCAGTCCAAGATGCATGATGAGCCCTTCCTCGGGGTCTGTAACCAGGGACACTGCCTCATCCACCCCACTCATGACACTGAGAAGAAATGAGAGGAAACAGGAAAAAAAGCAGGGCAGGGTGCAGAATAGATAGAATGATGCCAACTCAAGAGGCAAGTGGGAAGGCAGACAAAAGGATCACAGGAAAAATGGACTGAGTCACTGAGAAAAGGTGGGAAGGGTGGACTAAAGGGTCACTGAACATAATCAGTTCACAGAAAACCCAAAGAGAATAATCAGGCTCCTTCCTTCAAGTGTGGAGCCCTGCATTTCCTCTCCACCTCTGCAAACTTGCCATCTCTCTTCAGATTATCTATGAGCATCTCTCCGTGTCAACTACCAAACCCACACCTTTGTCATGTGTCTCTTATTTGTCTGCCTGTGCCTTCATCCTCTTCTTTCCCACCCCATCCAATAGCTCCACACCCAGTTGCCAAGCACCATCCATCCCTGAAGGCACTGGAACCCACTGCCTCCCTGGTTCATATGCCCTCTCATCTCAACTCGGAATTAAACCAACTTCCATAGAGCATAATCCTATCTGTCTGGGGAACAAAACAAAATGATGGAGAGGATTCCAAAAATCCAACTCATGTGTTCCCCAGGCTACAGAAAGAACAAGCACTTCGCCCACTTGGAATGTGTTCACTTTTGAAAAACCATCCAGATCTCCCACAACAGAGCAGATGCCCCTGGGACCTCACGTCCCATCCCCTGTCCGGACTCACTGAGGTGAAGACCTCTGTGGTCTGCTGGATGGTGGCAATCTTCTTCCAGCCCCACTTTTCAAAGAGTTTCACCCGGGTAGGATTGTGGAGTGTGGCGGATGGATGTGTTCGGAAGAACGTTGGAAAACGCTGCCGGTTTGACAGGGCTGGTGAGCTGGAGCCGTAGGAAAGCTGAGGCAGAAGGATGGGAAGTGTCCATGAAAATGGAGGATGCCAGGAGTGTCTTTAGCCCCTTCTAAGCTTGCATTTTCCTCCCAACTCTGCAAATTTCCCCACCTTTGTCCTACGAACACAAACACACCAACCCTCATCATGGATCTCCATAGCTCCTTCAGACAATGCTCCTAGAAGGTCAACCAGCTCAGATTCTCTGCTGGCCGAGTCCTGGCAATGGGTCTCTCTCTAGTCTTCTTAAACATAACCACAATCCCTCTACTTAGCATAGCCCAAAAGGAGACGACCCTCCCTCCCACCCCCTTGCATACCACAATAAGATTCCACATCCGGGCAGCCTCGGCTACAAGTGTGGACACAGAACTGCAGCCTGGCATGAGGATGATCTTGATGGGGTCATTGTAGAGCAGTTCGTACAAGTACTTGGTGGCTTGCCCTGGGTCACACTGAAGGAAGGAGGAGGAAATGAAGCTGGCTCCCAGTCCCCCCACCTCCGCAAAGACACACACATCTTGCAATGCCTACTGTCTTGGACAACCTAGCACCTTTCTCAGTTACTCACTTCCATCATTTTCACCACCTTCTACTTCCTCTCAGGTTTCTAGTTTTCCCTCTTTCACTGAGCTCCCTTCTCTTGTCTTCCATCTGGAACCTTAGCCCTACCCATTATTGCACATTCTCCCTTCCATATCAATGCCCATTCTACCCTCCCCTTTTCTGCTCATCCTCAATCATCCCTAAACCTATTCTCTTTGGTCATCTCTGCCCCCCCCGCCCTCCATCCCATGTTTACAGGCTCTGCACATCTGCCCAGAAAGTCTGCAGGAACACACACATCCCAGAGCCCCAGACAGCTTTCTTAATGAAATTTTCACCTTCAATTTCAGAGAATAGGAACAAGATCAATAGGGAATCTGCTCAGCACCCCATCCTTTCCTGCTGGGCCCTGACATTTGACAAGTCAATTAGAAAAAGGGGGGTTAAGGAAGACTCTAAAATGAGGAAAATAAATAGAATGGAACTCTCCACAAGCAGAATGATATTAGAGGTGCCTGAAAGAGACGCAACAGGAAAGCTGGAGAGCAAAAGAAAGGTAGGAGGAAAATTGGGGGAGGAAGAACCAGCCATGGATCCCCCACTGTCTGTTCCCCTCCTGCTGAAGTATGACATTTCAGAAGCTGCTGGAGCCCCCAAAAGAAGTGGAGAAGAAATGGCAACCAGTGGGGAGTCAGAGCAGAGGGTCACAGGGGACTGGAGAGAGTGAACTTAGCGGAAGGGGTTAGAAAGGAAATAAAGAAAGCACCTGGAGTCTGCTTGCTCCCCATTGAGGCCTGACATTTGAGGCACTGTGGGAAGTAGGAGACATGAAGCCCAGGGAGCCAGGGGGAGCTGGCAAATCTGAGCACCCAAAAAATTCACTCTGAATTGCGAGCTGCTCTGCTCTCTCACCCTGTCAAGGGCAGGGCTCACCTGTAGGTTTGGAACACTTCCATGCCTCCTACTTAGAGCATCTTTGCAATCTTTTTTACCATTGTGAGGTCCTTCCCAACTTACATTAGGACAGAGACTGCCCCCAGCTTCTCCCAGCCCCATGAGTGTCCCTCTGCCATTTGTCTGAAGAAATTACTTAATATGAACAATAAGGATATTCAGAAACCTTCAGTTACATAAAGCAGGGCATGTGTGGACTAATGTGTGTGCCATTTTCTGCTTCATTTCCTCCCTTCCTGTTCTTACATACTCCCCTCCACACCACACTCATCACTGCAAAGTCCCCCTCCACGGGGTTCCCCTCTTACCAACCAAGGGCCTAGACCTGTCCTCTGCCACACCCCCTCCTTCACTTCTGCCTTCTCCGAGCCCCCTACCCCAGACTCCCATGTCTTCCTGCCATGCCCCATCCCAAAGCCTGCTTCATCTCTGTCTCTTTCTAGTTCCTTCTCACGGCCAGTTATCTGTTTTGCTCTCTAAAGAGATCAAGACCCTCTCTCTTCCTGCCTTCCTACCCTCACATGGCATTTTTTTCCCTGTGCCCTGCCATACTTCCCATGGGCATCCTGGGGTAAGCCACAGGCAAGCATTTTCTAGGCAGGATTTCTGTGGATGAAAATGAAGATATACTACTTGGGATTCCTTCCCGACTAAGTAGTTTGAACTAGTGTTTTAGACGAATGGAGATTCTTGTTTGTTGATGCTTGAGACCCACGGAGAAGGCAACAATCCAGGGAATTTTAAGTTTTCTCTCCAAACCCCTACCAACCCATCCCCTAGCACTCGGCTTGCAGGCTCATTTCTGCCCTCTTTGGAGGTCCATGTCTATGTTCCACACACCCCAAGTATAAAATGGCCAAATCTCCCACCTGTACTGTTTTCCCTAATCTCAAGTCTCTGGAGCCACAAGTCAGAAAGGACCCAAACCTCCTTCCTTCTGTCCTGTCAGTTCCCACTTAGGGAGAAACCTGGTAAAGAAATCTTATCATAGACCAGACTCTAACACCAAAATTTCTTCACCACGATCCTCTCCCCTCTATCCTTTTCCCAACCCTACGTGCTGTTTCTCCTTTCAAATCCACTAGGCCATGATAATAAACCCAGAACCCCAAGTTCCACAGGAAGCCCCAGGGTTCTTCACTGTCCCCACCCTCCTCCCCGCCCCCTCCCTTCTCCATTCTTTTCTGATCTCCCTGAACACTGACTCTGCACCCCCAATGCTGCTGTAGGGACTCCTTATGGACCCCAATACACTCTCCCAGTGCCTAAGCCCACCTCTTGACTATTATTAGTCTTTCCCAGAGCCGTAGGCCACACATTCTCACAGGAATCCCCCACAAGGTAGATGAGGAGTCATGCAGCCCTACCTTACTGTTTGTTTTGATAAAGTAGAACCCTCTTGTTCCTCAAAATCCTCACCCCCCCCCCTCCTATTCCTTTAAGCCCCAACCTACGCCAAGATTTACCTTGTTACCATGGTAAATGTAAACCCCTGAGCCAGCTGCCCAGCTCTGACGTTCCTTCCAGACCCCAAACATGGCCAGGGATAGTTTACTTCCAAAGGATCAGTACCTAAGACCCCCCCCACCATTTTTGCGAATCTCCTACTGCCTGCAAGAGAGTCGGCCTTGAGAACCACTGAGACATCCCTAAGCTCCTGCACCTCCTGCGCGTCTCCAGCCAGTCACACTCGAGAGGGGTCTGCTTCGCAATCCCAAAGAGGATTCACAGCCCTGGCCTCCCACTACCCCAGCCACTCTGTCCCTCACCCCGACTACCTTGCTGTCGTGGTGGATAAGCTTGAGCTCGTAGTCCGGCAAGATGTCCCTGCGGCTGTTAACGTCCTCCAGCGCCATCTCCACCGCGGGCTGGCAGGCCTGGCCCCCCGGCCAGCCCCCGCTCATGGGAAACAGCGCCCCGATGTACACTGCACGCCGTTCTGAGGAGGGGTGCGGGGGGACCCTCGGGTGAGGCCGCGGGAGATGGGGGGAGTGGGAGGCCCACACCGAAGCCACCACAACCGCCATCACCAGAAGAAGCGGCAGTGGCCACCCTACCGGAAGACAGGGGCCCCCCGAACCCATGGCGAGGAGGGGCGGGGGCGGCCTCCTTGGGGTGGGGGCAGCTCAGGGGGGACACTTCTTCTGGGAAAGGCTGCTGGGAGGGCGTCGGGGAGGCGCCTCCATCCCAGATCTCATGGGGAGGAGGGGGCCAGAGCCCCAGGAAGACAGAGACGTGGGCTTCCTAGGGCCAGGCGGCGCTCGCTCCCGCCACCGCGGACTCTCCTCGCCGACTGACCGACCGACAGAAGGGAGGAGGGAGCAGAGGAGCTGGGGAGGGCTTGACGTCACGGGCTGGGGGCGGGGATAGGAGCCAGCACCGAGGCCCGGAGGGGAGGGGAGAGGAGGGAGAGAGCAAGGAAGGGAGGGGTTTCCTCCGCGAAGGAGACTGGAGGGGAGGAGACCGACAGGATTTGGAATGTGAGAGGCTAAGCACAGAGCAAAGATGAGAAGCAAGAGTGGGTTGGATAGGAGGGGCTGGTGACAGTTCTTAAAGGGGCTATGGGGAGATGGAGCGAAGGACTAAGGGTGGGAAGACCGAGAGTGATGAGAAAGGTTTTGCAGACAGATATGGGTTGAGAAAGTGAGGACTGGGATCGAGAAGTGAGCATTAGGGGAAGGATAGTGTGGCTGAGGGAAGGCTTGAGGAAGAGTGATGCGAGAAAGGGTCTAAGGAGGATG
Organism: Chionomys nivalis; assembly: GCF_950005125.1. Classification (NCBI taxonomy): domain Eukaryota; kingdom Metazoa; phylum Chordata; class Mammalia; order Rodentia; family Cricetidae; genus Chionomys; species Chionomys nivalis. The sequence goes on along the minus strand of NC_080104.1, from coordinate 63,465,849 downwards.
CGAGGCCTCGCATGGGTGGGACCGGTGAGCAGGGCCCATGGAATCTCGCCGGTAAAACCTAGGTAGTGGGTGGCAGGAATAGGTCCCCGAGGTCTGAAGGAACCCCACGATGGAGAGACCTGGGATCCCCAGCACACAGCTGCCCCCTACCGGGCTTCGCGCTTGGAAGCTGAGTCCGAGAGGAGCGCGAGCCCGAAGAGCGTGGCCAAGCGGGGAGATGGGAGGGAGCCCGACCCGCGGAAAACCACGATTTGGCGGCAAGAAACAGGTGGGGAGGAGGGCGAGGCTGCAAACTAGAATGGGTTGGGGAAGATGAATAATAAGACACCCACAACCTAGGGAAGGAAATCCTGCGGGTAGAGGGTGAAGTTAAGGGATGGGGGCGGCAGTGCACGTGGGAAGGGTTTCTGATCTCACCTGAGTGTGGCGTTCGATTCACTGGCAGCAGGAAAGACGGGGATCAGAGAAGAGTTACCAGTGGCGCCCAGCTTCCCAGGCCTGATCCCCAGCCCCCTCCCACACCTGTTCATGCGGAGCGAAGACTGCGTTGAGGGAAGGGTGCCTGGGGATAAGAGCAAGGCGGGGCTGGGGGTCAGGACTTGGTGTTTTCTTTATTTATCAAAGGACAACAGAATTTGTGCCAGCAAGTAAAGAAGGTCGGGGTATAGCTTGTTTTGTAGAGTTTGAATGTTATAAATATCTATAGTCTCTTTAAGAAAAAAAAAACTACAAGTACAATTGGTTTTAAATGATTGCTGTTTAAATACCTTAATTTAGAAAATTCTCCCAAAGTTAGCTAGCGTATGAACACATTCTTAAAAGCTCAAAACAGAGGCTTAGTCAAAACTGAGGAACCCTGAAGCTTAATTTTCATTCCAGGAGAGAAGACAATATACAAGAGTTTGGGTGCCCAGAAAAGGGAGATGTTTGCAGAAATAGACAAAGAGTAGGGCAAAGAGGTGGCAATCACAAAAGCAATTATTTCCTTCCCATCTGCCCTGAGTTGTGCCTCTTCCATATGTGTCCAATTCCAGATCTCACCGGTTATTTTTTCTAAATGTAATGTGCGATTTAATTCTGAATATTTACAGTAACTCCATTATAGAATGAATAACGAAGGATCAATACTAGAAGAGTGATATATAGGGTGTTCTAAGTCTACAGAAAGGGGAAAAATCTGAGTCATTAAACTTTAAGAAGGTGAGGGAGGGTGACATTCGTGAAGAAAAAGAGAAAACAAAAGGCCCAGGACTTGAAAGCAGGAAGAACACACTAAAGGGAAACGGAGTAGAGCGAAGCCCAGCAAAGTGAGTACAAAGGATTGTGGGACAAGTCTGAGGCAGGTGCCATGGAGGGTTGGGCTTTCACCTCTGTCTTCCCAAAGTCCCCCCAGCATTCTTCCTAACACCCATCCTTCCTTCCCCTCTATCCATTCCCACCCCACTCCCATTCTAGTGCAAGGAATCTCATCAGCTGCAGGCAGGCAGCTGTTCCCCTCACCCTGGCAGTGGGGCTTGGGGGTGCTCCACTGGCCCTGACTACAGATGCTCCGGGAGCTGCCCACCAGATGGAAGTCGGGGTCACATCGGAAATCCACCCGGGCTCCATCCAGAGCTGGGAGGTCCCCACCCGTCAGGAAAACCTTCCCATTTTCCAGGGTCAAATAAGACTTGGAGCAGATTCGGACTGTAGAGAGACAGGAAAATAAGAAAGGCAAGTTGTAGAGGATTTCCCCTTGGGAGTACAGGGAACTCAGGTTTGGGTCTGGGTTCACAAGTGCCCTGCTCTACAGGAAACCAGGTGTACAATGGCTATGCCTCCCTACCTCTCCCTTTCTCCCCAGTCCCTGTATCCACATTCCTACCAGAAAAAAAGAAACAGCAATTCTATTGTAGGAACCCAAGATGGAGCTATACACACACAAAATAGAAATTGCTCACAGCACCGTGAAGTGGGTAGTTCTCTGCCTTTAAAATGTGTAGATGTATGTAAATTTGGATACATGATCAGGTTGCTTTTCTTATTATGGCTGGTCTATAATACTACAAAACTGGCTTATATGGTCATTAAGTTGGAGACAAAAGTGTCAGAAAATGTAATGAAATCGTCTTATAACTTAAAAAAAAAGCCTCACTAATGATCCTCAAAGAACTCAGATGAAAAATCAAAGTTATTTCATCCAATGATCAGTACCCTAATAAAGAGGATGAAGTGAATGTGCTGGCTGCTGGCTTGCTTCCTCCCACTAACTGCTTACAGCAACACCCCTCCTCCTACATAGTACTCATTCATTAAACGTATTTGTGAATTTGTTTCCACCGTATTTAAATTGCTGACTTACAAAATAACTATGGTTGGTTTGCAACTTGGGGAAGGAACGACCTGAAGGGGGGAGGGGGCGCTTCCCAGGCTACTCACCACAGCGGCTGGGTGTGTCCATATCCGTCCAGGAGCCGTTGGCCAGGCACTTGCGCACCTTGGGCCCCACCACCTCGCGCTCCCCCCGGCACACATATTCAATCTCATAGTCCACCGGCAGGAAGTTGATGGCCTTCACCTGGTCGCGAGTCAGGCCGCGATACCTGATGCCCCCTTCCCAAGGCGGGTGTATGATCTGGCAACCTGAGAGGGAGTGGGGAGGCACAGGGGAACCGTGGGAGCGGGAAGGCAGCGCTGCAGTGGAAGGAGGAAGAGTAGGGTGTGGTCAATGGTAGGACCCGGGATGGGGCAGAAACCCGGTGGGGGTTGGAGGGGAAAAGGTAGGAGTGAGGACAGTTAAGAACCCTGAGCTGGAGAACCCAGAGTCATGGGTTAGGGCTAACGCTGATGCGAGATTCCACCGATAGAATGTAATGGAGAAAAATAGCTAAGAAGAAATCGTAAGGGCTATAATGTTCGGTGGTTAAAATGGGGGAATAGGACTAAAGAAGCATATCGGAGCTGAATGAGAAGAGGACCATACAAGCCCATCTGAGCAATGAAGTGGACCACGGAAGGGGGGCGCTGTAGTAATGTGGGGCCCGGAAAGGGAGGTGGGGCTGCGAAGATAATTCGGGGCCACAGAAAAGAGGTGTAGTGTAGCAACGTGAGGCAGAGGAAATGGGTGCTGGTGGTGATGCTGGGTGACAGAAAAGAGGTCAGAAGTAGTGAAGTGGCTGCCAGGCGGTGGGGGTGGGGTTCTGACGCGGGAGTGATGAGGAAAGGAGACGTGCAGGGAAAGGGACTCGAGGGTGGAAGAGGTCTGGGGCGCCGGAGGAGGGTGCACCTTCCGAGGTGGCGTTGGGGGTCTGCGCCCCGCCTGCGCCCAGGGGGCGGAGGAAGAGAGGCACCAGCAGCAGCAGCAACATCTGAGGAAACGGCGGCCGTGAGAGCACGGCGGAGCCCGCCGGCAGCGGCCTGGACCAGCCGACAGACAGAGCTCGGTCTGCGCGCCTCACAGGCTCCGACCGCCCGGTTCGGGACGCGGAGGGCGCCCCGCGGAGGAGGCGGAGGCGGAGCCGCACGGGCTAGGGGGAGAGGAGGAGAGAGCGCCTGTCCCCACCCTCCTCCGGCCTCCCTCGGCCCCCCACCCTCCCGGGACTCCACCTCTCTCCACCTCCTCTCCGCCGCCCCGGTGGCTAGCGCTAGCCCAGCTTACCCACGCTCCGGGGTCCTCTGCCCCATCGCTTGCCACTTACACCCGACTCCAAACCCTGGCCCTGCCCTGCGTCCACCGGCCTCCCTGCGCGCCCATCTCCAAGCCCTGCTCCTGGGGCCCTGCTCTTACCTCGGCGCCCGGTCCCGCTCCCCGGCTCTGCCCGGGCCTCAAGGCCCCAGGCCCGGCCGCTGCTCCCCGTTCTCCCTCCCGGTCCTCCAGCTTCCCCTCCCCCTGTCCTTCTTCCCTAGGAATCCGGGCTCCAGCCAGCCGGGGTCTCTCCCCTCCTTTCTCACTACCCGCAAACCCCACCCCCGTCTCTCCTTCCCCGGGGCGACGGCGGCCGCGAAAGCGCGGAGCCGGGAGGGAAGGAGGCGGCGCCGGGGACTGGGGAAGCTCTCGGGCGGAGGGAGGAATGAGGGTGCAGGGGAAGACGGGGCGGGGGGAAGGGAGGGGGAGACCGGGAGAGGGCGCCTCCCACAACCCGAGCCCCGGGAGCCGCCCCGGATCCCGGCCCCTCCCTAGACCGCCCATGGCGCGGGAGGGAGTAGAGGTAGGATGGAGGGGACAAGGGGTGCTCACGCACACGGGCGGGCGGGGACTGAGCACTGCCGAGAGATCTACGGGCTAGATTGCAGAAGATGGGGCGGGGGGGGGGTGAGGCGACCGGAGCCTAAGGGAGGGGAGCCGGAACGGAGATAGAAGCCTGGATGGAGGTGGAGAAAAGGATGTTTGGACGAAGAGAAGGGCGACAGACCTGAATCCTGCCAAAAAAGAGGGAAGCAGATAGCAAGGGCTTGGAGAACAGACCTTGGAAGAGAAAGGAGAAGCCAGGGTCAGAAGGGCAGCTGAAGGTGGAGGGGGCACCAGGAGCCACCTAAGCGGGAGAAAAATGGGGTAGGAGAGTCGGAACTGGGACCTCAGGATGGCTTTGTGGTCCAGCAGTAAGCTTCTTGTCGGTCAATGGCAAGGGAGCAAAAGACCTGGGGCATCAAGGAAAGACACTGAGGTAGATGGAGAAAGGAGGGGACATAAAGAAAAGAGAGCCTCCAGGTGAGCTGGAGCCTATATTATCATCCACACTCGGATCCTTGACGGTAAACTGGAGGCCCTGGCAGAGAGAGGTCTGACAGCCAGGGTGCCTGTGTTGCGGTTGTCCTTAATAATGATGATGGATGGAAAGAAGAGAATGGGAGTCCTGCTAAGAAAACAGGAGGGACACTCCTCTGTGGCTAATTCTTCCAGAAAGGTGAGAGGGAACCACATATTGTGAGACCCAAATTGAGTCTCTCAACCTTCAATCCTGTATTAGGAACAGATATTAAACTACAAACTAATTCCCATAGATGGATTACATCACTTTCATAGGGCACGTGACTATAAAGATCAAAATATTTCCCCATCTATAAGGAGGAAACAAAAGCATAACAATTTGTAATAAAATAACAGTCTTTTGGTGCATGAGTGCTGTTTCATTCGAAGCAGGAAGATGCTTAAACCTCTCCATAGAATCACAGAGATGGAACTTCTACAACACACACTGATACAGGTGCACAGCCAGTGACTCAAATACCAACGGCACATTGCCATCAATGAAGTGACTTCAGGAGATGTTGGGCAACTCTTAGTAGCAAAGTCAAGCTTCCCTAAACTCACACAGAACTGTAATTGTATTCCTAGAAAGTTCGCTGCATATTCAGACCATTAAAAAAAACTATTAAGTTCTAGGCTCAGATAATTAAATGAAAGTTTTCACCTACATGAATGTCCTAGGGGACTTCCAAAAATCTGGATAAGAGAGAACTCTCTATCTGGCAGAACGATAGCTTTGACACCTGCTCTGCCCATGAGTAAGTGCACCACCCTCACACCACTAAATACAAACAAAAACCTCACAAAGTTTTAAATATCGCCTGGAGATAGACAGAGAACCATTGTACTAGACAATAAGCAAAGGAGAGTAAGGATTCCTACCCACTGGGAATGACAGTCGCCCTCCTCTGAGAGGTCTGCCCCCTCGAAATGACAGAACCAAAGAAATGTTAGTCTAGTAAACTTAAGGACACCCGCAAGAGAAGCTCAGGCTGTCAGAAAGAAGAGCTACCTGGCTCAGGGTCAGGTCTGAAGGCTAGTCCTTCTGTCTGGGCATGTACTTATGTTGGATGTTACTGTGTGATCCTGGTGAAACTAAGTTCACAAGACCCCTCCTCAGACCCAGCAGGACCCTGATAAAATGGGACATTTGAGCAAGCATCTCAGGGATCACAAACCCTTGTATAAACACTCTGACATGCTCACCTCTAGAACACTCTGTAGCTGCCATTTTCCTCTTTCATTCTCTGGTATGATTTCCAGAATTCCTTAAACATACTCCTCAGGACATCTGTTTAGATCCTTCCCCCAAACCACAGCATGTTAGCCCTGCTCTTCTTACAGATAATGTGTTTAGCAGGAGACACAGTGCTGGGAATGAACTTAGGGCTTCACACATGCTAAGTACTCCCTTATACCTCTAGCCCTCCACTTAACAAATACACAAACTTCTCTCTTCTGGAAGGGTCCTTGGGTACAATCTATTCTACACAGGGTGTGCCTTTGCAATGCTATCTCCTTTTGCAGATTTTCACCATTTTCCATGGAAACAGAGGAGTTTCTATTTTGATTCCCTGACAATGGTCAATCTTCTTGTTCATTTTGTTTCCCATATTCCCCTTCCAATTCCTTTTCTCCATTATTCCTCTTCTCCTGCCCACCCCAGAGAGCACAAAACTTAAAAGTATCAGAAGCCATGAAAACATAATAACCAAAGTAGTCTGATTTGATAGCCTATGAAATGCTGGGCCCTTCGGGTAGATGCCATCTGATCCTCACACCACCCCACAGAGCAGATAGATGTTTATGCTCTTACACTGAATTCCTTTAGGGCGATAAAAAGCAAACTGAGGGTAGCACAGCTAGAATCAGCAGAGCCAGTATTTGAACTCCAGCTCATTGTTCTACATCCAAATTGTGTTTTTTAGATGGTCTCACTATGTAGTCTTGGCTGCCTTGGATCTTGTTGTACAGAACAGCTTAGCCTTTGACTTGTAGTGAACCTCCAGCCTCTACTGCCTGTGAGCCGAGGTTACAGTTATGTGCCAGATTCTTCTTCGTGCTGCATTTCAAAATTTAGTTTTGCCCAGCACCATTGTACATGCCAATAAGCCTAGCACTTGGGAGGCTAAGTCTGGGGGATAACTAGTTCAAGCCAGTCTGTGTGCCCAAGCTGCCCTTAAAAATAAATAAATAAGCCGGGCAGTGGTGGCGCACGCCTTTAATCCCAGCACTCGGGAGGCAGAGACAGGCGGATCTCTGTGAGTTCGAGACCACCTGGTCTACAAGAGCTAGTTCCAGGACAGGCTCCAAAACCATAGAGAAACCCTGTCTCGAAAAACCAAAAGAAAGAAAGAAAGAAAGAAAGAAAGAAAGAAAGAAAGAAAGAAAGAAAGAAAGAAAGAAAGAAAGAAAGAAAGAAAGAAAGAAAGAAAGAAAGAAGGTTGAGAGTTTGTCTTGGGTTTGTTTGCTTGTATGGTTGTATTATTTTTCTGTTTGGAGTATTGTTTTTGTTTTATAGTGGTCTTAAATATGTAGCCCAGGCTCAAGCTCCTTTTCCTACACCCCCTTTAGCCGAGGAATCCAGGCCAGACCTTGTGTGTGCTAGGCAGTCATTCTCCCACAGAACCAAATCCCCAGCCCAAGTGGGCTCTCTCTGTAAAAACACTAATCACCTTTCAAAATGGCCCACCTCTGAATACTGCAACATTGTATGCATCAGGTCTTAACATGCGAAGTGGGGAAGCAGGGGACGCAGACCATGGCAAGTGTGTGTTCTTGACACTTCTGGCCTCTGCTTCTTTGCTCCAGGACATAGGAAGATTAGTTACTGCTGTTGTGTCTTCGCAACTAGACACAAGTGAGCCTAGTCTAGAATTCACAAACCTCCGTGAAATAAGGAAACCACACCATGAAGCCCTTTCTCTAACTCACATTTCCCTGTCCCGGGGGCAATCAGAGCTGATAACCAGGTTACCAAGTTGGCAGTGTGAATTGCCTCTATAAATAGTGTCTCTGCAAGTAAACTCTTATGTAATAAGTGAATGAACAATGTAATTAAGTGTTAGAGTAACCAAAGCAATAATGAATCAGTAAAGCCTATCTTTACAGGATAGACGAGTGTAGGCAAACTGACCTAGAGCAGGCTCAGTTTTTACCAATACAGATTAGTAAAGGTGGTTGATGCCAAACCTGAAGACTTGAGTTCAATTCCCTGATCCTACAAAGTTGGAGAGAAATAAATCTCAAAAGTAGCAGGCAGGCAGGCAGAATCTCTCTCTCTCTCTCTCTCTCTCTCTCTCTCTCTCACACACACACACACACACACAGAGAGAGAGAGAGAGAGAGAGAGAGAAAGAGAGAGAGAGAGATTAAATATATAATTAAAATGTAAATAAAAATCAAACAATACACCAAACTAATAATACTTAGAGCACTCAGAGTAAAAGCAAAAAAAGAAAGAAGAACTCTATTGTTTTCCTATTTTCTTTCTTTTTTCAGTGTAGAAGATGTACTGAGTTTATTACAGAGTAAAGTGGGGCTCAAGGGATGATACTAGAAAATGTCCACAGGATCCTCTTACGCAGTGCTCTCTCCCGGAGCTCTGAGAATGTGCCTGGCTAGAGGGACCATTGTTACCCTCAGTCCATAAATAAAATACTGAGGTTCCAGTTGCGCGTTACTACCAACACCATGTTCAGAGACAGGAACTGAATCCTGAAGATGGGCTTTATCCAGAGAGCAGGCTGTATGGGAAAACTGCAGACTGACATTCTAAAGTGCTGTCTTAGAGCCCCTTTCCAGCGAGCAGACTTGATAGACAATGGGAACAAAGACCAGCCAGTCACTGCAGAATGCAGTCTGGTCCCTATGGTTAGGTAGTTGACCTGTCTTTGAAATTCATAACACTGTCCACTCATTATCCTTCTGTGCAGTCTAGTCTGCATGCTCCCAAGGCCTCTCAGCCTTGCATCGTCCTTAGGTACCATCTGAGTTAAGAGCACACAGTGTGCTCTCATAATATAGAATATAGAAGTGCTTTATCTAAACTTACAGAATGTTGGTGGAGGAACCCTCATTTAAGGAGACTAGAGATGCGATGGTTAAGAGCATTTGCAGAGGACCTGAGTTTGGTTTCCAGAACCCACGTCAGGCAGGCAGCCCACAGTTGCCTGTATCTCCAGTTCCAGGGGATCCAAGGCCCTTTCCTAGCCTCCAGGGACACCTGCATACGCATGCATGACTATATACAGACATACACTCGTGTACATAATTAAAATTAAAGTAACCAAACATGGCGGCACATACCTTTAATCCCAGCATTCCTTAAGCAGAGTTAGGCTATCTCTGTGAGTTCAAAGCCAGCCTGGTCTACATAGAGAGTGCCAGGCCAGCCAAGGCTATATAGTGAGACCCTATCTCCAAAAAATAATAAATAAACAAACATATGTATCCAAATACGAAGCCCATAACATGCACAGTTATACTTCTGCATTAAATATAAGACTCTTCACTTTTTGGTGGTGTAAATAGAGTCTGTAAATAGCTTCATACATGATTTTGCCACAAAATAAACGCAAGTCTGACTAGATTTTGCCACCAAATATGTGAGAAACAAAATTTCAGTTTTTAGATTATATGGCAAGTTTGGAAATGCAGAAAACTACATGTGAAACTAAGCTTATAAATATGAGAAGTTATTTGCAAGTGGATATTTTAGGAGTCAAATGAAAAAAGCCGAGGCAAGAGACTAAAATTTCTATTCAAGGAAACACCATAAAGCTTCCAGCAAGGATCCCACACAGGCCTTGTCTGTGAATTTAACCAAGTCCACACTGATAAGCCTATCACAGCAAAGCAGACAGGTCCTACCCAGATCCAAAGAACCACATAAGCCATTAGGATCCCAGCGGAGGAGAAAACCAGGAACAGGTGTGCCACGAGCTCTGCTTTAGCAATTGAGAGTAAACAAACACCTGTTGGGTTTACTCTTCTTGCCTGTCTTTCCAAACCGTCACTCTGGAACAACAGTATGACTCATACACACCTTCAGACACTTTCAGTATTTGTTACACTTGAATCTGTGCAGAAACAGAATACCTTAATGGTGCATGATTTACATTATGTTCTCTTATAATTCATCCTCTCCCTCCCTCCCTCCCTCCCTCCCTCCCTCCCTCCCTCCTTCCCCCCTCCGTCCCTCTCCCTCCCTCTCTCTCTCTCTCCCTCTTTCTCCCCCCCTCTCGTGTGTGTGTGTGTGTGTGTGTGTGTGTGTGTGAGAGAGAGAGAGAGAGAGAGAGAGAGAGAGAGAGAGAGAGAGAGAGAGAGAGATCGTGTGATTGTCTGTTTTGCTGGAAATAGAACCCAGGGTTTTACTTATAGCCCAGCACTCGGGCAATGAGCCACATTTCCCAGCCCCATTTGTGCTGCTCTTTTGTTTCTTTATAATAATATCCCCACGTATCAGATGAGAAAACTGGAGCTCAGAAATTTTAAATAGGGCCCGTGAGAGCACTTCGCAGGTAAAGTCACCTGTCACCAGGTCTGAAGACCTAATATCAAGGACGTACATGTTTGAAGTAGAGAAGCAACCCCAGCAAGTTTTCTTCTAACCTCCACATTCCTACACACACACACACACACACACACAATAGATAGATAAAAAAATATGTGAAAATGGATCGATGCGTGGATTAATATGCTAGAGAGACTGACTGCAGAAGGTGGTTGTGGGAGCCACTCCAATGTAAGTTTAGCCCCGCAACTTTCTGACATAGATACACTATTTCCATTCTATTAATAAGAAACTCAAACTCAAATTTATATGACGTGGGGAGATGAAAATACTGACTCCAAGACCCTACTTGACCTGAGGTGCAGCCATGGTAAACATCACCATGGCTCCTAGTCTGTCTTCCTGAGACATTTCTGTGTATCTGTAGGGCTGCTGTAGATAAATCCACTGGGGTCATGGTTACCTGGATAACAGTTCTTCTGGGAGGAGATTCATCTTTCCATAGAGCAGCCAGCAGTGTGGCTGGGCTGTAAGCAGAGTCCTTCTCCAGCAGATTTCTCTGCTGTTTACCTGAACGTCATCTTTTATCAGTCTTTGCTTACTTGCCTCATTTATAGATGCTATCCAGGATGCTGTCATGCCCAGTACCTGTCTTCCTGCCCAGCAGCTTTTAGGAAACTGAAGTTTCTTCCCAGCATTGGAAGTGGCAGAATCTCTGGGTTATGGTCTATGATACCTACACAAGCTCTACTCCACACTGCTGTGCTAGTTGTGGCCCATGTCAGATTTCTACTAAAGTGAGACATCACTGTAGAGGGCCTAATCAATCCTCCTCCTCCTATTCTTGGCCCTGTTTTTCCTCCTCCCACTTATCTTCCCCTCCTCTATTTTGGTTTTGGTTTTGAGGGTCTGATGTAGCCCAGGCTGACCTCCATCTGTAGGTCCTCCTTCCTCAGCTTCCTGTGTGCCAGGATTATAGATGTGCACCACTGTGTCTGGCTATTATCACTCTGAAAGGATCATGTTCCTTGATCTTATCCTAAGCTCCTGCTCCAAAATCAGAAGCATGGGTAGTGAATTTTCACCTGTGCCAGGGTCCAACTTTCATTCTCTGTGAGTAAGTATTGCCAGACGATAAGGAATTACTGGAAAAGAGGAATGCCTTCAGTTGATGGACCCTAGAAGGGCTGTCTGCCAACATGGCAGGAGGAATGTACCACACGAGTGTCCCTGAATCATCATCTTGCCATTTCCTAAAGAAGTTAAGGGTGGTGTTGTTCCTATCTCTACAAGTCTATGAGTCAACAGCACAAAGTCAGTACTGGTTAATGTGTGAGGGATGAGGAGATGAGCTAGACATACTGCCCCTTCAGAGGACTAGAGTATGCTTCCTACAAGTTATGCTGTGGGCAGCTCACACTCCCCTTGTAATTTCAGCTCCAGGGGATCCAACACATTCTCCTAGCCTTGCATACAAGTGCACAAACTCCACACACATATAATTTCATTTTATATATAAACCTTTTTATTATATTTTGTACAATCTATTTTGATCTTAGTTTCCCCTCCCCCAGGTCTTCCCCACCTCACTACCCACCAAATTTTATTTTCTTTCTTTTCTTTATATTTCTGCCTGCCTTTGTCTGTCTGTCTGTCTGTCTGTCTCTCTCTCTCTCTCTTTAAATAAGAGAAAATCAAAACAAACCCAATAAGATTAAAAATAACAAAAACAAAATAAAAAGTGCACAAAAAAAGGAGTCTGTATTTTTTAGTTCTCCAACTACTTCTGGACACAAGACTGCCCTGGAGTGTGACAGATAAACCCAATGCCACTCCACTGGAGAAAACTGACTTTCCCTTTCTCAGCAGACACCAACTGAAAGTAGCTTCTTGTTTAGGGAAGGGACTTTGTGTCCATGTCCCCATCTTAGTGCTGGGATTTTGTCTGGTTTGAACCTGAGAAGGCCTGTGTGTGCTGCCATAGTCCCGCTGTGTCTAAAGAACATTGTTTCCATAGAGTCATCCACCACTTCTGAGTCTCCCAGTCTTTCTGTCTCCTCTTCTGCATAGATCCCTTGACCTTAAGGAGAGGGCTTTAATAATGACTTCTCATTTAGGGCTTAGTGCTCCAACGTCTCTCACTCTCCACAAATCGCCCCGTTTTTTTGTCTCTGTGTTAATTCCCATCTACAACAAAAAGAAACTTCTCCAATGGAGTTGAGCAATGTACTAATCTATGAGTACAGTGATGTGTTACCATGAGTCATTTTGCTGCCATGTTCTGTTAGCAGAATTAATAGTTGTAGGTTTTCCCCCAGGGTCTATGGCCTGTGCATTTCAGGTTCTGGGTCATGTTTTTGTCAGGTATGGGTTCCATCTTATGGCGTGGACCTTAAATCCAAGAAAAAAAGTAGTAAATTACTGTCTTAGTCACTGTTCTATTACTGTAAAGAGACACTATGACCAAGGAAATTCTTATAAAAAGAAAACATTTAATTGGGGATTCACTTACAGTTTTTAAGGTTTAGCCCATGATCATTATCTTATGGTTTCTTTTTTGGGTTTTTTTTTTTTCTTTCTTTCTTTTTTTTTTCGAGACAGGGTTTCTCTGTGGCTTTGGAGCCTGTCCTGGAACTAGCTCTGTAGACCAGGCTGGTCTCGAACTCACAGAGATCCGCCTGCCTCTGCCTCCCGAGTGCTGGGATTAAAGGCGTGAGCCACCACCGCCCAGCTATCTTATGGTTTCTATTGCTGTGACAAAACACCATGAACCAAAAAGCAAGTTGGGGAGGAAAGGGTTAATTTGACTTATACTTCCAGCTCATGGTCCATCATTGAAGGAAGTCAGAACAAGAACTCAAGCAGGTCTGGAACCTGGAGGCAGGAGCTGATGCAGAGGTCATGGAGGGGTTCTGACTTGTTCCTCCTGGCTTGCTCACCCTGCTTTCTTTTTTTTTTTTTAAGATTTATTTATTTATTATATATGAAACATTCCTTCCATGCTTCCATGTATGCTTGCATGCCAGAAGAGGGCACCAGATCTCATTATAGATGGCTATGAGCCACCATGTGGTTGCTGGGAATTGAACTCAGGACCTCTGGAAGAGCAGTCAGTGCTCTTAACCTCTGAGCCATCTCTCCAGTCCTCACCCTGCTTTCTTATGGAAGCCAAGACCACCAGCCCAGGGATGGCCCCACCCACCACGCCCTCCCCTATTGATCACTAATTGAGTCGATGCCTTTCAGCTGGATCTCATGGAGACCTTTCTTCAAAGGGGGCTCCTTCCTCTCTGATGACTCTGGCTAATGTCAGGTTGACACATAAAAGCAGAATTATCCTGGCAGGAAGCAGATAAGCATGCAACAAGCAGAGAAAGAGCAAGACACACACCTCCTCCAACAAGGTCACAACTCCTCCAAGAAGGGCACACCTCCTAACCCTTTTCAAACATTTCCACTAACTGGTGACTAAGCATTCAAATATATGAACCTATGAGAGTCATTCTTGTTCAAACCAACACAGTTGCTCCCATTGCATGAGCGCCACTATTACACTAGTTTATTTAGTAGACAAGTTGCTGTTGTAGGTAATGAGGTTTATAGCTAGGTGATAGTGATGATTACTTTTCTCCTATGGTAGCATGTAGAGCACCTTCTCACACCATGAATGCCAGTGTATAGATGAAACTTCTAATTGGGCACCGGCAGTATTGCTCCATATTCGACAACAAAAGTAAGTTGCATCTTCAGCAGCAAGGAGCTACCATCAGATTGTGAGGAATAACCAAAATAGCAAGGGACAATAAACAACCTGTGATGTTTGGAGTGGTATTTGGGACCCCTTTGACCAATAACCAGAAAACATGTAACCCATCTCTGGCACTTGAGGCTTTACTTGGTGACATATACACATAATTTAAAAAGTTTTAAAGCAAGTATTGACAATAATTCAATAAACTGGATCCTCAAACATAGTTACCATGAGTATATATAAGTAAAACCATTTTGGGGAAAGAATGTCACATTATGTGACAGAGGATATTTTAAGTCCTCTTTCCTGGGTCTCAGTTCAGGTACTCACAGTGAATATGGAAGAGATGTTTCTGCAGAGAAACACTTTGAGAAGAATGCCATTCTGGTGACCTAAGGTCTAGGGCCCTAGATCTTGCAAGGACAATAATTGTCTGACTTATGGTCTCTTCACAATCCCTCTAATCTGTGAAATTAGAATAAATATAGCTTATCTACCATTATATATACCATTGTGAAAAATAAACACATTGACAGAAAATGTGTTTTATGATCTAAGGCTGTAAAAATCTATCTGACACATATTAGTGATGAATATTTCCTCTCTTGAGTGGCATGCAGATGTTGGTATGCTTTACCATCATTCGGTGGTCTAATAGCCCATTAAGTACGAACTCTGCAACTCTAGTGAGGGATTTTTGTTGTGTCATGGTCCATCTTCTCCATTGAAGTCTTCAGCATTCATGCATTTTTTCTGTGCTCTTGTACAACTGAAAGCAAGAATGTGTGTGTGTGCGTGCACGCAAGCGTGTATCTTTAAGATAAGGTCTTACTATATACATCAAACTAGTCTCAAACTGTAGGCAACCCTTCTGCCTCAGACGACACCAGGATGCTGGAATTGCAAGCGTGTGCCCTCCGTGCACAATTCAATTACTTAATTAGCCCATTAGATGGCATTAGTTACAAGCCAACTCTAAATGAGATGGAGCAAGTCTACAGAGCAAATGCTTTTTCAGTTGTGTTTGTTGTATAACATTTTTTCAAAAATCATTATTATAAAGTCCATATGTTCACTGTGAAAATATATCAAAAACATTAAATGAAATAAAAAAAATAAATCTCTCATTTCTAGTAAGCTTCAGGACAGCTTCTAGCTCTGATTTAAATACAACTGTAAATTCCTAGTTAAACCCCTTTTAGCAAAGCTCTGACATTTCAGCATGATGACAAAAACCTGTACTCTCAGTATTTGAGAAGTAAGGAAAATCAGAGCTCACAATGAGCTTTAGCTAAAATCCGATGTTAGGGCCACCTAGGCTACATTAGACACTACAGAGAAGTGGTGGTGGGGTTGTACTGATTGGTCTAATAAAGAACTGAATGGCCAATAACAAGGCAGGAGATAGGATAGGCAGGACTGGCAGGCAGAGAGAATAAAAAGAGAAGGGAAAATCTGGAAAAGAGAGAGAGAGAAATAAAGGAATGGCCAGTCACCCAGCTACATAGCAAGTCAGGGAGTAAGTAGTAAAGAGGGGTCTACAGAAATAGGGAAATATAAAAGCCCAGAAGCAAAAGATAGATGGATTAGCCAATAAGGGGCTGGGAAAAGAAAAGATAGATGGAATAATTTAAGTTACAAAAAACTGGCTAGAAATTAGCCTAGCTAAGGCTGGGCATTCATAAGTAAAATAAGCCTTTGTGTGTGATTTATTTGGGAGTTGGGTGGTGGGTCCCCCAAAGAGTAAACAACAACCATCTACAGGTGGTCTTAACAAGGCAGTCATAGGTAGTTGTGAACCTTTTGAAGCAAAGGTAGGGTTGTTAGATGGTAATAAGCAACTTTTCGAAACAAAGACATGATTGCCATTCCTGGAAGAGGCAATACAGAACCACTTTGTAGTTAAGGTTACAGGTGGGGCATAGCCCAATCCTTGAAAAAACAGATGTTTAATCATAAACAGGAATGAACTTAGTTTGTCTTTACTATAAGATGGCTTTTAAGCCTATGATGGGGACAGGCTGGCTCTTCAATGGTTTCCTAATTTATAAATACATGAATTAACATTTCTTTAATCCATGTGCAGGACCCTTTAGCTAGTCTCAGATGTTCCTCAGCCAGCTAGGAAGGTGTAGACACGGAATCTCCATCTGAGAATTCCACTTCTGACATAAAGAAACAAGGTCCCTTATATTAGAATAAGAATTCAAAAAGTTCTAGAAATACCAGGTCACAAAATTACCCCATTATATAGTTTTTCTCCACTAGGAATATGGACTGGGATGGACCATAATTAAGAGGTAGAGTGCCTGCCTACTCTTTCAGGTCCTGGGTCGACCCCCAGAAAAGAAAACAGGGAGAGGCTGTAAGGTTCCAAGACGGTCTGCAACTTGACAGCTGCTGAGCTTGGAAACCGCCCGCCCACACGGTTTCTGGCGTCAGAGCCACGGTGGTGACTGACAGCTCACTGCCAGTCGGTCCTCCCCAGCCTTGCTGGTCCCCGGGTCCACACTGCACAGAATCAGAAACGAAGAGGGCAGTAGAAGAAAAGCAGGTGACCAGAAGCGGCCAGTCTGAAGTGAAAAACCCAGCACGGTCTTGCCTGAGAGAAGGGACGGTCATAGTGACGCTGGTAGACGCTACAGGCCCCTCCTAGCAACCAATTCTGGTGGTCAGGCCACGGACATCAGCTGTTGCTGGGCAGGCTAGAAGTGTCTTCTCGCCCACTCCCAGCAAGGGCCTGCAGTAAAGATATCCCGTTGGAAAGTTCCTGCACCCCGATAAACCTCTCTGCAAACGCAGCAATCCTGATCAGACCAAATCAAATCGAATCAGAAAAAGTCCAGGTTTAATGGATAAAACTCCCCCAGATGATTTTGCAGTCCCCCAGAGAGGAGACGGGAAAGAAAGACCGGAAAACCTTACGTCTGCTTTCCGGGGTGGGGGCAGGGCAGTTTAAAAACCTGTGGGAGTGGTCTTGAGCATCTCTGGGGGAGGGGTCATCATTTGGGAGGCTTTCAGAGACGTGGCAGGTTTGGAGAGAGATGGAGAAGGGAACCTGGGGCGCAACTTCCACCAGCACTTTCCAGACTCTTTTGGGTATACGGACGCCAGGGGTTGGGTAAGCTTCCACCAGAAAACTCAGAAATGCAAGCATGGGGAGGAGAGGGTAAAGATGCTGAAGGAAAACGTTCTCGGCTGGCTTTCCAATCCAGAATGGTAAATTCTTTCCCGCAGTCTTTTCCCACGGTGACTGCAGCTCCAATAAAGAAATTCCTCTTTTGTTCTTTTGGTTTTGTTGTTTTTGTTTTGTTTAGAGACAGGGTTTGTCTGTGTATCTCTGGCTGTCCTGAGACTCGCTTTGAAGACCAGGCTGAAGAAATTCTTTACACTGTGATAAAGACATAATAAAATGTACTTTCGAATTCTCATACTCAGCTGCCCTGGATATTCCACCCGTACCCCTCCCCCATCTGCCAATCCGGTTAGAGGCGGCTTCTACAGGACAGCTATTGATACCTAAAACCAGTACTCCACCCCTCCCAGTTTAGAATGGGATCAAGCCAGTGCTTGGCTCCCCTGATTCACTAAATGCTAAAGTGATTTTCTCTTTAAAACATAAAAATGTGATAACTTTCCATAATAATATTATTACAATAACAGAAGACACGTAAGAAATTTCTTTTTTGTTTTCATTTGTTTTGTTTTATTTGGGGTTTCCATATTGTTTAGGGCTAGGCTGTTCTTGATTTCACTGTACTTTGTAGCCAAATAGCAGCCTGTCTGTACCAAGTGCTGACATTATAGTATACACCACCTTGTCTGCCCTGCTGAGCACACTTGAAATGTAACATTTTAATAGTTAGTGGATGTGGTGCTTTGAATACGATTGACCTCCATAGGCTCATACATTGGAATGCTTGGTTGCTAGGGAAAGGCCCTAATTGATAATAATTAGAAGATGTAGCCTTATTGGAGGAAGTATGTCACTAGGGGTGGGCTTTGGGGTTTCAAGTTCAAGCCAGGCCCAGTGTCTCCTTCTCTCCACATGGATCCAGATGTAGAACTTTCCGCTACCATGCTGCCTGCCATAATGATCATGGGCAAAACCTCTGAACCTGTAAGCAAGCCTCATTTAAATGCTTTCTTTTATAAGAGCTGTTAAGAGATGGAAGACTTTAGAACTGGACTCCTCCTCCATAATAAACATTTTATAAAGTCAATGACTGGGAACTTCAGGACTCTAATTGCTGGACAGAGGCATGGTACCTGAGTTATTTCTGTCCCTGGGAGGAGACTGAGCATTCTAAACTGTTCAGGGGGTCACTAATGGATATGTCTCCTACCCTGCTTCTGGGAGCCCTAAACCCTATAAGATTATTACATTTCACTAACTAAGCCCAGTATATATCGTGCTGTTAAATGGTTGTTTAACTAAATACATTCTTTGTTTCCGCCTAGTAGATTAATTTTTAATGGAAGCAACCTAAACATTGTGGAATGCCTGGTTATATATGTATGAAATGTTTACATAATAAGATACTGTGCATTTGTGTAAAATAACAAGGGTATTATTTGGGTGTTGATAAGGAAAGATCTCCAAGATAAATTTTAGAAAAATCGGAAATGCAAATTAAAATAACTTTGAGATTCTATCTCACCCCACTCAAAATGGCTGTCATCAAAAACAAAAATAGCAACAAATGCTATTTTTATAAAAAAAGAGACATGCACATATAATAATAGTAATAGTAATAATAAGCAACAACCACAACCCAACCTAATTCCATGTTTGAAAAAGAAAATAGGCATGATTGCACAGACCTATAACCCTAGCATTTGGAAGACTAAGGCAGGAGGATCCTGAGTTACAAGCCAGGTAAGACCCTATTTCAAAACAACAGAACAAAAAGGTCATACCTTCATTACAGATATATTTTCAGCCGTGAACTATGCTAAGGCTAGGCACATGTCTGCATGCTGGACCTGTTCCTGCAGCCCATGTTAACTGACAATTGCTGGTTCTCTCTCTCATCAGTGCTGCCTTACTGGGCACAAGCGACTATCAGCTCTTATTGTACATTTTGCAACTTTCTCAAATATAATCTTTGAGAACTGGGCACAATGGCTCACACCTCTGCAATCCCAGCATGATAAAAGCAGAGACAGGAACTTCCTGAAAATTTGAGGCTAACCTGGGCTACATAGCAAGTTCCAGGTGAGACTATGCTACAGAGTAAGACCCTATCTCAAAATGAAACAAACACACAAAAACAAAACAAAACAAAACAAAAGCCAATTTTCAACAAGAAAAAGTCACATGCATCCTTTCCTGATTAGAAGCTGGCTAAACTCAAGCGAACTTTCCCACATCTAAGAATAAAGATGAGAGTTTGGATTTGCCACAGGACAGAGCATGTTTGGAACAGAGAAGAGAATGGTGGTGCCAGAGAGATGACTCGGGTAAGGCATTTGCCATGCAAGAATGAGGACTGGTATTCAGATCCTTAGCACCACCATTTAAAACCCTGGGCAGATATAAGGGTCCACCTATAATCCCAGCTCAGGAGATGCGTTCAGTGAGAGACTGAAAATAAATAAATATTCCTCGGTAAATAAAATGGAGAATGATTGAGGAAAACATCTGATGTCAACCTCTGGCCCCCACACATATGCACACACATTTGAACAAACCAAAAAGATACATTCATATCACACTTACAAATATATGCAAAGAGAAGAGGTGGAGCATGGTGGCACACACTTCTAATACCAGCACTCAAGACAGAGAGGCAGGTGAATCTTTGTGAGTTCAAGTCCATCCTGGTCTACTTGTCAAGTTCCGGGGAAGTCAACCAGAGGGAGGCCTTGTCTCAGAATGGGAGTTAGGGAAAAGGAAGAGGAAGAGGAGACTAGGCAAGGTGCAGTGGTTACAAGTCTTAGCATCTCGGTAGGAAGGATATAAAGACTGGAGGGTCAGTGGTTAAAGGCCACTCTGTGCTATATTAGTTTGCGACCAGGCTGGTATACATGACATGCCACCCACAAAAGACAATAGACACCACAAATCAAGACTGAATTTTTTTTAAAGCGTTCAGTGGTCACTCTCCCCCAGATAGTTCTTGGTAGCAAGAGGAATTAAACAAGCCTTACAGACTCTACAGATCCCACGACTGCATCCAGGGAGGGGAAAAGGGAAACGGCCCTTAGTACCAGTCAGCCACTGCTCCAATGCTGTGAGGGGGGAGAGGAGGCAAACCCTGGTCATCAGTGGATCTGTAGTCCTTTTGTGCAAATGTCTAGCAGGGGTGACGTGGGGCCACTCCTCTTGGCACAGCTGTGGCAATGCCTGGATGGAGGTAGGGCCAGGGCAGCAGTGCCCTCCTAGATCCTCCCAACATGCAGCCTGGGGGTCTCAGCCTGGCCTAACCCTACTTCCAGGGACTCTGTCCCCAGTAACCACAACGATGGCCAGTTTGTGGAGGCTTTCTCTGCCTAGCTGTCTCTTCTCCCTGCTTCTCCTCCTCCAGCTGCCCTCCAGCTATGCAGGTAAGCACATAGACCTGAGAACAGGAAGGGGGTGGTCTGGGCTTACCTAATCATCCTCAAATGTCTGTATGAATTTCTTGTCTATACTTGGATCTGCTGGCATGGTTTCCCTCCTTAGAAACCTTCCTGACTCCTTGTGGAATCAAATTCGGGGACTGTGTATGTGAAATTTCACCCCATTTATATGGCACTGGGAATCAAACTCGGGGCTTTCAGTTCCCTTAAGTTTATGTTTTCCTGCTGAGCTCTATCCCTAGTCCTAGTGTTGGGTTTTCACCTTTCAAATGAGAAAAAAAAACCCTAAATTCGTGGAGTTGCTGTCAGAGTTTTAAATGACAGAAATTCTTCTGCACATTACTGCAATGCCTGCTTGTGGGAAAACTCAGTAACTCTTTGCTGGGAATTAGTGAGGCAGTAAAGGTCCTTGCCTCTAAGTTCAACAACCTGAATGATAAAATACAATAGCACAAATAAAATAAAATTAAATTTTTTTAATATTTGAGTTATAGCATCTCATTAAGTTTGAGACCTTGCTCTGCAGAATCAGGCAGCAATACATTTTTATACAGTATCCTGTTCCCCAACTAGGAGGAGAAATAAAAGAAACAGAAGATAGAGTTCTATCTCAGGGAGCCATGTGATGGGTGGAGGCCTAGGCCATGCACCTCCTAAAGACACCCTGGTATAAGGAAGAACCCAGTAGCTGAACCTCCCTGGGAAGATGTTCAGAGAGGTCCAGAACTGGCGTGAGCCTGAAGGTACAGATGATAGAGAAGGGTGAAGCAGTTGTCCCCGGGGTGCACGACTTCACAATGGGTAGGGAACAAGGTGTGAGGACTGGGAGGGAAGAAACAGAGTTGAAGAGTCAGAGATGAACACAGCTGGTAGAAAAGCAGAAGCCATTGTACAGATGATTTCATGTTAGAACATTCTGTCCTAGACATTCAGAACATGTCTTTAACTAGAGACTGCTTGCTTTGTATATGTTCAAAGTTTAAAAAATAAGGCTAGCTGAAGCTCTTGTATTCCATTTAAAACTCCTCAACCTGACATCACGGTCCCTGCAATCAGAGCATTCAGAGATCAGAAATTCAAGTCACCATGAGCTACAGAGAACACTAAGGCCTGCTTGGGCTACAAACACGATGACTCAAAAATGGGGAGGAGGCATTGAAGAGATGGCTCAGAAGTTAAGCATGCTTGCTACTTTTGCAGAGGATCCAGGTTGGGTTCTCAGCACCAATATCTATGGGGAAGCTCATAACTACCTGTAACCCCAGTTCCAGAGGACTTTATCGCCTCTTCTGGATTCCATTCACCTGCACTGGCACAGATACAAAATCTTTGGAAAAAAAAATTGATTGTCCTAAGTCAAGCATGGTAGCACATGCTCATAATTCCAGCACTTGAAAAGTTGCGACAGGAGGATTGCCGGGAGTTCAAGGCCAGCCTGAGCAAGATCCTGTCTCAAAATTGATTCATAAGGATCGGAAAGGATGGCTCTGTAGTAAAACATATGTACTTCTCTTAAAAAAGACTGGATTTTGGTTACCAGCACCCACATTCATGGGGTGGCTCACAATACCCTGTAACTACAAAACCAGGGGACCAAATGCCTTTGTCCTCTGAGGGCACCTGCACTCATGTGAGTGCTGATGTAGACACACACACACACAATAAATCACTGGGTGTGGTCGTATACAGCTTTGATTCCAGCACATGGGAAGCAGAGGCAGGCAGATCTCTGAGCTCCAGGTAAGCCAAAGCTACATACATAGCGAGACCCTGTCTCAAGCATAAGTAAAATAAAAATTAAAAATTGAGTTTCCTCTCTCTTACTCTTTTTTGAAGTAGCTTTTCTATGATGAACTTAACCACGTCTGACTCTTGGTTTCTTTTCTTTGGTGTCTTGGACAGGACAGTTCAGAGTGATAGGACCGGCGCATCCCATCCGGGCTTTGGTTGGGGACGAAGCAGAACTGCCGTGCCGCATATCTCCCGGGAAGAATGCCACGGGCATGGAGGTGGGGTGGTACCGCCCTCCGTTCTCTAGAGTGGTTCACCTCTACCGAAACGGCAAAGACCAAGACGCAGAGCAGGCACCTGAATACAGGGGACGCACAGAACTTCTGAAAGATAACATCGGCGAGGGAAAGGTTACTCTCAGGATCCAGAAGGTGAGGTTTTCGGACGAAGGAGGCTTCACCTGCTTCTTCAGAGACCACTCTTACCAAGAGGAGGCCGCAATGGAGTTGAAAGTGGAAGGTGAGTCTGCCGAGGTAATATGCAGTGTGACCTGTTGAGTAGTTGACTTCTCCTTTAGCTTCAGTCATTCGCTAAGGTCTGTCTCTCCATCCAAACATGTCACTTCTGAGATCAGTTCCAATAAACAGGGACTCCTATGCTGTGGCTGTTGGCTATTTTGTTATTTGAATTGGGAAAGAAACTGGGATCAAAGTCAGTGTGTTCATGAATTAAGAAATCAACATTAGATAAAAGATGATATCTAAGTTAGACAAATGCTTTTGTACTTCAGTTTTTTGTTTGGTTTTGTTTTGTTTTATTTTGTTTTTTGCTTGCTTGCTTCTTTTGTTTTCCTTTAATGATGGCTTTTCAGTATGTAGCCTTGGCTGACCTGGAACACATTATATAGACCAGATTGGCCTCAAACTCACAGTGATTCTCCCTTCTCTGCCTCCTAAGTGTTAAGAGCTGGGACTAAAGGCATGTGCCACCACAGCTAGCTTTGATATATATAACTTGGGCAACCCTCCAGCCACAGCCTCTGGTGTGCTGGGACTAAAAGATGAGTCACCCTGCTCGGCTTGAAGTGATTGTTTTATTTTATTTATTTATTTATTTATTTATTTTGTTTAATGTATTTTAATAGCAAACTTACAGGAACAGCACAGAAGACAGACAACATTAAAAACATGTACTTGCATGTAGGACAACTCAGTTAGAAAAGTATAGTGAATGATGGTATCTACTGTATGATAAAAATGCTACAAACACCATTTAGTTGCCATCAATAAGAAATTTACTTATTTTAAAAAATCCAAATGCTGGCATTGTCCAGAAAATTTTAATAGGTTTATTTATAATTGTTATAAAGTTGAACTGTTGAAATGTGTTCACTGAAACATTTTGCTTGCATTAATGCTTTACATCTTGCATTTATATTAAAAATTCACACACAAATGAAAATGGAAAAACTGCCAATACCTGATTTCTGTCCCCTATTTTTCCACTCGCAATCATATACTTAGGTACCTTTTGACCCCATGGAAAAAATATCTAACATTCAGAACTACTGATAACAGGAAGAAGAGGAAAAAAATTTTTTTGAGAATGAAATGTTTCCCCTCATAGTGGACTCTTAAGCACGTTCTCCGCGTATGCGGCGTGCTAGCTGGATATCTTTTGGCATAATTGTTACACGTTTGGCATGGATAGCACACAGGTTGGTATCTTCAAAAAGGCCAACCAGGTAGGCCTCACTTGCCTCCTGCAAAACACCAATAGCTGCACTCTGGAAGCACAGATCTGTTTTGAAGTCCTGAGCAATTTCTCGCACCAGACGCTGGAAGGGGAGTTTGCGGATCAGAAGTTCAGTGGATTTCTGATAGCGTCTGATTTCACGGAGTGCCACAGTACCAGGCCTGTAACGATGAGGTTTCTTCACCCCTCCAGTAGAGGGCGCACTCTTGCGAGCGACTTTTGTAGCCAGTTGTTTCCTGGGTGCTTTACCACCGGTGGATTTACGGGCAGTCTGCTTTGTACGAGCCATGGTATGGGCACCTCCTTACTTACCCCCCTTCTCCTTCGGCTGGAGCTCGGCAAGCGAGAGGCGGCGCTCGAAGTGATTGTTTTAGAACCATACCAGATAGCTTGGGTGTTTCCCCAGAGAACTTGTTGAGTGACATAAGCAAGCCATAGAATATAGGGAACAAAAGCATGGACCCGTGTTTGAGTGCATATTTACATACATGTATGCACACATATATACTCAATATATGTGTATGTGTTTATATGTGTGTGCATTATATGGCAGGAATATAACTTGCGTGTGCGTGTGTGTGCGAGAGAGAGAGAGAATATATGACAGGGATAATTCAGTTAGTAGAGAGCATGCCTACAATATAAGCAGACACTGGTTTAACCCCTAGCACTGTATAAACTGGTTTTAGGACCTGAATCCTGTAATTCCAACACTTAGAAGTTAAAGTCAGGAGGATGAGAAGTCAAACACCGGTCTAGGTTATAGGAGACTGTCTCAAACAAAACAAAACAAAAAAAGAGGCTGGAGAGATGGCTCAGTGGTTAAGAGCTTTTGCTGTTCTTGCAGAGGACCAGAGTTTGGTTCCCAGTACCCACATAACTCCAGCTCTATGAGATAGGATACCTTCTTCTGGCCTCCAAAGGCACCCACACATACATACACACATTAATAAAAATAAAATAAAAATTAAACACACACGTGGGTATATGTAATTTTCACATAATTGCTTCATTTTCATGACTCTATTTTCAGTCTGCTTTGTGTAGTAGCTGATTTTGGAGTTATTTATTATTTATCCTGCCTTAGAGTGGTTAAACTGTGGATAGGGAAATAGACAGAGCTTTGAAAGTTGATTGCTATATAGTTGAAGATCAAGAGTATTCTGAGTGCTGAACCTCTCTGATCCTTTCCCTTCCTCCTCACCACCTGCGGCATGAATATCAGACAATCCATCATTTTTGTGTCTGAGGTGGGGGTGAGTGTTGCCAGGCTGAGACCAGAAGATGCATTGTACGCCCAGTAACAAAGCGCTATTTCTAGAGACAGTTTGCAGGGACATGAAAATAGCTGTGTGCCGCAGAATGTTCTTCAGACAGTTGTTTTTGCTGGGAAATTTTTACTCACAAAGAAGTGGGGAGTCAGAACTTCAGCATACAGATTTTCCCTCATCCTGCTCAACAAATTCCCAGTTCAGCTGCCAACTTCAGCATACTCACTGGGGCCCAGCACAGAGAAAGATGGAGAGGGGCAGAACACACGGAACACTTTGTCTCAAGAGAGAATGCTTTTCTTGGAGGGGTTTCCACATTCCAAATCCCTCCAGTCATCTCCTATTTTACTCATCTGAGAGAAATAGGAAGGGCTGGAGTTCCATTCACAACACTGAATAAAATTTGGGAAGCAGCCGGGCGGTGGTGGCGCACGCCTTTAATCCCAGCACTCGAGAGGCAGAGGCAGGCGGATCTCTGTGAGTTTGAGACCAGCCTGGTCTACAGAGCTAGTTCCAGGACAGGCTCTAAAACCAGAGAAACCCTGTCTCGAAAAACCAAAAAAAAAAAAAAAAAAAAAAAAAAAAAGATTGGGGCGCATAGCACAGGCCTGCAATCCCAGCATTTGGGAGCTGGAGGCTGGAGAGCAAGGAGACGGAGACATCAAGAACAGACTTACCCTGTTTGAAAAACAAAACAAAATCAATGTCCACATTATCCTTTCTCTAGAGACAAGCCTGCTGTACCATCAAAAATAAGGCCAACCTTGTTTTTCCACTGTTACCCTCTTTTTTGTTTGTTTGTTTTTGTTTTGAGACAGGTCTTGCAGGTTGGCCTCCTGCCTCGGGTCCTGAATGCTGAATTACAGGCTTGTGGAACCATGCCTGGTTGTGTCAGCATTTTATGTAGTTGGACTTTTTCATCGAGGACTGCTGGCTCCCCAAATAATGACCTATTTAAATATATTATTAATTATGAAAGCACAGCCGGTAGCTTAGGCTTATTACTAACTAACTCTTACAACTTAGATTAACCATTTTTATCAAACTATTTTTTGGCTTGTGGCTTTATTACCTTTACTCTGTACTTTCCTTGCTGTTTTTTCTCCATCCGACTTATGCTTCTACCCTTTTTCTTCCCAGTGTCCTCTGTGCCTAGAAATCCTGCCTAGCTATTGGCCATTTAGCTTTTTATTAAACCAATCTGAGTACAAGTCCTCACAGTATACAGAAAGATTATTCTACATTTTCCAGTTTTTGTCTAAATAAAAGGAAATGTTTTAACTCTAACATAGTAAAACTATATACAATAAGAACAATTATCAAGTTTTATCTAAATAGAAAGATCTTATTGTGTATACTTTTGTATTAGGCTTAAAACTCTCTTATTAAACAAAAAGGGGAGGTGCTGTAGGAAATCCTATAGCCAGTAACCCTTAAGTTACCCGCCCACTGGGGCATGGCATCTTATACTGTTTATCCTGATATAAAGCATGTGTCCAGCCTCTTTTCTGGCTGCAGGATTCAGTTGCTGTTCTCTGTTACAGCAGAGGATATTGATTTGTGAGTCTAACCCTAAATAAATAACCCTCTATTATTCTCAAGTCTGAGCTAGTGTGGGATTTCTTTTAAGTGTCCATCTTCAAAAAGGTATTAACTTTAAAAAGTGAAACAATAAAAACAATTATCAAGTAAGACTTACATTACAATATCCAGTCCATTTATATTTGATAAATTTAGAGAAAATACTCAATTATCTATCTTTTCTTGATGAGTCTAAAGTTTTGTACCTAATTTACTTTTTTAAAAATATTTTTATGGTTTATTTAACTTTATTTTATGTGCATTGGTGTGAAGGTGTCAGATCCCCTGCAACTGGATCTTCAGACAGTTGTGAGCTGCCATGTGGGTGCTGGTAATTGAACCTGGGTCCTCTGGAAGAGCAGTCATCTCTCCACAGAGTCATCTCTCCAGCCCCCTAATTTACTTTCTATCATAACTAAGAAAAGCTATAACTATCTGATCTTCAATTCCATCGAAGACCCCAGAAGGATATACTATTACCTGAGTAAACAGGAAGTTCAGAACAAACCACTTGCAAAACTAAAAAATGACAGAAATATTTGGCTGCCTGGGGAGCCACTCGCAATGTTGGGGCATCCATCTTCAGTCTACAGGCCTAGAATATCTGGTAGTTTTTTCTGTGAAGCAAGAATTTTGGAGGACTATCTCACCTTGTTTGAGCAAAGTTTAGCAGTCACTTTCCTGCAGACTTTTCTATAAAGCAGGAATTTTGAAGGACTTTACCTTATTTTGGCAAAGTTCAGCAATCTTTTCCTTTGTGTCCTGATTGTCGAGTTTGCACAGCATACTGTAAGCAGTCAAGACAAGGGAAGTTCTTGTCCAAATGGCTAGTTTTACCACATTGAAAGCAAATTCTATATGGAGTTCCTTCAATACCCATCATCTTATCTGAAGATGCTGGCAGGAACAAACATGTCTCATTGTCATGAAAAGCCCTATGCTAATAAAACATTTTAAATGCCATATTCTGTAGATCTTTGACGTGTTTGAAGACCATCTATCTATTAAAATATATCTCTCTTTGACCCTGAAAAAATATCTAATATGACTACAAATTTGATTATTATAGGTGACTACTAACCTGTATTTCTTTATTATAATTTGTAACAATAACGTTCAAGGATAAGAAACTGACATTACATTGTTAAATGAGCTTTATAGCTACAATAACTTAAACAAAGGTAGAAATGTATATACAGTATGCTCTTACAAAAGTAACTTTAAATTTGTATTGATATATAAAAATACCTTAAACAAGCATAGAAACAGTATATACACAGTATAACAAAATAACATCAAATTTGTATCAATATACGAAAATCCTTACCAATGTAAAATATTTGTGACTAGTAGTTGCTTTTTTAACAACTTGTGACCAACTCCTCTAAGCAATGATAAACATCCAAAAACCAACAAATGGCCAAAAACCATCCACCCCAATTCTTGGGAATGTGGGTGTTGGCATCTCTAGACTGCTTCTTGTTGTCTGGGGGCACTGGAATCTTTGAGGGGACCACAAGACAATTAGGATAATGGTGAAGTCCTGGCTAGAATAGTCTGAATAGTCTGTGAGCCTTGAAGCTGGTTTGGATACAGAACTCTGAGGAAACTGCAATAGAGACACTCTGAGAGGCTGGGTTACTTGGGTCATCCGTTCTCACTGGTGTCTGGTCCCTTGCTCTGAAAACACATAAACTTTAAAAGGTGGTATATATATCTAAATTAACACAAGTATGGACTGTGCATTGTACACAGCCAGTTAAAGATGATTTATTTTTGTTTTATGCTTGAGCAGGTAAAAAGCATCTGTCAACCATAAGTCTGTTAGGAAAAAAAATCAAACTTTAATATTAACCTCTATCCATGCAATATTAAAGGATGACATGTAATAAGTCAAGAGGCTCCTGTAGCCAACAAGATTTAGCATGTCTCATCTCATCTCAGAGCTGTTCCCATGTGAAGAGATTAGTTTACATGTTACCTCTTTTGTAGTCTTTTTGGCGTTCTCCCCCATATCTGTAGCCAAGATTCTCAGGAGGTCTTCCCTGGTCAAATCTGATCTCTATTAATCTGAAAGTAATCCACGGCCTTTTGTTTACTGTGGAAACAAAAGCATAACCTCTCCCCAACACAAGAAAAGCAACTGCCAAACTTTGCCAAGACATGGTAGGACAGTACTTCAAAACTTTCTGCTTCACAAAACATTTGTCCAATATTCTAGTCCTCTAGGCTGAAGATGGATGCTCCAGTGTTGCAGAGGAAACTTGAGTGGCTGTCACAAAAAAAAAAAACTGCTTCTCTTGTTTCTTTTAGTTTTGGAAGTTGCTTGCTCTGCACTTCCTATTTAACTCAGGAAATATTATATCCTTCTGGGGTCTTTGATGGAGATAGTCACAGTTATAGTTTTCCTTAGTTATGAGAGAAGGTAAATTAGGTCAGAGCTTTGGATTCAACAAGATAGAATAAATAATGGAGTATTTTCTCCAAATACACCAAATACAAATGGACTGGACATTGTAAATGTAATTCTTACCTGATAATTGCTCTTATTGTTTATAGTTTTATTATGTTAGAATTAAAACCTTTCCTTTTATTCAGACAAAGGGGTAAATATGAAATAATCTTTTTGTACACTGTGAAGACTTGTCACTCAGATTAGTTTAATAAAAAGGTGAACGGCCAATAACTAAGCAGGATTTTCAGGACAGCAAGGACACCGGGGGGAAGAAGGGCAGAAATGTGGAGAGTCATGAGACAGAGACAGAGGAGACAGGAAAGGAGCATGAGCAGTGCAGAGTGAAGGTAATAAAGCCACAAGGCAGAAAGTAAATTAATAAAAAAAATAGATTGTTATAAGAGCTAGTTAGAAACAAGCCTAAGCTATCGACCAAGCTTTCATAATTAATAAGTCTCCATGCTGTGATTTGAGAGCTGGCCAGAGGGACAGAAAAATCCACCTACAATTTTGTTAATCTTAAGGTTGATTCCCTTATTCAACCCACATTACTGCAGCACAGTCTCTGAATAGGGTGCTGGGAAAGCAAGCTGGGTGATGCTCATTCTGCCTTTCAGATCCCTTCTACTGGATCAACCCTGGGGTCCTGGTGCTGATCGCACTTCTGCCTGCACTCCTCCTGCAGATCTCTGTGGGCATCGTCTTCCTCTTTCTGCAGCACAGACTCAGAGGTATGGGCAGCGGTTGGGTCTGTTGGGATCCTTTCCTGGCCTTCAGGGATAGGTCACCTTTAAGGCTTCTGAGTGTAGAACTACATAACAAGTTTTACTGGACCCTTTCAAAGAGGACTTTGCATTTCCCTGGGAAATAAGACTGACATGTAACAGTTTCCTAGCTGAGGAAGAAATTGAGTCCACGGATGGTTCAGTGACTTGCTCAAATGGCATGTTACAGGCAGTAGAACTCAGCCCTCCATAGACTTTAGCAGCTTCATGAAACCAGGCGAGTAATCTCTTCAAAGTAAGCCAGATCAAAAATACTAGAAAATAAAAAATAAATCTTAAGGGCTGGAGGGATGTCTCAGTGTTAAGAGCAATTGCTCCTCTTCTAGAGGACTCAGTACCCACACCAGAGAGCTCACAATCATCTGTAACTCCATGGAATCTAACATCCCTGGCCTTCTCAGGCACCTGCACTCATGTACAGATACCTACATGCAGACATACACACCTACACACAATTTAAAATAAAATAAAGCAAAATTTTAAACTTTCAATTTTATTATTATTTGCGTGTACTTGTTTGTCTGTATGTGCACACATATGTATAGGAGTTCTAAGGGGGAGAAGAAGGTGTCAGAGTCCCTGGGACTGGAATTATAGGTGGTTGTAAGATGCTCTCTGTGGGTACTAGGATCTGAATCCTGGATCCTCTGCAAGAGTTGCAAGCATTCTTAACCCTTCAGCCTTGTCTCCCGCCCCACTACTTCACATTTTAATAAGAATTCTGAAATGAAACTCATTGCCATATAGAGTGTATTGAAAAAAGTGTTTCCCCTGTCTCTCACATTAAACTGTGGACAAAAGTTCAGTTGTTGATGAAGTTTTCTTTTGGGTCCGGAAACTCCAGGTAGAGTCTTCTTAGACTGTGTCCTTCCCAGTACCACAGCATAAGGTCCCATGTTCCCACCTCCTCCTGCTATTAAGAGTATATGGCAGCAAAGGGGGTTTGGGCCATGAGGAGAGAGGTATCAGATCAACAATGGTCCTGCACGATAGACAAGTGCTCCACACTGTACTGTGTCCCCAACCCCATGAGAAGGAGACAGGTATCAGATCAACAATGGTCCTACACTATAGACAAATTCTCCTCACTGTACTGTGTCCCCAACCCCACAGTGAGATCTTTTTAAAACCATCTCAAATGTTTGGTTACTTGTTCCTTGGCAAGGAAAAGGTCCTCTGCCATCATGGCTGAGTAGAACAGGAAGACAGAGCTAGGCAGCCTAGGATACAACTCTATTGTAGAGACCAAACTGAGGAAAATTCTTAGGTTCTTCAAGTCTCCGAGTAGGGATAGTGTTTTCCCTCTTAAACTCTGGGATGCTTACAAGAGGATAGCATCATGGAAAGCACCTGTGGTAGATGCAATCATAAAGTAGTATCTCAATAAATGTCTAGTTCTTCATTCAAGTGGGATTTGGCTTTATATTTACAATATGTGATCTACTTGGCCATGTGAACTGAGCAAGGAGTGATAGAAGAAGTAACAAAACCTTATGATATAGAGCTGGAAAGACAGCTCAGAGGCTAAAAGTCTGTACTGCTCTTACAGAGGACTTAAGTTCCATCCTCAGCACTCTATGTCAGGCATACAAACACACACACACACACACACACACACCTCAAAGAGAGAGAGAATTTAAAATAAAATTAGAAAAAAAAAAACTTGATGTGGTTTGAGTATTGCTGGCTCCTGAGGAATAGTCCTGAAGACTTCTGCATTCTTAAAAGTTCTTTTGGAGGTGGCTGGAGAGATGGCTCAGAGGAATAGAGCACTGGCTGCTCTTCCAGAGGTCCTGAGTTCAATTCCCAGCAACCACATGGTGTCTCACAACCATCTGTAATAAGATCTGGTGTCCTCTTCTGTACTGCAGGATACATGAAGGAAGAAACCTATATACATAATAAATAAAAATCTTTTTTTTTAAAAAAAAAAAGTTCTTTTGGAGGTTCTAGCTATGAAGACAGTTGTTTGTATACCTTTAACCAAAGAATAGTGGGCCCTGCTCTTCTAGATCATTCTCTCTGATCAAACAAGCAATTTTGGAGGGACACATATGGGGCTGTAAGGAAAGAAAAGAAGGGAACACTCACCTCGCCCGCTGAATCAGCAAAATCGACTGTGGCAATCACTGGGGTGATAGGCAGCACAGCCAGACTGCCCTCACATCCGGGCTTCTCTTTTCTTTTTGTCGTTTAATTCAGACAACACCCACAGGAAAAGCCTGAATACTTAGTTTTAAATATAGAGCTCTTCCCACTCCCCAAAGACACCCCCAAACTATCAAGGAGTTGTCCGCACAGAGGTCCAAGGTGCTAGGTGTAGAAGGGTCCTCACACAGTAGCAGACCAGGAACTAAAACATTGCCTTTTTCTGTTCTAGGAAAACTTCGAGCAGAAGTTGGTGAGTTCCAGGCACCCTCCCTCCCCAATTCCTCCTGTCTAGTCTTTTAGTTTAACCAAATTGCCCCTTTCTTCAGAACATTTCTGCCTCACCACCAGGGCTCTGTGCTCCCTCCAGTTGGGAACATCAATATTTAAAACTAAAAGCAGCTGAGAATTAGAAATCTTATTGGCTCACCTGAGTTCAGTCAGTGCAGACATAAAATCCCAAACTTGCTTTATGTTTTACTTTTTATTTTATTAACCAGCTTTAAGTGATTGAAATAGATCCAGGGCAAAGATCCCTTCTCTGTGCCCATCTGAATCCACTTTCATCTGTTCCTCTTTCAGAGAACCTCCATCGGACTTTTGGTAAGTTCAGACATCTCCCAGCCTCCCAGGGCACTGTGGAATTTCACGAGCAGCCTGGGGAACTAGGACCAGTGGCTCTTTTTGGGGTCACTCCACCTTTTCTCTTTACATTTAAAACCTGCAGGAATATAGCAAAAACTTATGTACCACATTCTAGTGTGAGGTACTACACTAAATTCCACAAATGTAAACACATTTTTTCTATCCTGTGAATTATAAAAGGTAGGTAAACAGATCCTTTTCACATAAACTGGATTGCCTAGTGGAAAAAAATCTATTTGGACAAGACAGAACTACTGGAGGTAGAGGCATGGCTCAGTGGTTGAGAGCACTTTCTGCTCCCCTAGAGGACTAAGATCTATTTCCTGACCCACAGCAGACATCTGTACATACAATACATACATACATAAATAAGAAAAAAATTGTGAAACATGGTGTCACTATGCAACCCTGGCTAACCTAAAATTCACTATGTAGATCAGGTTGGCCTTGAACTCACGGAGCTCTACTTGCCTCTGCCGCCCCCCGCCCCAGTACAGGGGTTAAAGACATGTGCTGTCATACCCAGAAAATTACATTTTTAAGTCATCTACTATACTTAAATGGCAAAGTTAATTTTCACGAGTACAACCCGAGCACATGGCTTCTCTGAGGAAAAAGTAAAGCTACACTAGTACCTTCCCTTTTCTGAGTAAGGATCCCATATGGCTCAGGTTGGCCTCAAACTCTCTACATCATGAAGAATGACCTTGGCTTCCTGATACCTCTGCCTTCACCTCCCAAGTGCTGGTACATACATATGCAACCATGCGTGCACCAGCTAGAATATTAACCCCTCAATAATCATCTCTGCATTTTCTTTACATCAGATTGCACAGTCCCTAAGGACAGCGTCAACAAAAGAATGCCCAAATGTCTGTTGAATTCCATACAGATTAGGAAATAGAATTAAGCTGAGCACAGAAAATTCCTCCTCTAAGCAATCTTCCTGAGCAGCCTTTCTTTCTGAAGCCAAGACTAACCCTGTTCAGTTCTCCTGGTACCTGGCACACAGGGCTCCGCCCTAGCATTTGACATTGGGCTAGCATGTGAATGTCACATGTGTAGTCTTTGATCACCCAAAGAGAAATAAAATATTTTTAGTGTGGAGGTGGGGGGATAAATGTGTGAGTGTGAGCAAGTGCTCACACGGAGGTCAGAGGACAATCTGTAGGGCTTGGTTCTTTCTTCCATCATGCTGGTTCTGGGAATCAAACTCAGGTCTGCAGGCTTAGCAGTAAGTGCCTTTACCAGCTAAGAAATTCCTGTAAATGGAGATGGGGCTTTCATTTTCCCAGCTGCCCAGACCTGAATAATCACACAGAAATTGTATTAATTACAACACTGTTTGGCCAATAGCTGAGGCATATTCCTAGCTAGCTCTTACATCTTAAATTCACCCATTCCTATTATTTTATATTTTACCATGAGGCTCATGGTTTGTTATTCACATCTTGCTTCTTGGGCAGCTACATGGCATCTGCCTGACTCCACCTTCTTTTTCCCTGTATTCAGTCCGGCTTTCCCACCTAACTATATTCTGCCCTGCCATAGGCCAAAGTGCTTCTTTATTAACCAATGGTAATGAAACATATTCATAGCATAGAGGGGGCATCCCACGTCACATCCCACTGACCCCATTCACTTATTCTGAGACTCTCATGTATTTCAGGCTGGCCTCAAACTTGCTATGTAGCCAAACATTACCTTGAATTTTGATCCCCCTGCCTCTATGTCCTATATTTTGGGATCATAGGTGTAAGCCACCGTGCCTAGTTTATGCTGTGCTGAGGATGGAATTCAGAGTTCTGTGCATTATAGACAAGTTACAAGAATTTGCTCTACA
The DNA here is from genome assembly GCF_950005125.1 of Chionomys nivalis. Taxonomy (NCBI): domain Eukaryota; kingdom Metazoa; phylum Chordata; class Mammalia; order Rodentia; family Cricetidae; genus Chionomys; species Chionomys nivalis. The sequence continues at coordinate 63,431,079 of NC_080104.1, read as the reverse complement.
AACAGAGCTACATTCCCAGCCCCCAGGACTTTACTTATAAGAGTTGAGTGACTAAATTCTTAACCATTTTTTTGTATCTTGAAATCATAAATACCGACAGTACTAACACTGTGTGTTTCTGATAACTGATCCTAGGGGCCTCAACGTGTGAGATAAGTACTCATCCCTAGCCTGCTGCTTGTATTTTTACTATAAGAAAACTTTAGGAATAGCCAGGTTGGTGACCTGTAATCCGAGTACCCGGGAGGCTGAGGCAGGATTTCTCAAGTTCAAGAACAGCCAGGGATACATGGAAAAACACCCTATCTCCAAAAAAGCAAACAAACACGCTAGGGATGGGAGTAAGGGGGTGTTAGTGAGTAGCCGAATATGAACAATGTATGAAAGCGTCATGCAACCCATTGTTTTGTATGTTAAATAAAATCAGCTGAAAAAGAAAAGCTGAGTTCAGTTAGAAGTTAATGAAATTAAAGGTACAGTGCATCTCATCCTAATTCACAGACTCTATAGTTTGTCCCCAGAGTTCTTTGGTGTTTGGGGGATTCAGGTTAAAAAAGAGTGGGTGTGGCACAGAAGGAAAGAAACACTCTTTTTCTCTACCATTCAGATCCTCACTTCCTGAGGGTGCCCTGCTGGAAGGTAACACTGTTTGTTATTGTACCTGTTCTTGGACCTCTGGTTGCCTTGATCATCTGCTACAACTGGCTGCACCGAAGACTAGCAGGTGCCGTATCTGGACAGCACAGGACCACTGTGCAGCAGGGAACTCAGGCAGACCAGAATGGGGAAAAGTGGAATCAAGGTTCTACATTCCAGGGCTGGGATTGCCTTCCTCCTGTGTCCCCATGCTCACATCAGAATTCTCAGAAAAAACAAAACAAAACCTGAGAATCAATGAGATGCATGGGTACCTTAGTGGAAAGGGAGGGTCATCTAGTGAGGATATGAGGTGTGTTGGGGGGAATCTCCCACTGATCACCCACCTACTCATTTCTCTTTGTTTGCAGGACAGTTTCTCGAAGAGCTAAGTAAGTTCTCCCCAACACCCCTCCCCATTCTTGAGACCAGTCTCAGTATGCGCCTCTGAAACTCACTGTGTAGACCAGCCTGATCTGGAACGTATGGCGATCCTCTTGCCTGTCTCCAGTTCTAGGATCATAGGCATGTGCCACCATTCCCAACCTTTCTCCACTCTCCTAAACTGAACAAAAAAAAGCCAGAGTAGGGAAGATGGTTACTGAGGAATCATAATCCCAGGAAGGACTGGAAGGAATCCTCCTTGAAGGAAGCGGGAAGGGAACCCCTTGGCCAGAATCCCACTTCTGCATTCTCCTCTGGCATTTTCCATAATAGTGATCCTGAACCTCACTTCAAGACCAACAAAGGAGGTGGGAGAGGCAGGGATAACATGACCCCTGAGGACTGTCTGTCTCCTAGGTTCAATGACATCATGAAAGAAACCACTGGCAGATTTTTTTTTAACTTACTTGTCTTTCTTCTAGGAAACCCCTTTTGAGTGATGGTGCCACTTCCTGGAATGAAGGGGAGCCTGGCAGGCCAAGAGACAGGTCGTTGGGGACATCTCTCATTAGCCTCTGGGCTACAGGCACCTTCCAATCTACAGAAACACCCTGGATTCCAAATAGAATTTGATTTCCCTTCTTCAACTATTTCCCTTTCCTCAGCTCCTTCCTTCCTCTAATTTTTGCCTCCCTCATCTTTTTGCCCCTATCTCAGTCTTCCTCCAGGAAGCACCCACAGCTAAGGGCAGGCAGTCTGTCAGAAGACACCTGTGTATCAGAGTAATGCAGGAGTGATTCTGTCAAATAGAATACCAGCACCTCTACATTCTACATTACAAACTACAGAACACCAGCTGAACAAATGGTGGATGTTTCTCCCAAGACTGCAGCCTTGTCTAGGAAGAGCAGCAATGTAGATAGTAGGGGGCAAGGACAGAAGAACTCACAATATTGGGGAAGCTAAGAGAGACAGAGTATGAATATGGAGCCTGAACCCACACCCACAGATGGGATCTAAAGAACTCTGAGAAGAACACCATCCTGCTTGGGCAGCCTGTGGAAAGGAGGACCTTAGGAAACAAGGGTTGAGAATGGGGTGCCCTGTCTTTTCCCTTCTGCTTCCCTTAGCGTCCTTTATACTCCCTGCCTCTATTTTCTCCCATCTTCATTCCTCTCAGAACATGCACTGTTTATTCAGCAATTACTACTTGATGGTCTACCAGACACAAACAAGCTAGGTGCTAATTAATAATACAAGTTTACTGTGCACACTTCTTTTCCTTTCCTTGTTGAGTCTTTTGTCACCCACTTAACTCTCCTATCCAAACCTCCTGAGCCAGAGGCCAGTCTTCAGAAAATCCGAAATGCAAAGACTAAGATGACCCTTTTAGTTTTAAAAATTATATTTATTTTGTGAGGTGGGGAGATATGTGAGAAGGGCATGGGTGAGGTCAGGAGGTCATGGTGAGTGGCAAGCGCCTTTGCCCACTAAGCCATCTCACCAGCCCCAAACAGGCCTTTTATTTATCTTTCAGGAATTCTCACTGCATGCATAATTCATCCTAGATTTTATTTTTTTCCAAGGACCCCTTTACTTTTGAAATATTTTCTAGCTTCAAGGGTGTTAGAGTCCAAGAGAAGCCCCAAGGAAAGATCAACAGCCACGTATGCAAAACAAGAGCACTTTATTAATTCTAATGTTGGGATGCCACCTGGTGACCCCCAGATAAGATTAAAACCTCCTTTTAAATGGAGTTAGGGGAATTCCAGAGAGGAGGGATTAATCTGGGGGCTGGTTGGTAGAGGAAATATTAGTCTGTGGGCTGAATGGTTGGAGGTTCTAGTGGTTAGGGACCTTCAGGCAGCAGGCTAGGGAAAGCTGTCTTTAATTATCAGGAGACTGGGGACACCTGGTGAGCCAGTAAAGGGGCTTTGAGGCCTGCTGCGTTAGCAGAAGGCTGTGGGCACCTGATGATGGGTTGCTCTTAAATTGTGGTTTTTCTGAAAAAAGCTGCCTATTTAATTCTGTCCCATTTTGGGGAACCAAAAACTAAAGCCTGGTCTCTGTCAGGATACTAAGAGAGCCCGGTCTGGACCCCTACCTCAGCTGTCTCAAAGGGATCATCAAGAGAGCCAAGTGTATGACCAAGGAATTCCCAGCACGTACTGGGTCTGCCTGATTCTTTATAGCACATGTGATCCAGCAGGCTTTCCTTTTCCCTAAAGCAGACATCGCAGACAGGGCAACAGTAGATATCCTGCTTCCTGTGGGTTTTCTCTTGGGAACCTACCACCACGGATGAGTGGGAGGACTCTCCGCCACCGAGGTATTGGTCGGGCTCATTTTTGAAGTGGAGATTGAGGTAGGTTAAGAAGCACCTCTTGGTAAAACAAATAGAACAAAAGAGGCAATGAAGGTTACTTGCGCATCTTACTGGAATAGAGATGGATCTGACATTCAGAGATGAGTCTCTGCTGCAGCTTGCCTTAGCCCTGACCACTGGCCTTTGGATCACTTTCACATGCCTGACGTTGGAACCTTGGGATCCAGCTGTTGTAAGTGGAACCTTCTTCACCTCATGCTCCTGGTTGTCAGTCACTGGTTTCCTGTTTTCGTGTACCTTCACGTGGCGTTTGACCTCAGACTGATCCCGGAAGCATTTTCCACACACAGAGCATGAACTGGGCCTATAACCTAAATGAGTGCGTCGGTGCCGGCTCAGTCCAGAAGGATCGCGGTAGTTCTTGTTACAGAGCTCACAAGTGAAAGACCAGCCTACAGGATACTGAGGCCTGAGGCCCCGACTTTGTGACTGGTAGTCCACTGGGTTGTAAATTGGTGGTGAAAGACGTTGATGTACGTTTGTAACATCTGCCACAGGTCAGGCAGAAATAGTGTGGTCCACCTTTGAACATCCCTGTACAAGCAAGAGAGCCCTTCTCTTTATCATTGTTCTCTTCATCTTCCAGATTTGAACTAGGTTCTTGAAATTTCCTCTTCTTGCTTCCTGTGGTGGAGGAGGGAAAATACACAGTTTGCCACTGACAATGTCACCAACACAAGGTTTTCACTAAGTAGGAGTCATTTTCTATTTCCCCAATCTTTAAATTCAACCATTCATCCTTGGATCTTATAGGATAGAATTAGGAAAAACCAAAATAAATAAATAATAATAATAATAATAATAATAATAATAATAATAAAAGCTAGTAAAAATAATTTCAAAGGAATCTTCTAAGATAGAAATATCTAAATACTAGCTCAATATTGCTCATATTCTCTCAGATGACAAGACCACATAGTAAGCAGTAATCTCTCCTCATCCCTGACTTCACATGTGTCTGTCAGAGTTCCAAAATATTAAAGGCTGAATTCCCTACTGTAAGACCACATTCACATAACTTTCTAACATAGATTATAATTATCCAATTTTACTACTATTTTAGTTTAATTTATTACTGTGTCTAGTATAAAAAATCAGAACTCAGGGGCTAGGGATGTAACTCAGCAGCAGTAGGGCACTTGCCTAGTATACACAAAGCCCTGGGCTCAATCCCCAGCTCCATAAAAACAAAAAACACATAAATTGGGCCCAGAGCTAATTGTGGCTGTAGCTTTGGAAACCACTGAAACAAAATCCCTTATTCTTCTCCACCTCAACATTGTTTCTCCACTTTCTCTTGGGAAGACCTTGCTAACCAAAGGGTAACTAACACCGCGACCCACATGTGATCTCGATTCCTAGAAACTAGATTCCTTGTTTTGAAAGTCTTGGCTTTCCATTATGAAGTCAGTGGACTTAAACCCTTGATCTCAAGGTTTCTTCAAGTCCCAAGTCTAATCAGGATGAAAAGGTATAGATATTGAGATGATTTACTGGACCTTCTAGGACAGCTCTCCATTCTGTAATTGTCCTCGGTCTTTCTTACCGTCCTCTCTCCTTTGGCATTTATTTTAAAATTACACTTTTATTATATTTTATGCATGCATATAAACACTACAGTATGCTTATGGAGGTAAGGAGACAGCTTGTTGGATTGATTCTTTCCTTCCAAGCACATGTTACTTTCCAATTGCAAGCATTGGTGGCAGGCATTTTTAACCACTGGACTGTTTTTCCTGGCGCTTGGTTTTGTGAGATGAGAGGGCCTCAAACACACTATGAGGCTGAGGTGTTGTGGTTGCAGATGTGAGTTACCATATTCACCTTCTTTTGCCATTCTTACCTGTTGTCTTTGGGGGACAGAGACCTGATCTCTTCTGTCCTTCTTTTTTGCGTGGTGTTCTACTACATCCAGAAGCAGGGGAGAGGGTAAAAGACCTCATAGAGTCTAAAGTCTCCATTTCTCCACCCGATCTTCTCTCTTCCACTGTTAGATTTCACTTAAGATCTCTCTATTATAGGTTTATATGTCTTCCGTTACCTTGGTTTTTTTGAGAAATCTCTCATTGAACCTGGAGCTCACCAATTCAGCAAGAGTATCTGGCAAGAAAGCCTCTGGGATTATCCTGTTGCACCTATTTTTCTGTGGGATATTGTTTTGTTTTATGTGGGGACTGAAAATCTCAGCTGTGTCCTCATGTTTGTACATCAAGTACTTTATACACTGAGCCATCTCCCCTAATCCTCCACAATAATCTCTCTTCCAGGCTTCTGTAGAGAGGCTAACATACTACCTATTTCAAGGTGGCATGTCTTTCTTTAGCTGTGTCTCTTTCTGGTTTAGTCTCTTCTGGTCTGGTCCCTAAGACTAATGGAACTCCTTGTGACTCTCTACCTCCCAGGAACTGGGCAAATAGGGAGGTCCTACAAGGCCCCAGCATTTGATACTGCTTCTTGTAACATAGTATCTACTCTAAAAGACTGTCTTCCTTGAATGGTCAATGTACAATTCTCCTCTTTCACAGTTGGTAACTTTAGTTCTCTCAAAGCCAGGCTGTACAGTTCAGGGCTCTGATTGCCTGTTTCTTGCTTCCCATTGCTTGATGATGCCAGGCTGGTACTAGGTGTTTGATGTCTATTCCAGACTACTCCTAGCCACTATTTGTTGGTTCCCACTTCTAGAAACCTGAAGTTACAGGAAAATATACAATATCAGCAAAAGGATAAGAAGCCTATGCTTCCTTAGCACACAGTCACTAACTTCCTCTACTGGGATGGAACCTTCTCAGCAGGACCATTGAAGGTAGCTGATAATGGTTCCATCTTCCCAAAACTCAAGTAGAGGGGCATTCAGTCATTCACTCAAGGATATTTGACCCATGGGAGAGTGAGTTCTTTAGTTCTAGCTACAGTGCTACTGAAAAGCACATACCAGAAATTATCACAAACTACTGAGTCTATCTCTTCATCCTCCCTTACTTGATTTCACTGGAAACATGGCTCTTCCAGGACCGAAGATTAAAACATATATTCTGTTACCTGAATATGTGTGTGGTCCCCCTGGGCTCAGACCCAGGGTCTGGTCCATGCTAAAGAAGTGCTGTACCACTGAGCATTGCACACACTCCAAGCTCTATGACTTAGATTTTAATATATAGATCTGTTATTTACATTATTCATAATCGATTTATCCCCTGATGACTTAAGCTAAAAATATGATTAGGTCAGAAATGCAAATAGTGCACCTTGTCTACAGAACCTCATAGCTTAGTACATAGCACACTGTAGAGTGTTTTGTTTCCCCTCCTAACCTGCTAGCTGTTTGGAAACTGCAGCCTGTGACCCCTATCCAGCATGCAGAGAACCTCAGAGTACCCTTATGTACCAATACTGTTAGCCTAGTACAAGTTAAATCAAACCCCACAAAACAAACTGAATGAATGTTAAGACTTTCCCATTATTTCGAACCATCTTAAGTCTTGGCATCATGAGTCAGCCATCGTTTCTACGACCAGATCCCTGTATAGCACAGTGATAATAATCCAACAGCATTTAAGTTCCCTGTTCACTTGGAAAATTTTACACTCATTGAAGAAAAAAAAAAGGCCTCTTCCTATGGACAGCCACTCACCTATTCCTCCTCTCTCTAGATGCTAAGGGAAGCATATAGGGATAAAAACAAGCAGCCCTTTCTTTGCTGCCCACTTCTTTGGTTAAGTGAAAGCACCAGGCAGGAACAAGGCATTCGAGTAATTGCTAACTGGATCCCCAAAATGTTGCCAGGAAAGCTGCATTCCCAGGATCTGAAGTTGATTTTCTTCCTTCTTTCTCTCTTGCCTTTCATTCCCCTTCCCTTTCTCTTAAAACCACTCAAGGCTGATGCTTGAGAGGTGCTGACCAAGCTTCCCCTCCCATTTTTTCAGCCATTAACTTCCAAACAGCTCTATACTAGTGTTCTCAAGGACCTGTCCTTAGTTTTCAGCAAGGAAGACCCCTGCTATCATCAAGTCTTCACAATTGCAGGAAGATGTAAGCGTGGTGTCCCAGTCTATTACCCGAGAACCAGGAAGACTAAGACAGAATCGCCACGAATTGTGGGTATTGTTTACCTTCCCCCACCTCCTCCCTCTTTTACCTCCTTTTGTACTTTACTGGTCCAGGACCCGAGTGTGGAAGGAGACTGAATAAGAAGACTTGGTTGTTAATTGCTAGGAGGTTTCAAGTGGGTTCACTTGTACCCTGGCTTTGCTCCATCCTTCCATAGAGTGCATTTCTGAAGGAAATGCGCGGGCATCTCTCAATCCTGATTCCACTCCTCCACCTAAATTATTCATGGTTGCCGCAAATCTGAGGAGTCCGACTGGGTGCATGGCACATATGCGTAATCCCTGCCTCAGGAGTTCAACACATGAAGATCAAGTAGCCTTGCCGCGTGACAGGTCCATTTCTCTCTAACCCTGAGGCCCGGTCTCTCTCACAAAAACACAACCTGGGAGAAATGCCTGCACGCTGTAGATTTTGTTGGATGTGGACGACCCCAGCCGTGAAACACCCGGGGATCTGACCCGTGAGCTTTTCCCTGCTCGCTCATGGCCCTCATGCCCTCCCAGCGTCCATCAGCCCTGCCTGGAGCTTGGCAGTCCAACAGTGCCTCGACTGGCTTAGTCTTCCCCAGCGCTCATCCTCAGAGGACCACAGTCCCCTGAATGCCCGGGCTCGATGGGAACACAGCGGCTTGAACTCTGGCAGGCACTTCTGCCTCATGTTAGGAATCCATTATGCAATGGTCACACTCGCAGTCGCTCTGATCCCGCTATGCCTGTAGCCCACCCACCTCGGGTGGCTGCCCGCCAAGGTCAGAAACTTAGTTCTTAGGAAGCCCAACGCCACAACTTCTTTCCCCGCCTACGGTTGATCATCAATGGTATCACCTGCCCTAGGAAATCCAATTTTCCAGAATTAAGCATTTACTTCTGTGATTGGGGGTGGGGAACAGGGAAGGTTCCTGAAAGCCTAATTCAACTTTGCTAATTCTACGGTGGAAGTGAGTTTCAGGCCAGCCTGCACTATACAGGGGAAAAAAAAAAAAGCAAAAAAACAACCCTACATATAACATAAGACACACAACTGCTCTCAACCTCTGATCCACCTCTTCAATCCCAGCAAGGCATTTCTTAATTAGTGATAGATGGGGGAGAGCCCAGCTCATTGTGGGTGCTGCCATCCCTCGGCTGCTGATCCTGGGTTCCATAAGGAGGCTGAGCAAGTCATGAGGAGCAAGCCAGTAAGCATCATCTCATAGCCTCTGCATCAGATCCTGCCTCCAAGTTACTGCCCTGTTTGAGTTCCTGTCCTAACTTTCTTCAGTGAGGAACACTGATCTGGAAGTGAAAGCCAAATAAACCCTTTCCACTCTAACTTGCTTTCTGATCTTGGTGTTTCATCATAGCAAGAGAAAATTTGTTTGATTTCCAGACAGGGTTTCTCTGTAGCTTTGGAGTCTATCCTGGAACTAGCTCTTGTAGACCAGGCTGGCCTTGAATTCACAGAGATCCGCCTGCCTTTGCCTCCTGAGTGCTGGGATTAAAGGCGTGCGCCTCCACTGTCAAGCCTAGCAAAAGAAACTTTAAGAGAGTACCTTTGTGTGTTTACCAAGTCCTAAGCAAATTACTGCAGCCCCAGTGGCTCTAGTGTTGACAGTATTTAGATCACAGGCAAGCACAGAAAGTCTGAGATCTAAAATCTGAATATAGCAGCTAATGCAGGGAGTGCAGAATGTTTGCCTAACATACAGCCCTGTGTTCCTTACCCAGTACCACAAAACTCTGAGCATAAACTCTATCCAAACTCCAGGTTGGCTACCTAAAAAAGCATTCATGATTGTAGAAAAGCCAGATCGTGCAGGAAGTCTATCCTTAAAAGGCAGAACCCGTCTTGGTGGGATTTACAAACCTGCACCTTTGTCCCCTTCCCTCCAATCAACACAGACTAAAGCAGAAAGTCTTGATGGACAGTCAGGTGCTTTCAGGGATCTAATAATCTCAGCACTAGAGATAGGATTGCAGCACACTTGCAACCAGTCTAGGTTACAGAGAGAGAGAGAAGGACCCTGCTGAAAATTACAAAACAAGCAAAGAACCCTTAATAGCATAAATCACTAACATCCAGAATTCTTAGCTGATAGTATGCTTGGAAATTTCGGAGAAATTACAGAAACCAGATGATGATAGGTAGGGTAGGCACAAAGCTTGAATAGAAACTGACCAAATACTTCTTGATCACTAAATCACACAGACGTAGAAAAGAGACACTTATATGTCCCATTTTAAAAGTAGGAAAAATGGAGCATGCTCACCCCGCACTGCTCAGCCAAGGATGGCATAATGGGGTGCAGTTGAAGCAAGTACCACTATGTTAAAAGAAAACAATAACAACAAAATAAAACAAACAAAAACGGCCTGAGGATGTAACTCAGTGACGGCATTTTCTTAGTGTGATGTAAGATCTCAAGTTTGAGACGTGGCTACATGAGGACATCTTGTCAAAAACAAACAAAAAACAAAACAAAAATAAACAAAACCCACCAACACCAAACAATCAAAGAGACTATCACAAAGTTTCCAGATTTGTAAAATATAAAAGTCCTGAGGACTGGAAAGATTGCTTAGCACTTTTGGGAGCACTGGCTGCTCTTGCAGAAGACTGGGGTTAGTTCTCAGCACCCACATGGAGGGTCACAACCCTCCATAACTCCAGTTCCAGGGGGTCAGACACCTGCTTCTGCCCTTTAAGAGTACCAACCATGCAAGTGGTGCACAACTGCAGATTCAGGCAAAATGTATTCCCACACACATGAAACACAATGAAAAAAATTTGTTTAAAATGTTTTGATATCTCTTGCCCTCTCTTCCCCTTCCTCTCCCCCTCTCAGAACCTGACATTCCAATGGTCATATCCATCTGAAAAGTGCCACTCTAGTTAGTGTCTGTAACTGAACCCACCCCTGAAGCACTGGTGTTTCAGTCTGGACTTCCTGTGTCCCTTTCTCTCGGGTTTCCGCCCACCATTCATTCCTTTTGAACTTTCTCCTGGTCTCAACACCCCTATTTTCACTTCTGGGAACTCCCTGTCTTCCCAGGACAAAGCCCTGCATGTCTCTGGCTCCTCCTCCATCTTGTGGAGTTCTGGGCTGGTTCTCAGGAGGGAAATCCCAGCACAATGGGAGCAGGAACGAGCTGTGTAGCCAACCTGCAGCCTTCTGTCGCGAGTCAGCGTCCTCCAGCACTCAAGGGAGGGACGCATCTGTGTTTGCGTGGATTTGGGAAGCACTGAACCTGACACGGTTTTGAATACTGAGCCAGAGGCTCTGGTTGCTGAAAGCTTTGGACCACGGGGAAGTTTCCGCGGGAAGCTAGAGAACCGGGGTCATCTGTCTTCAACATCATGGCCACACGAGGGCGCTGCTGCTCTATCCTCTTAGATTGGGTAAACCAGGAGAGCAGGGTTGTTAGGGAATCAGCCAAAAAGGGCCTACTGAAGGCTGGGCCAAGGTGTAGGGGATGAAGATGCCTCTGAGTGACCAGGACTACACAGTGGTTGAAAGAAAGTAGAGCTGTCCTGTTGTGTCTCTTAGTATTTCCCTACTCAATCCCTTGATGTCAACCTTACTTTCCATTCTCTGTTCTATCCCTGAGGGTTGATAGTTGTTTTTTATTGGGCAGTGAGAATTCCTGAAACATAAGTAAAGGACAAGTCAAGGGTGTGATTTGTTGACAAGGTACAGGCAGCATAGGAGCAGAACTGGAAATTCAACCCATTCAGCAGAAGGCACAGAGGAAAAAAAAAAAAGTATCACTGAACACTCCAGCCCCTGAAGACTATTTTGTAAACATGATCTTTTAAATTTTAGAATGTATGGGGCTGGTTAAGAGCACTTACAGATCTTGCAAAGGACCTGAATTTGATTCTCAGCACCCACAGATGGCTCACAATAAGCCTGTACCTCCAGCTCCTCTCTCTCTCACACACACACACACACAAATCTTAAACTGAATTTAAATTAAAAATGCTTTTATATTTCTAAAAATAAAAGGGCAAAATTGAGGCACAGAGCCTCCAGCTTCTCTGCTTAAAACATCCTGCAAGTCTGGAGAGAGATCAGTGGTTAAGAGCACTGTCTGCTCTCACAGAGGACCCAGGTTTGGTACTACACTCACATAGTGGCTCACAGTCACTGACCTCCAGGGCACTGCTTGTGTGTGCTCCCCATGAACTCATGCAAGCACACACGTACATGAAAATAAATCTCGCATCACCATACATTTATAATTCAAGAAACAATACTGACACATTCATCGATACCTATTTCATTTACACTCTAGTTATCACTAATGTCCTTTGTCTTTTCTGAGATGCTATGTAAGGCACCACACATTCAGTCTCAGTTGATCCTTAAGGCTTCTCTGGCTGTCTCAATTTCTCTGACTTTCCTTGGTTTTGATAACCTTGACACTTGAGGACTGGGGCAGCATATTAAGAATGTTCTTTGACTTGAGTTTGACTGGGACCATGTTTTGAAGAAGTCCAGGGACATGAAATGCTGCCTGTACCTTGTCAACAAATCACACCCTTGACTTGTCCTTTACTTATGTTTCAGGAATTCTCACTGTAGGCATGTTTCATCTTGTCTTCCTGGATTTCATTTTTTCTTCTTTTCTTCCCTTGAGGACTCCTTTACTTTTGAAATATTTCCTGGTTTCAAAGGGATCATCAAGAAAGGCAAGCAAATGACCCAGGATTTCCCAGCACTTAATGGATCTGCCTGATTCTTTACAGCACATGTGATCCAGCAGGCTTTCCTTTTCCCTAAAGCAGACGTCGCAGACAGGGCAACAGTAGATATCCTGCTTTCTGTGGGTGTTCTTTTGGGAACCTACCACCACGGATGAGTGGGAGGACTCTCTGCGACGGAGGTATTGGTCGGGCTCATTTGTGAAGTGGACTTTGAGGTGGGTTAAGAAGCAAGTCCTCTTGGTAAAATGTATCAAACAATAGGGGCAATGGATGTTTTTTCTTGAGCATTTTACTGGAATAGAGCTGGATCTGACATTCAAAGATGAGTCTCTGCTGCAGCTTGCCTTAGCCCTGACCACTGGTCTTTGGATCGCTTTCACATGCCTGACGTTGGGACCTTGGGATCCAGCTGTTGTAAGTGGAACCTTCTTCACCTCATGCTCCTGGTTGCCAGTCACTGGCTTCCTGTTTTCGTGTACCTTCATGTGGCGTTTGACCTCAGACTGATCCCGGAAGCATTTTCCACACACAGAGCATGAACTGGGCCTATAACCTAAATGAGTGCGTCGGTGCCGGCTCAGTCCAGAAGGATCGCGGTAGTTCTTGTTACAGAGCTGGCAAGAGAAAGTCCTCTCTTTACGATGCTGAGGCTTGGAGCCCACGGCTTTGTGGCTAGTAGTCTTCTGGGCCTTAAACTGGTGATTAAAGAGGTTGATGTACTTTTTGTAACATCTGCCACAGGTCAGGCAGAAATAGAGTGGTCCACCTTTGAACATCCCTGTACAAGCAAGAGAGCCCTTCTCTTTATCATTGTTCTCTTCATCTTCCAGATTTGAGCTAGGTTCTTGAGATTTCCTCTTCTTGCTTCCTGTGGTGGAGGAGGGAAAAAACACAGTTTGCCACTGACAATGTCACCAACACAAGGTTTTCACTCAGGAGGAGTCATTTTCTATTTCCCCAACCTTTAAACTCAACCATTCATCCTTGGATCTTATAGGATAGAAATATGGAAAACCAATAAAAAGAATAATGAAAACTAGTAAAAAATTTCATAGGAATCTTCTATGATCTCAAATATCTAAATACTAGCTTACATCTTGGAAATCCATCCTCTCAAACTCAATATTGCTTATAATCTCACAGGTGAAAGACCACATTGTAAGCAGTAATTTCTTCTCATCCCTGACTTCACATGTGTCTGTCACAGTCCCAAAATAGTAAAGGTTGAATTCCCTACTTTAAGACCACATTCATGTAACTTTCTAACATAGATTATAATTATCCAATTTTGATAGTATTCTAGTTTAATGTATTACTGTGTCTAGTATAAAAAAATCAGAACTCAGGGGCTAGGGATGTAACTCAGCAGCAGTCGGGCACTTGCCTAGTATACACAAAGCCCTGGGTTCAATCCCCAGCTCTGTAAAAACACATAAATTGGGCGCAGAGCTAATTGTGGCTGTAGCTTTGGAAACCACTGAAACAAAATCACTTCAGAACAGAGAGCTCACTGCAGTGTTGGGAAGGCAAACCATGCAAGGAAGTGCTCTCTCTCCCAGTGAGCTAGACCAAGGGAAAACTACTGTATCATGTAAATTGGGGGTAAAAATTTATGCTATTGATTATTAACAATTAACTGGGTTAAAGAGGCTGCACAGCAAGACTATCTCAGACTGGGAGGTGTGACCAACCTAAATTAGCATTCCTCTCAAAGACTAAGCCTTCCTTGTTCTTACAAGTTTATTCTTCTCCACCTCAGCATTGTTTCTCCACTTTCTCTTGGGAAGAACTTATTAACCAAAGGGGTAACTAACACAGCGACCCACATGTGATCTCTATTCCTAGAAACTAGATTCCTTGTTTTGGAAGTCTTGGCTATCCATTATGAAGTCAGTGAACTTAAACTTTGATCTCAAGGTTTCTTCAAGTCCCAAGTCTAAGCAGGATGCCAAGGTATAGATATTGAGATGATATACTGAGCTCAGATCTTCTAGGACAGCTCTGAATTCTGCGGTTGTTCTCGGTCCTTTTTACCTTCCTTTCTCTTTTGGCATTTACTTTTCAATTCTTTTTTTTCTTTTTTTTTTTTGTTTGTTTGTTTTTCAAGACAGGGTTTCTCTGGTTTTGGAGCCTGTCCTGGAACTAGCAACTAGCTCTGTAGACCAGGCTGGTCTCGAACTCACAGAGATCCGCCTGCCTCTGCCTCCCGAGTGCTGGGATTAAAGGCGTGGGCCACCAGCGCCCAGCATTTACTTTTCAATTTTAAAATTACACTTTTATTACATTGTATGCGTGCATATAAACACTACAACATGCTTATGGCAGTAAGGAGACAGCTTGTTGGACTGATTCTTTCCTCCCAAATACATATTAAAGTCCAATTGCAAGCATTGGTGGCAGGCATTTTTAACCACTGGACTGTTTTTCCTGGTGCTTGGTTTTGTGAGATGAGAGGGCCTCAAACACACTATGGGGCTGAGGTGTTGGGGTTGCAGATGTGAGTTACCATATCCAGCTTTTTTTGCCATTCTTACCTGTTGCCTTTGGGGGACAGAGACCTGATCTCTTTTGTCTTTTTTCTTTTTGCATGGTGTACTGATCTGGTATAGGCAGAAAATATTTAGGCAGTGAGTAGAGGTATATATTTTTGGGTGGGTGAGAGGCACACACATAATATACACGCAAAATTGTTCATATACATAAAATAAACCCCCCCAAAAAATCACGTTTTGTTTTATTTTAAGGAACAACAATTTACAACACATGGTTGCAGGAAAGACATTTAAGAAGACAGCTTCTAGCCTGTAGGTGGTGGTGCACACCTTTAATCCCAGCACTAGGGAGGCAGAGGCAGGTGATTTTCAGAGAGTTCGAGCCAGCCTCGTCTACAGAGTGAGTTCCAGGACAGTCAGTCAGAAGTGTCACATAGAGAAACTCTGTCTCAAAACAAAACAAACGAAACAAAAAAAAAAAAAAAATCAGCTTTTAGTATAATGCCTTGTATACAAGATTAAGTAAATATTGTTGGATATATAGACAGATAGTTTTCAAGACAGTCTGTCTATGTAGTCTAAGCTGGCCTCCATCTCTATAACCAAGGTTGAGGCTTAAATGTGTTATCCTCCTGCATTAGCCCCAGAAGTGTTGGGATTTTAGGCTTTTGTCAACACAACAGGCATGAACAGGCAAATTTAAATCGTCTTGGGTTCAATGCAATGCCCAGCAAAATTCTTCAAAGACTGATGTACTCAACTTCATATGGAAAAGCAAAAAACCCAGGATAGCCAAAATAATCCTGTACAATAAAAGAACTTCTGGAGGCATCACAATCACTGACTTCAAACTCTACTACAGAGCTACAGTACTGAAAACAGCCTGGTATTGGCATAAGAACAGACAGGAGGACCAATAGAACCTAATAGAAACCCGGATATCAATCCACATCTTCGAACACCTGATCTTTGATAAAGAAACAAAAAATATCAAATGGAGGGGGCTGGAGAGATGGCTCAGTGGTTAAGAGCATTGCCTGTTCTTCCAAAGGTCCTGAGTTCAATTCCCAGCAACCACATGGTGGCTCATAACCATCTGTAATGAGGTCTGGTACCCTCTTCTGGCCTGCAGACATACACACAGACAGAATATTGTATACATAATAAATAAATAAAATATTAAAAAAATATCAAATGGAAAAAAGAAAGCATATTTAACAAGTGGTACTGGCATAACTGGATATCAACATGTAGAAGAATGAAAATAGGGATGGAGAGATGGCTCAGTAGTTAAGAGCATTGCCTGCTCTTCCAAAGGTTCTGAGTTCAATTCCCAGCAACCACATGTACAACTATCTGTGGTGAGGGCTGGTGCCCCCTTCTGGCCTGCAGTCATACACACAGACAGAATATTGTATACATAATAAATAAATAAACAAATAAATAAATAAATAATTTTTTTTAAAAAAAAGAATGAAAATAGACCCATATCTATCACCATGCACAAAACTCAAGTCCAAATGGATCAAAGACCTCAACATAAAGTCAGCCACACTGAACCTCATAGAAGAGAAAGTGGGAAGTACACTTGAACACATTGGCACAGGGAATCACTTCCTAAACATAACCCCAGCAGCACAGACACTGAGAGAAACAATTAATAAATGGGACCTCCTGAAACTGAAAAGCTTCTGTGAAGCAAAGGACACAGTCAACAAGATAAAACGACAGCCTACAGAATGTGAAAAGATCTTCACTAACCCCCACATCAGACAGAGGTCTGATATCTAAAATATACAAAGAACTTAAGAAATTGAACACCAAAAAAAAATCACATAATCCAATAAAAAATAAATGGAATACAGACCTAAACAGAGAACTCTCAACAGAGGAATCTAAAATGGCTGAAAGACACTTAAGGAAATGTTCAACATCCTTAGTCATTAGAGAAATGCAAATCAAAACAACTCTGAGATTCCATCTTACACCTGTAAGAATGGCCAAGATCAAAAACACTGATGACCACTTATGCTGGAGAGGTTGTGGGGAAAAGGGAACACTCCTGCATTGCTGGTGGGAGTGCAAGCTGGTACAGCCCCTTTGGACGTCAGTGTGGTGATTTTTCAGAAAATTAGGAAACAACCTTCCTCAAGACCCAGTAATACCACTTTTGGGTATGTACCCAAAGGATGCTCAATCATGGCATAAGGACATGTGCTCAACTATGTTCATAGCACCTTCGTTTGCCATAGCCAGAACCTGGAAACAACCAAAATGCCCCTCGACTGAAGAATGGATAAGGAAAATGTGGTACATTTACACAACAGAGTACTACACAGCAAAAAAAAATAACGACGGCTTGAATTTTGCAGGAAAATGAATGGAGCTAGAAAAAACTATTTTGAGTGAGGTAACCCAGACACAGAAAGACAATTATCACGTCACTCATAGGTGGTTTTTAAACAAAAAGCAACGAAAGTCAGCCTATAAACCACAATCCTAGAGAACTTAGACAACAATGTGGACACTAAGAGAGACTTATATAGATCTAATCTGTATGGGAAGTAGAAAGTAGAAAAAGACAAGATCTCCTGAGTAAATTGGGAGCAGGGGACCTTGGGGGAGGATTGAATGGGGAAGGGGAGAGGCAGGGAGGGGAGTAGAGAAAAATGTAGAGCTCAATAAATATCAATAAAAAATGTAAAAAAAAAATCATCTTGGGGTTGGGGAAGTAGCTCAGTATATCAAATGTTTGCCTTGCAATCTTCAGTGCTTGAGTTTAACCCCTAGAACACACAAAAATAAAAACCAGGTATAGTGGAACTTGGCTGTAAAGCCTGTATCAGGAAACAGAGACAGACAGATTCTTAGGGCTCACTGGCCAGTCAGTCTAACTGCATCAGTGAGTTCCAGATTAGTAAGTCCCTGCTAAAAACAAAGAGAACAGGGTGGATGATGTCCTGAGGAATAAAGGCCCAAAGTGAACATGTAATATACCTGCACATACATGAACACACACAAAACATTATCTTTGACTTTCTACAGGGTGTTTTTGTTTGTTTTAAGGTTTATTTTATTTTAATTTGCTTTGTGTGTGTGTTGGATGTTTTGCCTGTATGTATGCACACCACTTACATGCCTGGTACCCACAGAAGTCAGAAGAAGGGGTGGGACCCCTGGGACTAGAGCTACAATGTTTGTATGCCACCATGTGAGGGCTAGAAACTGAACTCAGGTTCTCTGCAAGGCCTGCATAGGCTTTTTGTCTTAAAGTTCCCATGTAGCTGAGAACTACCCTTGACGTCCTGGGTTTTCTACCTCCACTTCCAATGCGAGCTCATATATAAGTCTCCACTTTGAGACTCAGACCTTCCAGGTATAGAACTAGGGGCCAACTTTAATCTCCCTGAGCAAAACAAATCAAACATATATTCTAAGGGTATAGGACAGAGAGAGTGCTGAGGAAGTCATGGTCTCTTACCTACAGATGCCAGGTTCTTAAAGGTTTCTGACTGCACTTTCCGGTAAAGGATCTTCTGTTTCTCAGTCAGACATGCCCATTCTTCGTTGGTGAAATACACGGCTACATCCTCACAAGTGATTGGTCTCTGGAGGGGCTGGGCAGGCTTAAGAATATAAACACAGGAAACTGAAGTGATTGAGGTAACACCATTTTGTTCTGACTTTGTGTCTGCTTAGGGACTCTCTAAACAGCCATATCAGCCTTGGGAACACATTCAGGATTTTCTATGATCCTGACCACAGCCCAAAGCATAACCAAACTATCTGCTGAAATTTGCAGCGAAAGCAAGTATTACCAGGTTCCCCTAACTTATACCCAACAATGTGTTTTTTGCCTTTAAAACTGTTGTATGCCTAAGCTTCCAAGTCAAGAGTTCTTCCAAGTTGCTAGCCTGCTTCTCGTCACCATCTTATGAAAGACTCTTATTTGGCCCTATATGCATGGTGATATGCACTATAAAATCCTGAGATATTCTCGAGGTTTAGAGAATTCAGACCTGGTGCTGGAGAGATGGCTCAGAGGTTAAGAGCATTGCCTGTTCTTCCAAAGGTCCTGAGTTCAATTCCCAGCAACCACATGGTGGCTCACAACCATCTGTAATGAGGTCTGCTGCCCTCTTCTGGACTTCAGACATACACACACAGAGAATATTGTATACATAATAAATAAATAAATATTTTTTAAAAAAAGAGAGAATTCAGACCATGAAGAAAGAACAAGTATGAAGAAGGCACAAAATCAGGGTCTGTGATTTGCCAAAAGGAAAGGGTGCTACAGAAGAAGGAGGAAATCACTGAATATGAGGAAGAGAAGGGAAGGAATATTAATTTCCACTCCTACAGAACCTGTGCAGGATGCTAGGGTGGTATCAGAGAAAATCATGAAATTCTTTTCTCCCCTACTGTTTGGCCTGGGAAAATCTGAAATTCCAAGAGGCAGGGGAATGGTAAAAGACCTCAGAGAGTCTAAGGCCTCCATTTCTCCTCCCGATCTTCTCTCTTCCACTGTTAGAATTCACTTGAGATCTCTGTGTTATATACATGTGTGTTGTTGTAATATGAGTGGCGGCAGGGCTGTGTCCGCCACCCGGCCGCCCGCACAGCTAGCTTTATATCTGAAATAATTACACAGAAACTGTATTTTTTTTAAACACTGCCTGGCCCATTAGTTTCAGCCTCTTATTGGCTAGCTCTTACATATTGATCTAATCCATTTTTAATATTTAATGTAGCACCACGGGCTGGCTTACCAGGGATATCTTAACTTGTGTCTGTGTCTGGTGGGCAAATCATCGCGACTCACTGACTCGGCTTCTTTCTCCCAGCATTCTGTTCTGTCTACTCCGCCTACCTAATTTTCTGTCCTATTAAAGGGCTAAGGCAGTTTCTTTATTTAACCAATGAAATTAACTTCTCCAACAATGTTTCTTCCTCTACCTTAGCTTTTTGAAAATTTATTCTGTTGCACCTTATTTGTGTGTGTGTGTGTGTGGTTGGTTGGTTTTTCTTTTTTGTGTAGGGACTGAAAATCTCAGCTGTGTTCTCAAGTTTGTACACATCAAGTACTTTACACACTGAGCCATCTCCCCTAATCCTCCACAATAATCTCTCTTTGGGGCTTCTGTAGAGAAGCTAACATACTACCTATTCCAAGGTGGCATGTCTTTCTTTAGCTGTGTCTCTTTCTGGTTTAGTCTCTTCTGGTCTGGTCCCTAAGACTAATGGAACTCCTTGTGACTCTCTACCTCCCAGGAACTGGGCAAATAGGGAGGTCCTACAAGGCCCCAGCATTTGATACTGCTTCTTGTAACAAAGTATCTACTCTAAAAGATTGTCTTCCTTGAATGGTCAGATGTACAATTCTCCTCTTTCACAGTTGGTAACTTTAGTTCTCTCAAAGCCAGGCTGTACAGTTCAGGGCTCTGATTACCTGTTTCTTGCTTCCCATTGCTTGATGATGCCAGGCTGGTACTAGGTGTTTGATGTCTATTCCAGACTGCTCCTAACCACTATTTGTTGGTTCCCACTTCTAGAAACCTGAAGTTAGGGGGAAAATATACAATATCACCAGAAAGATAAGAAGCAAGTACTTTCTTAGCACACAGTCACTAACTTCCTCTACTGGGATGGAACCTTCTCAGCAGGACCATTTAAGGTAGCTGTTAATGGTTCCATCTTCCCAAACCTCAAGTGGAGGGGCATTCAGTCATTCACTCAAGGAATACCCATGGGAGAATGAGTTCTTTAGTTCTAGCTACAGTGCTACTGAAAAGCACATACCAGAAATTATCACAAACTACTGAGTCTATCTCTTCATCCTCCCTGACTTGATTTCACTGGAAACATGGCTCTTCCAGGACCGAAGATTAAAACATATATTCTGTTACCTGAATATATGTGTGGTCCCCCTGGGCTCAGACCCAGGGTCTGGTCCATGCAAAACAAGTGCTGTACCACTGAGCATTGCACACACCAAAAGCTCTGTGACTTGGATTTTTAATATATAGATCCATTATTTACATTATTCATAATCGATCTATCTCCTGATGACTTAAGCTAAAAATATGATTAGGTCGTGGCTGGAGAGACGGCTCAGAGGTTAAGAGCACTGGCTGCTCTTCTAGAGGTCCTGAGTTCAATTCTCAGCAACCACATGGTGACTCACAACCATCTGTATGAGATCTAGTGCCCTCTTCTGGCCTGCAAGTATACATGCAAGCAGAACACTGTATATGTAATAAACAAAGATTTATTAAAAAAAATATGATTAGGTCAGAAATGCAAATAGTGCACCTTGTCTACAGAACCTCATAGCTTAGTACATAGCACACTATAGAGTGTTTTGTTTCCCCTCCTAACCTGCTAGCTGTTTGGAAACTGCAGCCTGTGACCCCTATCCAGCATGCAGAGAACCTGAGTACCCTTATGTACCAATACTGTTAGCCTAGTACAAGTTAAATCAAACCCCTCAAAACAAACTGAATGAATGTTAAGACTTTCCCATTATTTCGAACCATCTTAAGTCTTGGCATCATGAGTCAGCCATCGTTTCTACGACCAGATCCCTGTATAGCACAGTGATAATAATCCAACAGCATTTAAGTTCCCTGTTCACTTAGGAAATTTTACACTCATTGAAGAAAAAAAAGGGCCTCTTCCTCTGTATAGCCACTCACCTATTCCTCCTCTCTCTAGATGCTAAGGAAAGCATAAAGGGATAAAAACAAGAGGCCCTTTCCTTGCTGCCCACTTCTTTGGTTAAGTGAATACACCAGCCAGGAACAAGGCATTAGAGTAATTACTAACTGGATCCCCAAGAAGTTGCCAGGAAAGCTGGATCTGAAGTTGATTTTCTTCCTTCTCTCTTACCTTTCATCCTCCTCTTTCTCTTAAGACCACTCAAGGCTGATGCTTGAGAGGTACTGACCAAGCTTCCCCTCCCATTTTTCAGCCATTAAATTCCAAACAGCTCTATACTAGTATTAAAAGACCTGTCCTTAGTTTTTAGCAAGGAAGACCTCTGTTTTCATCAAATCTCCACAATGGCAGGAAAATGTTGGAGCTTGGTGACCCAGCCTATTTTTTTTTAAAGATTTACTTATTTGTTATGTATATAGTGTTTTGCCTGCATGCCAGAAGAGGGCACTAGATCTCACTGTAGATACAGAGCTATCATGCGGTTTCTGGGAATTGAACTCAGGACCTCTGGAAGACCAGCCAGTAATCTTAACCTATGAGCCATCTCTCCAGTCTGTGACCTGGCCTATTACCCAAGCTCCTGGTAAACTGAAACAGGATCTCCTTGTGTTCTGGGACAGCCAGGGCTATAAAATAAGTCTCAAAAAGCAACACACACACACACACACACACACACGATAGCAGGAAGCAATCTTCTGAGACAGACTTATGTAGATAAGTCTCAAAAAAACAAAAACAAAAACCAACACAGAACACAGGAACACAGAATAACAGGGAGCCGTCCTTGATAAGGATTTAGGCTACTTGATAAGACTAACAGGTATTGCTTACCTCCACTCATCTCCTTCCTCGTTTACCTCCTTTTGTGGCCCAGGAACCTTGAGAATGAAAAACTGAATAAGACTTGGCTGTTAGTAGGAAGTGGGTTCACTTGTGTGCTGTCCTGGCTCCGCCCTTCCATAGGGTAAATTTCTGGAGAGAATGCGCGGGCATCTCTCAATCCCGAGTCCACTCCTCCAACTAAAATTTATTCACAGTTTCCACAAATCTGAGGGGTCAGGCTGGTCCCCATAGCACACACTCGTAATCCCTGCGCTCGGGCGGCCGATTAGGCAGCCTTGAAGCAAAACATCCTGTCTCTCAGTCTCTTTCTCTAAATCAGGGCCCTTCCCCCAGCCCCCCGCCTCTCTCTCTCACACACACACAACCTGAGAAATGCCCGCGCAATGTAGGCTTTGCTGGTTGTGCCCAACCCAAGTCGAGAAAACCTCGGGGTTCAGCCGAGTGAACTTTTCCACGGTCTTGCCAGGCAGGGAGGCTTCTACCAGCTAGTGGTCGGTCCCCTCGTGGCTCAGCCCGGGGCTCTCACGTTCCCATCGGGTCCATCAGTCCTGCAGTCCCTTGATTGGCGTACAGTCTTCCCCAGTGCTCGACCTCCAAGTGGTGGCCCCTAAGCGAGCACAACCACGCCTAGAACTCCACCCCCCACGCCCCCATTCTCCCCCCTCCCCTTCCCTAGACCGCAGCTCCCTGAAGGGCCGTTTGCTTTAGAGCCCTGACCAGAACACAGTGGCATGAACTAAGGAAGGCTCTTCTGCCCCAAGTCAGGAATCCGTTACGCAGTGGCCACGCTTTGACTTGTACTCCCTCTGCTTCCGCTCTGCAGGTAACCCACCACGGGTGACTGCCCGCCAAGGTCAGAAATTTATCACAATACCAAGCTTTCTTGCCCCGCCTCCTGTCGGTCATCACTGTCTCACCTACCTCATAGGCTAGGAAATCCCAGTTCCCAAAATTCCTGAAAGCATGTCTCAATTTCGGTAATTCCTGTACTAGGCAGGTGGAAGTGAGTTCCAGCCCAGCCCGGACTACACAGTAAAAACAAAACAAAACAGAAAAAAAAAAAAAAAAACAGAAGACACACAACTGCTCTCAACCTCTGATCCACCTCTCCAATCCCAGCAAGGCATTTCTTAATTGTTGATGGATGGGGGAGGGCCCAGCTCATTGTGGGTGCTGCCATCCCTCGGCTGCTGATCCTGGGTTCCATAAGGAGGCTGAACAAGTCATAAGGAGCAAGCCAGTAAGCATCATCTCATGGCCTCTGATCAGATCCTGCCTCCAGGTTACTGCCCTGTTTGAGTTCCTGTCCTAACTTTCTTCAGTGATGAACATTGATCTGAAAGTGTAAGCCAAATAAATCATTTCCACTCTAACTAAATTTTGTTTGTTTTCAAGACAGGATTCCTCTGTAGCTTTGGAGCCTATCCAGGAACTAGCTCTTGTAGATCAGGCTGGCCTTGAACTCAGAGATCCGCCTGCCTGCCTTCCTCTGCTGGGATTAAAGGTGTGCACCACCGCCGCCAGGCCTAGCAAAAGAAACTTTAAGAGAGTACTTTTGTGTGTTTACCAAGTCCTAAGCAAATTACTGCAGCCCCAGTGGCTCTAGTGTTGACAGTATTTAGATCACAGGCAAGCACAGAAGGACCAAGATGCAAAATCTGAACATAGCAGCTGATGTTCTCAGTGCAGAGTGTTGCCTAACATAGACAAAGCCCTGGGTTCCTTACCCAGTACCACAAACAAAAATTGGAACATAAACTCTATCCAAACTCCAGGTTGGCTACCTAAATAAGTATACAAGGGTGTAGAAAAACCAGATCATGCAGGAGGTCTACCTTTAAAAGGCAGAACCTGTCCTGGTGGGATTTGCAGATCTATACCTTTATCTGCCCGCCCCCATAACGAACCAACATTTGAAGCAGAAAAGTGTTCTTCCCAGATCGCGGAATCCCCCAGAGACCACCAAAGAATCTGATTCGTATTAAAAAGCAAAGAGCCTTTATTCATTCAAGCTCGGGATAGAACCCTTCCTGTGTCCAACCCAGCGGTAGAAACTGAAAAGTGCCCAACCTGGGCAGGATAGGAATTTTCTTTATCATAGTAGAGATTGGGGGTGAGGGAATTTTCAGGATTCAAGACCCTGATTGACTGACATTTGTCGTGGGTTGATTTGGAGGAAGAGAATGGGTGCAGGCTGGTTTCAAGGACATCTGGTGCTCTTACTTAATCTTATCTAATGGCTGTGGTGTTTGGAATGTCAGATACTTCCGCTTAGATCAGATCCCATCCCTGGGTGGTTCCAGTTAGTTCCAGGGGATCGGACACCTTCTTCTGGCCTCTAAGAGTCCCAACTGTGCAAGTAGTGCACAAATATACATTCAGGCGAAATGTATACCCATACACATAAAACACAATGGAAAAATTTTGTTTAAAAAGTTTTGATATGCCGGGTGGTGGTGGCGCCCGCCTTTAATCCCAGCACTCGGGAGGCAGAGGTAGGAGGATCTCTGTGAGTTCGAGGCCAGCCTGGTCTACAAGAGGTAGTTCCAGGACAGGCACCAAAAACTACAGAGAAACCCTGTCTCGAAAATCAAAAAAAAAAAACAAAAAAGTTTTGATATCTCTTGCCCTCTCTTCCCCTTCCTCTCCCCCCCTCTCAGAACCTGACATTCCAATGGTCATAGCCGTCTGAAAAATGGCACTCCAGTTAGAAGCTCCTAAGCCTGTCTGCAACTGAACCCACCCCTGAAGCACTGGTGTTTCCAGTCTGGACTTCCTGGGTCCCTTTCTCTCGGGTTTCCGCCCACCATTCATTCCTTTTGAACTCTCTCCTGGTCTCAACGCCTCTATTTTCACTTCCGGGGCCTCCCTGTCTTTTCAGGACAAAGTCCTGGGTGTCTCTGGCTCCTCCTCCATCTTATTTGTGGAGTTCTGGGCTGGTTCTCAGGAGGGAAATCCCAGCACAATGGGAGCAGGAACGAGCTGTGTAGTCAAGCCTGCAGCCTTCTGTCGCGAGTCAGCGTCCTCCAGCACTCAAGGGAGGGACGCATCTGTGTTTGCGTGGATTGGGGAAGCACTGGACCTGACACGGTTTTGAATACTGAGCCAGAGGCTCTGGTTGCTGAAAGCTTTGGACCACGGGGATGTTTCCGCGGGAAGCTAGAGAACTGGGGTCGTCTGTCTTCAACATCATGGCCACACGAGGGCGCTGCTGCTCTATCCTCTTAGATTGTGAAAGCCTGGAGAACAGGTTTGTTTGGGAATCAGCCAGAAAGGGCCTACTGAAGGCTGGACCAGGGTGTAGGGGATGAAGACGCATCTGCGTGACCAGGACTACACAGTGGTTGGAAGAAAGCAGAGCTGTTATAAGGAGTCCTGTTGTGTCTTTTAGTATTTCCCTACTCAACCCCTTGATGTCAACCTTACTTTCCATTTTCTGTTCTATCCCTGAGGGTTTGGGGACTTGGGGGGAGGGGCGTGCTCACACACACTTAGGAACAAAACTGGAAATTCGACCCACTCAACCAGGGCATAGACTAAGCAAAGAACAACACTCTAGCCCCTGAAGACTATTTTGTAAACATGATCTTTTAAATTTTAGAATGTATGGGGCTGGAGAGACGGTTAAGAGCACTTACAGATCTTGCAAAGAGCCTGAATTTGTTTCTCAGCACCCATATCATATGGCTCACAGCAAGCCTGTACCTCCAGCTCCTCTTACACACACACACACACACACAAATAAATCCTAAAATAAATTAAAATTTAGAATGCTTTTAGATTTCTAAAGAAACTGCAAAGTTGAGGCACAGAACCTCCAGCTTCTCTGCTTAAAACATCCTGCAAGTCTGGAGAGAGATCAGTGGTTAAGAGCACTGTCTGCTCTCACAGAGGACCCAGGTTTGGTACTACACTCACATAGTGGCTCACAGTCATCTTCTGACCTCCAGGGCACTGCTTGTGTGTGCTCCCCATGAACTCATGCAAGCACACACGTACATGAAAATAAATCTCGCATCACCATACATTTATAATTCATGAAACAATATTGACACATTCATCGATACCTATTTCATTTACACTCTAGTTATCACTAATGTCCTTTGTCTTTTCTAAGATGCTATATAAGGCACCACACATTCAGTCTCAATTGATCCTTAAGGCTTCTCTGGCTGTCTCAATTTCTCTGACTTTCCTTGGTTTTGATAACCTTGACACTTGAGGACTGGGGCAGCATATTAAGAATGTTCTTTGACTTGAGTTTGACTGGGACCATGCTTTTAAGACGCCCAGAGAGATGAAATGCTCCCTGCACTGTATCAAGCAACCTCTTGACTTGCCCTGGGCAAATACCTCTAAGAGTGGCCACTGTGTACTGTAGAGAAACTGCTGAATGTCTCTCCCATCGTGGCCGTACTGTTTGTATCCCTGTCAACAACAAATGGGAGTTTCTGTTACCCATAATGATTATTAGTACTTGCTATAAAATTTCTTTTCTCATCTCTGTTACCAAGTATTTTAGTGATGTAAGAGAGGAAAGGTTAATTTTGCTCATGACTGATCATTGCAGTGGGAAGTAGACCTTTGCAGTGGTGGTGGTAAGAACTTGTTCCCATCTGGGTGGGTCACAAAGCAAAAACAGAAGGAGCACCAGAGCCCAGCTGACTTTCTCCTTTTCCCATTGTCATTCAGTTCAGGGCCATTCATAGTCAGGGTGGGCCTTCCCGTCTCTAAAAGTTCCCTCAAGGGTACGCCCAGAGGTGTGATTCCAAACCCAAAGGAGATGATAAAGAAGATTTATCAGGGGACTTAGAGAGGTGACGCAGCCCTTAAGAGCACTGATTGCCCTTCCAGAGACTGGGGTTCAGTTCCCAGGATACACATGGCAGCTCACAATGGTCAGTAACTCCAGATCCAGGGAATCAGACACCATCACGCCAATGCACATCAAATAAAATTAAATAAGTTATTTTTGAAAAGAAGATTAATCATAAGTCCTTCCCAAGTCAACTTTACACCCAAACTAGCACTTTAATCTATAATATTCTGCCCTTAGATCCCACAAAGTTTCAAATCCATGTCATTATTTAAAATGCAGATGGTTGCTGGGAGGTCCACCTCTGGAGGACCAGTAAATGGTCTTAACACTGAGCCATCTCTCCAAACCCAGTTTCCACAGTCTAAACAGCTCAAATGTTCAGAAGTCTTTGAAGCTCAAGGCATACTCTTAACTGTGATCCCTGTTAAAAACAACAAAAAAAAAAAACAAAAAAACAAACAAACAAAAAAAAAAAAACAATAGCTGGGGGGTACTGATACAGTCTTTAATCCCAACACTTGAGAGGCAGAGACAAGGGAATCTCAGTGAGTTTGAGGCCAGCCTGGTCTACAAAGCAAGATCCAGGGCAACCAGAGCTGTTACTCAGAGAAACCCTGTTTCAAAAAACAAACAAAATACAGAAAAAACAAACAAACAAAAAACAAGTGGTGGGGGACTTAGATACTCCAAGATTAGCATAAAGTAAATATTTCCATTTCAAAGGAAAAAAAGAGGAGTAGAAAGATGGCAAAAGATTGATATTTTGGCTTGCTTAAAACCCAGCAAGGGCAAGGCAAACACTACCTGCTGCAGCTCTGTGTCCTGTCCAGATCTCCTGATGGCGCCATGTGGGCTCCACCAACCACGTGCAGCTCAGCTCCTCCAATCCTATCACCTGCAGCACTTGCTGCCCCCCTGTGGGGTGGGCTCCACCGTCTGCCTATTTGTTGTTATTGTTTTGAAACACGGTCTTGCTGTGTAGCCCAAGGTTGGCCTAGAACAGTAACAATGCCTCTTGCCTGACTTCCACAGTTTCAGAATTAGAGGTGTGAGCTGTGACGCCTGGGTTAGAAATCTGCATCGTGATTTGTTGCTTTTTTTATTTCAAGGGTTTCGTTTAAAAGATTATCAAGTTTTTCAGACATATTTATATTAGACCTGGAGGAACTTGAGTCTAAAAGTTTCCTCCTTTCTGTTGTGGTCAGGAATTAATTTCCTAGTATTAAGCAACAGGCCCGGAAAAGCATAGCCGGCTGAACTGTTCCGTCTGTAAATAGAAGTGTGGATGAAAATGAGGGCGGGACTGCTGCTAGCAACGGTTGCAGGGAGAGAGTTCAGCCAGATGCATCCAGAGGGTCCAGACAGACTGAACCGGCCTGGAGAGGAGACAGGGAGAGAGCAGGAGAGGAAGTGAAGGGGGGGGGGAGAGGAGCCACAGACCAAGAGACATAGGGTGATCCAGGACACCAAGAAAGTGTATAGCCAAAATGACTGAATTATATAGGAAAGAGAAGCAGAGGAAGGGAAGTGAAACCCTAGATTGGAGGGGCTAGGGGAGGGGATCAGTGCTGGGAGGAACCACAGGTATTGAGTGAGACTTATCTTGGGTTTCTTTGAGACTTAGTAAAGCAGCCACACAATTCTTCGGAAATGGTGTATAGGAAAGCAAGAAGTGAAAATAATTTCGGGGTGTGTGTGTGTGTGTGTGTGTGTGTGTGTGTGTGTTTGGGGCGGGTGAGACAGGGTTCATTGTGTAGCTCTGGCTGTCCTGAAACTCACTTTGTAGACGAGACTGGCCTCGATCTCACGGAGATCTGCCATCTGTCACTGATTCCTGAGTGATGGTATTAAAGATGTGCACCACCACGGCTCGGAAAAGATCTATCTATCTACCAACCATCTATCTATCTACCAACTATTATCTATCTATCTATCTATCTATCTATCTATCTATCTATCTACCATCTATCTATCTATCCATCTATCTACCAACTATCTATCTATCATCTATCTATCATCTATCTACCAACCAACCATCTATCTATCTATCTATCTACCAACTATCTATCCATCCATCTATCAACTATCTATCTATCATCTATCTATCTATCTATCATCATCCATCTATTTTGATTTTCTGACACAGGGTTTCTCTGTGTAGTCCTGGTTGTCCTGGAACTCACTCTGTAGACCAAGTTTTCCTCAAACTCAGTGATCCGCCTGTCTCTGTCTCTTAAGTGCTGGCCTTAAAGGCACTCACCACCACCCAGAAGGAAAACAATTTTTTTTTTTTTTTTTTTTTCCGAGACAGGGTCTCTCTGAAGCTTTTTTGGTTCCTGTCCTGGAACTAGCTCTTGTAGACCAGGCTGGCCTCGAACTCACAGAGATCCGCCTGCCTCTGCCTCCCAAGTGCTGGGATTAAAGGCGTGCGCCACCACCTCCCGACTAAGGAAAACAATTTTTAAAAGGTTTATTTGTTTGTTTATTATGTATACAGTGTTCTGTTGCATGCATGCCTGCAGGCCAGAAGAGGGCGCTGGATCCCATTACATAGTTGTGAGCCTCCATGTAGTGGCTGGAAATTGAACTCAAGACCCCTAAGCAGCCAGTGCTTTTAACTGCTGAGCCATCTCTTTAGCCCCAGGAAAAGAATTTTTTTAAACACACAAATTTTGGTGCCGGAGAAGTGGTTAGGAGCATTCATTGCTTACAGAGGATCCTGGTTAAATTCCCAGCATCCACATGGTGGTTCATGACCATCTGTAATTTCCATTTCCGAGGAGCCTATGCTTCCTATTGATTTCTGTGTATGTAAGCATCACACGGTGCACGTACATACACGCAGGCAAAACACTGGCATATAAAATGAAGTGAGAATAAATCTAATTAAAATTTTTAAAAAATTACTGATGTTTAAAAAACAAATCTTGCAGCCGGGCGGTGGTGGCACACGCCTTTAATCCCAGCACTTGGGAGGCAGAGGCAGGCGGATCTCTATGAGTTTGAGACCAGCCTGGTCTACAAGAGTTAGTTCCAGGACAGGCTCCAAAACCACAGAGAAACCCTGTCTCGAAAAACCAAAGAAAAAAAAAATCTTGCCTTATAGATAGACTCCTACATACAAAAACAGCATTATTGCTTTGGGGAGAACACTTACAGGGTACACCCCTTAAAGATCAGGACCCTCCAGTAAGATGAAACCACACACATGAATGGGTAATCAATTACATCTCTAGTTACATCTTAGAAATGAAAGAGAAGATTCAGAACTGGAGTTTTACTGACACAGGTGTGTTTTTCTCTACTCCTGGGTCATAGAAATTGTGAATATCTGACATTTCTGGTTCCCTTCAACTATCAGAGTCCACGCCATATTATCAGGCCCTCTTAGAGCCCTGGGCCCGTGGGGTCTCTGCCTTCTCACCAGTTCATATGAGAGAATTTTATTATATAAGTTTAATGTCACCATTAATGGAAGTGTTTTTATTGTATGTGTCACCGTCTCCATGTCTTCAGAGGAAGCCCCAAGCTTCCTACTTTACTGCCTTTATGGAAATTTATCTGGATTTAATACCTAAGGAAAAAATGTGATAGGAAGTTTCATCTAGCTCTAGGCATCACACGCAAATGAGGCTGGACAGCTGCTGACCACAGACCCATATCCCTTCTGAAAAGGAAGCAAGTCTGTCCCTTTAGAAGCCTCATACCTGACCTCTCACAAGATTCAGAAAAAAGAAAAAAACCTGTAGTAAATTCCCCCTTCCAACTGGATTTCTGTTTCCACTTGTTCGTCCTATAAAGTCAATCTTGTCAGTAAAGGAAGAAGGCAGTTAGATTCAGAAATCAAATATACCGATTTGTAAAAACAAACAGCTAAACAAACCCTAAGTGCTATGATTCTTTGTATTCCCCCACGATGCTGGGCCCTAGTTTACAGTGATTCCCTCACACCCAGACTTCCTATTTCTCTCTACATTTGCATTTAGAGGGAAAAAGTTAATCTGGAATCCACTACCTTAGGTACATGAAAGGTGTGTGAATTTCCCTCAGGATATTGAATACCTAAAGAAGTTTAAGATTCCATTGCCTTTACCCAAGGCTCCAGCCTTATAAAATATGCTGATTTCCCTCTCTCTCTCTCTCTCTCTCTCTCTCTCTCTCTCTCTCTCTCTCTCTCTCTCTCATTCTATCTATCTTGCTTTTTGTTTGTTTGTTTTTTCAAGACAGAGTTTAGCTGTAGCTTTGGAGCCAGATTGGCCTTGAACTCAGAGATCTGCCTGCCTCTGCCATTCAAATGCTGGGATTAAAGGCCTGGCATGCGCTACCACTGCCTGGCTTTAATTTTTATTTATTTATTTTTGGGTGTCCTTATAGACATTATCCAGAAAGCTCCTGCTGAACGTGGATGTAAAGCCTCCAGATCTAAATGTCAATGTCTTCAAAAACCTGTTTTAGCTTAGGGCATGAGCTACCTCAGGAGACTCCAACCTCAATTCAAATGCTTTTCCTTTTTTCCAAACTAGTCCTCCAAAGAAGCAGTTAGGTACATTTAGGGAGCAACTGGCTATCACCCCACTGGACTCCGGGGTGTTACCTCTTTCACTCTGTGCCCTCCTCTCATTCTAAAAGCCCATTCTCTCTGCCTTAGCTTCCTCTGAAATCCTCCACTTAATACTGTCCCTGCCTGTTATTTCTAGATTACCTGACTTTAACAAACCTTTGAACTGTACTGCCACAGAATGGGGTTGCTAAAGGCATTATGGGACAACCCTTTGCCTCACAGGTTCGTACTGTGGCACTTTTGTCAGGGTGATTGGACTCTCTGATAGCAGGCATGCCCAAGGCCCATGTGCACTGACAAAGTCTGCCACCCTAGTCTGCCAGCCTCGTATACAAGGTTCCTCACCTGCCCTGATGCCCATGATGGATTTGACACAGCACTGTGAAAGCAGGAGGGGGACTTGTTGGGAAGCTAGAGCATAGCCAAGTATTCTCTTTCCTCTGAAATTGCTTTCTGTGAG
The DNA here is from genome assembly GCF_950005125.1 of Chionomys nivalis. Classification (NCBI taxonomy): domain Eukaryota; kingdom Metazoa; phylum Chordata; class Mammalia; order Rodentia; family Cricetidae; genus Chionomys; species Chionomys nivalis. The sequence continues at coordinate 63,398,985 of NC_080104.1, read as the reverse complement.
ACATCACCACAAAGAAACAATTGAGTTATCTGAAGAGGCTCTACACAAACTAGCAGTTATTCAGGCGTGTTTTGTGGGACCCTCAAAGTCACCTAGACACTTTCATGGCATCCATGAATATTGTCATGCTTTTATAATTCACTTGCCATATTTACTGTATCACTCCTGACAGTGAGTTAATTTGTTGGCACGCTAATGTGACACCAGGCTGAAGAACTCAATTGTAATTGGAATTATTAATAATTGTATTATCTAACACCAATTGCTCACAGGATAAAAAGGGCAATTTCACTTTTTAAATGTCCTGTTTTGTGTTTTTTGTTTGTTTGTGTGGAGACAGGGTCTCATGTCGTCTATGCTGACTTCAAATGTTTGAAGCCTGTTTCAGGCCCACGAGTGCTGAGATTACAGGCTCACACCACCATACCTGACCTATCTTTCAATTAAAAAAGACTTATTGCCTGGGCGGTGGTGGTGCACACCTTTAATCCCAGCACTTGGGAGGCAGAGGCAGGTGGATCTCTGAGTTCAAGGCCAGCCTGGTCTACAAGAGCTAGTTCCAGGACAGGCTCCAAAACCACAGAGAAACCCTGTCTCAAAAAACCAAAAAAAAAAAAAGACTTATTTATGACTTATTTATTTTTTTCATGTGTATATGTGTGTGCCTGCTTGTCTGTATGTGCACCAGTTGTTTGAAGGAGTCAGAGGAGGCCAGGAGAGGGAGTTAGAACCCAGAAACTGTGGAGTTACTTACAGGTGGTTGTGTCTCTACTCCTCGTTTGTAGATTGTCAAATTTTTAGGAACCTTCATTTATACTGCCACAAAAAAAATCGCCCAATATGGATGTTGGAAACCACGTCTTGGGCATTTCTCCAGCCCCTACTGTTTTTGGTTTTTAATATGATGAATGTGAGCAGATGTAACATACAACATCTGAGAGCCTCGCATTTAGAGATACAGAGAACAAAATGTTGAGAATTTCAGACACAACTCCTGGCACTAGGTGCAGGGGGAAGAGGGTGTAAATATCCCTGGTCTCAGGATTCACTCTCAGGTCTGGTCAGCAAAGGAGGTATCTGGGTGACAAGAAGCCAGGGGTTAGGGATTCCTTTGAGTTCGATTCTCCAGCTCACCACCTTTGTCAGCTGTCTTGGTCCCTCCGCATGTCTGAATTCTGGAGAAAGCCGTTCAGTCACCGCGGACTTTCCTCATAGCCCACAATATTATACCGTCCACAGAGAGGAACAAAGTCTCAAATCCCTCTAAGCCTTCTAAACACCGAGGATGGGAACTTACGCGCTTTCTGCCCTCCTGCTCATCGAAGCTTGGGCCTTGATCCAGGTCCGCGCAGGTGACTGCGGGTCAGAAATTGCCAATGGCAGGAAGAGCAAGGGCGTCGGGCGGGGACAGCACCCTGGAGCCGCTCCTCCCGCTCCTTTCGCTCCTTTCTCTTGCCTGCATCCTGAGCCCCACCCCCTGCTCCCCTCCCGGCCGGATCACCTCCACAGGTCCCGGGAGGAGGATCAGGATCTCACCGCCTTCCGCCGCCAGGTTTTCATTCCTTGCAGTTTTTTGCCACCGCCGTGTCCCAGCCTGGTTTGGGAGAGCCTTCCTTCATCTTCGTTGGCTTCGTGGACGACACACAGTTCTTGTGCTACAACAACAAGGGGGAAAGTCAGAGAATGGAGCCCCGCGCGCTGTGGGTGAAGCAGATGGGGCCCGAGTACTGGGAGCAGCAGACCCGGACCGTCAAGGAAATTGAAAAGAATTCCCGAGTTAACCTGCGGGAGGCAATGGGCGTCTACAACCATAGCGAGGATGGTGAGAGATTCCAGGGCTGGGACCCAGGTCACGATCCCTCATCCTCATGGACGACACCGAATTCCCGGGTCCTCAGGTGTGAGGTTTGACTAGAGGTTGCGGGATTCGCGGAAACCCTGGACCTCGAAGGGTTCCGTGACGGGTTTTCCAGTACCGTTTTTTTTGGTTCAAATAAGACCGGGGGCGGGGCCAGGCTCTCATGTCTTTCAGTGTGTGTCCGGCTGCGAGGTGGGGCCAGAGGGACTCTTCCTCCACGGGTATGAGCAGCACGCCTACGATGGCCGAGATTACCTCGCCCTAAACCAGGACCTGGACTCCTGGATCGCAGGTGACTCGGCGGCGCAGATCTCGCAGCGCAAATGGGAGGAAGCTGGTGTGGCGGAGCAAAGGCGAACCTACTTGAAGGGGGAGTGTGTGGAGTCGCTCCGCACATACCTGGAGATTGGCAAAGAGACTCTGCTAGGAGCAGGTACAGGGGCCATGAGGAATCTCCTCCATCTATTCTCTGACTGGGGCTCACGTCTACTCAGAAGGGAGGAAAATGGACTGGGTTTGGATATTGTTTCTCTTTGCATCTGGAGAGGGAAGAGTGTTCCTGGGTTACCTGATCAAATGCCAGACAGAGAGAGACTCTCCTGAGGGATCTCAGGAGATCCTTCTCTTAGGAAGGTTGAGAGTCTGAGGAAGGAAGGAGAGAAGATCCTTGAAATAACCAACAGCAGCTCCCAGTATGCAGCCCTTTGTAAGCCATGGCCTCTCTTGGGCAGTGCTCTCTGTCCATACCCAAAGTCTTTGGAGTCTCTTAGCCACCACACAATCAGGACCAGAAGTTTCTTTTCTCTTTTGAGGGTCCTAAAGTATATTGTCTGAATCGTCCTGATTCTAGAGCTTTCCAAGGAGTAGATTATCCCAGATGCCTGAGTCTAGACTACTGTATGGTGCTTAAATCCCTCCACCAACCTAAGTTCTCTCCGTTCCTAGAATGGTCACATAAGTACTGCGCAGTTCAGGAAAGAATCTTAGATACCTGAATTGTCCAACTCTTTCCCTCAGATCCTCCAAAGGCACATGTGACCCATCACCCCAGACCTGAAGGAGACAGCATCCTGAGGTGTTGGGCCCTGGGCTTCTACCCATCAGACATCACCCTGACCTGGCAGCTGGATGAAGTGGACCTGACACAGGACATGGACCTTGCTGAGACCAGGCCTGCAGGGGATGGGACCTTCCAGAAGTGGGCAGCTGTGGTGGTGCCTTCAGGAGAGGAGCAGAGATACACATGTCATGTGCTGCATGAAGCACTAACCCAGCCCCTTGTTCTGAAATGGGGTAAGGAGCGGTGTGGACACAGAGATGGCCATTGGAGAAAGTGGGAACCTTTCTGGAGACCCTGGGGGGCTCATGACTAAGAGCAGCGGGCCAGCGCCTACACCTTCTCTTTCTTTCCCTTCCCTTCTCAGAACCTCCTAAACCCACCATCCCCATCCTGGGAATCACTGCTGGGCTGATTCTCCTTGGAGTTGTGTTCACTGGAGCTGCAGCTGCCATTGTGATGAGGAAGAGCAGAGGTAGGGAACGTGTCTTATCCGAGGGCTTTTGTCTTAACGTTGTTATAAGATGTATACATACATGTGTGGTTATCTAGTTTGGACCTGTGCTTTCTTTCTAAAGCATATTTTAAAATAAATGACAAATATCTCACACTGATGTGACTGGACATGCCATTGTGGTTGGGACAGATCTCCAGGCTAGGGCTTGGGTTTTCTTGCATATCTCCCTCCTATTTCCTGATTTGGCTCTAGGTCTTCAGATAATAATTCTAAAAACATTCCCAAGGTTCTGAACTCAGGAATTCTAGGATTTCCCATCCTGCATCTTTCCCCATCTTTTTCTTCCTACAGATTGAAAAGTCTATTCTGAGACTTTTCCCATTTTGTCTCCATCCCCTGATGATCTGTCTCAGCTCTTGAACTCTCTGTATACTTCAGGGAATACCCCCTGAGAGTCTAGAAAGGAAGCAAAGGCCAAGTCACCATCACCTGCCCAAAAGACTTCCTGCAGCTGAGTACATCATGAGTCCTTGGTTCCACCGGTCAAACGACGACATGCTGGACGTTGACTCAGCACACAGTGTTAAAGAAAAGCTGAAACCACAGAGAATGCTTTTAGCGGGGCTAACATTGCCACAGCGTTTCCAGGAGCTGCAGGGAAATGGTCCCAACCACAGTGACCAGCACCTATGTCCTGCGGCAGGAACAGTGTATGCTGTGTGGCACCTGACATTGATGGGCCTGTGTGTTCTCTTCCTAGCTGTGAATACTCAAATTTGGTTCCATAATAAAATGACCTTTAATGGTCCAATATCATATACATAATTCCTTTATGTTTAATAATTGACAAGGATTTGAATTCTAGTATCCTTACCTAAAAGTAAAAGAAATCAACAAGGAGACTTTCAGATAGCAAATAGCTAGAAGCTTCCATTATGTGAAATGCTTCCCAAGTCTTCCACCTGTAACTAAAATCAATGGGAGAGAAAGCAATAGGTATCTGCTGACATGACAACTCAGGGCAGATACATTCCCTGTTCTTACATTCTCAGGGGGAAATATTATATTCCCATTTGAGGTTGCTTTTCATTGTGGATGATTATGGACATCAGTGACCACAAATCTTTTTCTCAAATACTCAGTCTTCTTCCCAGACCTGTCTTAGGTAGTTGAGCATGGAGCCCAGATAGTCCTACTTGCCTGCCTTGAAAAAGGCTTTAAAAATGTTTTCACTATTTATGTGTGTGCACATGTATGCATGCATATTACCTGCATAAAAGAGACTTCAGAAGTCAGAAAACGTGTTGGATCCCTAGGAATGGAGTTAGAGATGATTGTAAGCCATAGTGTATGCACTAGGAACTGAACCCAGGTCCTCTGCCATAGCAGCCAGTAAGCCATCTTAGCTCATCCACTAAGCCATTTCTCCAGTCAATTAGTCTTTATAAAGATTTTTTGACTTATTTTATTTTGTGTATGTGAGTTTGCCTCTTGTGTTTATGTGTATTATGTGTGCACCAGTCTGGGGAGGCCAGAAAGACATTAGATTCTCTAGAACTGGAGTTACAAGCTGTTGTGAACCACCATGAAGATGCTGGAAACTGAACGTTGGTCCTCTGCACGATAAAAAAATGTTCTTAATTACTGAACCATCTTCTAGCCCTCCCTTATCTTTATTTTGGCAGGATCTCACACTGTACCCCAGGCTGGCCTGGAACTCACCATGTAGCTGTGAGAGCTAATCATCAGTGTCAGCTGGACTGGAGTTTGAACCTCCCAGGACTTGCAATTCTGAACTTGTCTGTGAAGGGTGTTTCCAGAGAAGATTAGCTGAGGAGGGGAGAGCTGCACTGAATGTGGGTGACAGCAGCCCATGATCTGGGGCCCAGAATGAAGAACAGGGAGGAAAAGGAGAAAGCCAGATAAGAGCCAGCGTCCCCACACTCTGCTTCCTGATGCGTGGAGATGTGAGTCATCCCAGCCACAGCTCCAGCTGCCATAAATCCTACCAGGCCTTTCCTCACAGGATGGACTGAGCTTTCTTAAATCAAAACCAAAATAAATCCTTCTTGCTTTAAGATGCTTCTTTCTTCTTTCAGGTTTGTTGTTGTTTGGTTTATATGAAAGATAAAAGTGAGTGATAGAACAGTTTGGGTTGACCTTCTCCTCCCAGAAATCATCCCGCCTCCCTCTGAGAGCTGGTGTTGCAAGTGTGGGGAATATAATCTTCTATAAATGTATTGGGATGAATTGAGACTGTGGGAGTATGTCTGTATATTAGAATCATACGAGGGGAACCAGGCCCAAAAACTTATGAGACATCACCAGTCAATCTTTATCAAAATCCCAGAAAGACGTGAACACCCAGCACTGTAATGTCATGGACCCCACACCAATCTGTCATTTGACACTCAGTGTGTGGACCAGTGGCTGACAGAGAACTCCACACTGTCCCTGGGACTTCAACTCGACTATGCTGATGTGGACTATTTTGCTATAATTTACTCACCTTCCTTTCATCCATCTAGATCTCTGTCCATCCATCTGTCCATTCCTTTCCCGAGATCTGATCCCACCTTTTACCTCTGCAGCTAGAGTCATTTTTCAGTCTTCTGCTCAGTGTCTGACTCTAGAGCAGCAGCTTCTTCTGTGCATCGTTTGGGTTCCCTACCATATTAAAAGACTCTTTACATTTCTTTAAGGGTTATTTTTATTTTCTGTGTATGAACATTTTGCTTGCATGTATGGTCATGCACCAGGTATATTCCTGGTGCATGCAGAGACCAGAAGAGGGCATCAGATACCCTGGAACTGGAGTTACAGATGCTTGTGAGCCACCATGTGAGTGCTGAGAATCAAACCCAGGTCCTCTACAAAAGCAATGAATGCTCTTAACCTGAGTCATCTCTCTAGCCCTCTATTTACATTGCTATAAGCCCACTTCTGAAATATGGAATGCTACTGCTGCCTCCTTCACCTTTGTATCTATCTATTCTATCACTCTCATATATGCATATATTTACTGCGTGTTGTGTCACATTTCAGTTAATATTAGTAATTAAGATTGGAGTAAAAGGGCTGTAGGGATGGCTCAGTGGTTAAGAGCACTGCCTGCTCTTCTAGAGGTCCTGAGTTTGATTCCCAGCATCCACATGGTGACTCACAACCACCTGTAATGAAATCTGGTTCCCTCTTCTGGCCTGCAGGCATGCATGCAGGCAGAATACTGTACACACAATAAACAAATAAATCTTTAAGAAAAAAAAAGAGAATGGAATAAAAGAGCATGTGTGTTGCTTCAATTAGATTACCATGGAAAGCAGTATTATCTGCTAAATTCCTAAAATGAATTCCATCACACTTAGTGAATTTATTGTTACTTAATTGTGACATTGTAGAATGTTGGATATTCTGTGTTGTGTGTGCTGTTCAAAGAACAAGAGTCACCCGGAATGTGATTCTAGGTTCTCTTGCAGCAGGGGGAACAGCTTCTGAGAACTGACCCTCAAACCTCTGTTCAGAAGCATATTTATTGATTGCACACAAAGGTTGTGTTTGGAGCACAACAAGGTCCTCATACCAAAGCCCCTTTGATCTATATATTCTCCAAAGAAAATAATCACATCCCCACAATTTTAATCTTTATTGTGTACTGTTTGCAGTACCAAATAATTCAAGACCTGCAAGTGTGCCCAGATAGTCTTGTAACCAAAGTCATGCAAGGGACTGAAAATTTCCTCAGAAAAAATTCATAAATCATAGAAAACAATCACTGTACTATGATTTTTCAAGTTCTAGATACATTCATCAACACTAATACATTCTACTGATACCCTAGAAACAGTGAGAAGCAACTATTACATTGTAATGTTTACCCTAGGTACAATGACTCTACTAGATTCCCACTACAGTGGAAAGATACAAGCATGACCATCTATGTTTCTTATGTAAACAGAATACTCCTGATACACCTTGAACGTAAAAAATAAAAACAGAGATCACAACTTAAAGAGAATTTATTCTGGAGTCAAATGTAAGTGACAATAGCCTGGAACGCAGATTTCAGTTTCTATAAATTCCATGTCCTAAAATGGTAACAGTTTTATTGTTTTCATAGTAACAGGACACCAACAACAAGGCACAAACAACAGATCTTAGAAATACAATGGTGTAAACATCAGGCAGGCAGGTTGTATCCATGCAGGGAAATCTGTTACGGACCTGAGATGCTCTCTGATGACATGAGTTGGTGGAAACTAGGGGTCTGTTTGTACATTCCAAAAGAGTTTACCTAATAGTCACAAGGAGGTCAGGTCACACAGAGAGAGGAGTAATAATGGATATTTAAGGGGCTAGGGTAGCCCAAGATAATTTGACCTTCTGTGCCAATGACAATCCAATCAGTCCACAATACTGATGTCTTTTAAAAAAAAAAAAAAAAAAAAAAAACTATTTGTTTTTTGTTATATGTATTGGTGTTTTAACTGCATGCTGTATTTTTCATCCACACTTTCTACAGCTGTTCACAGTCCTCCATTAATGACCCTAACTCAAAGGCATTACTCTCCTCTATTACTCCAGACATCAGGTGCTAAAATTAATGCTTGCAAGAGCTGTTCTCATCCTACCCCCAACCCCTGCCAAAACTAATGAAATGGTACCAGAACATCCTTCTGAGTCTGGTTTTGTTGTTGTTTTTGTTGTTAGCCTTATTTTTATCTTTTTTTAATAAAAAAGAATTCATAAAGGGAACCCTTTATTTCCCAGTAATGTTTGGACACCCACATGTTCATTTCTGCTGTATGTGGGAATTTCAGAGAACCGCTCAGAATCATCGTGATCCGTACCCACACACCCACAACGCTATAAAACTCGACAGAGAGGAAGAAAGACCCAATCTCTTCAAGTTCTCCAAACATCAAGGATGGGGTTCAGGGTGCCATGCGTCCTCCTTCTGTTGCTGATGGCCTCCCTGCCCCCAACTCAGGCCCGCGCGGGTGAGTACGGGGTGGAGAGAGAAACCTTCTCTGTGGGGAGGAGTGAGGGCACCAGACAGAATCTGCACCCAGAAAACCATGTCTCCACCCTCGCCCAACCAAACCTCCCCTCTCCCAGAGATGGGCAGCCTCTGCCAAGTTCCCATCACCAATCCGCATCCGGAGCCCTGCGCCCTGCACCGCTCCCAGCGGGTGAACCAGTTCCCCGGTCTGGCAAAGTGCAAGGTCACCGCGCATTACCCCTACTCTCACACTCCCTGCGATATTTCACAACCACCTTGTATGATCCTGCCTATCGCAAACCTCGGTTCATGGTCGCCAGCTACGTGGACAACACGCAGATCGCAAGCTTCGACAGCGACAATGAGAGTCAGCGGGTGGAGCCGCGGGTGCCATTTATAGCGCGGGATCCAGAGCATTTGGACGAGTTGACTCGACTTGGCAGAGGCATCTTAATACTTGGCCGAATAGAACTGTGGACCCTGTTTGGCTACCATAGCCAGAGAGAGAATGGTGAGTGACCCTAGACTCGGAAGGCTACTCTACAGTGTCCTCATATTCCTAGGGCATTGGAAACATACCTTGGGTTAGTGAAATCTGCAAGTTAAACCATCCTGTAGAAGCTTGCGGAAATTTACTGGAATTTCATTTCAGTTTGAAATAAACTTTGACTAATCACGCACAGGCTTTGTGTATTGAGTGGGGCTAACCTAAAACACCTTGCTGACCTCCCTGGTTGCCACAGAGTCTCACACTGTCCAGTGGCTATTCGGCTGTGACATAGGGCCAGACCACCGCCTACTCCGTGGGTATAAGCATGTCGGTTATGACGGCCAGGACTACATCTCTCTGACTGAGGACCTGCGCTCCTGGACTGCGGTGGATACTAAGGAGGCTCAGATCACCAGGCGCAAGTGGGAGGCAGCTGGTGTTGCAAAGTCCTGGCGATCTTTCTTGGAGGGCAGGTGCGTGGTGTGGCTTCTCAAATACCTGGATAAAGGAAAGAAGATTCTGCAGCGTGCAGGTAAGAGGTGTAGGGTAGTTTTTGTCTGCTCTTGAGCAGAGTTTATAGGTAGGAAAGAAAACCAATTCCTAAGCCACAGATTGTGAAGTACTGTTTCCCACTGTGACACAGACTCTTAATCTGTTAATATTCAAAATCACTGTAGCTGTGATTACCCTCACTGGGGATTCTAGCCATTCACACCCTCCTATGTTCCCTAATTACTAGGAATCCTACCAGCTGCACCTGATACTGACTTACTTGTGTATACAGAAGTTAGAGAGCAATTGGGATGAGTGTAGAGGATAATGGTTTTAATCCCAACATTTTGAGAGGCAGGGGCTGGGGAATGAGTTCAAGGCCAGTCAGAACAGACAGGAAGGGGAGTAGGGAGGTTAATTAATGGAATAAAGTGGTGGCAGGCTCCAGTGAGGCAGGTTTTGTGAGCTGTCATTCATGCTGGAGTGGACTTTTCTGTGACAAAGGTGGTTTTGAGTATTAAGTAACTCCTTACTCCTGTGCCTGTAATTGCCAATAACTTTATGAGATTGCCAAATTAGTGTTAGATAATTAGACTTGGATGGAACTCCCCTCCCCCCCTCCCTCCCGCTTTGATCTGTTGCTGGAGTCTTATCAAGGGTACTTGACACCTGAGTGGGAACTCAGCAGGACCAAAGATGAGTTTGGGAAGATCAGTTTCATGGTTTCTGCTATGGGATATAAAACATGCAAATAAAGCTAAACCATCCATGCAGAGAAACTGCTGATGTGGCCTGCTTTCTCCCTGTGGAGTGGAATGGCATCTGAGAGCTGCACTGCCCTTGGCATGGATGATAAGACTTGCCTCTGAGACTGCTCCATCTGAGGTGGATGCATGTCAGTGCTGGGAACCAGGGTAGTTGTCTTCCTCTACATGGCATGAGGTCTATCACATGAGCACCAACAACAGCAACTCCAGGAATAACACCTGTGGGGCACTGGGCAGGATCCTCAGCAGACAGTGGCAGCAGCTGTGTGGCCTTTGCTGTGGTCAGAGAGACTTGCAACTGAGGCTGAGTCACCTACCCAGAAAGGCCTTGCCAGCCTAAGGAAGGAATGACAATGAGAAAAAGACATGTAAATGCTGCCTTTGTGATAAACTGGCTCACCATTTCTTACACCTGGGGAATGTGAAGGAGGCATAAAGGAAAGAGCAGGAATTAGATCTGTGCTTCTGCAATCCCAAAACCTGGGGATGATGGTAAGAATAAGACTGTAAAAGAATGAAAGTGAAGTAAAAGTAACAGAATACCCCTCAGGCCAACCTTTAACTCAGGGAAAAGACTATGATTCAGCATACAAACAGGGCCTTAGCAGTGATTCAGTCTGGGAAACCTCATAAATGGGAATATTTGCCTCTGAACCTCTTGAAACAGACAAAAAAAATATTAGTTTTAAAATTTAATGAATCCCTACAGAGGGTTCCTGAGACTGTGAGACAAAGATGTAGATAGGATCTGAGCTATTAAAATAGAGAAATAATTGAGCACTGTAACTACTCACCCCTCTATGGGACAAAGGCTGCACAATCTGAGGCAGGATGAAAGGATCATTAGGACAGCAAGAGAATGACTCCCACAAGCTGTCTTCTACCTTCAGATGTGTGCTGCACATGTACAGGTGCACACACACACACACACAGAGAGAGAGAGAGAGAGAGAGAGAGAGAGAGAGAGAGAGAGAGAGAGGGAATTTTAATGTCTGGTTTTAAGTGCAGACTGTGTAGGACAGATTAGGAGGTGTGTCACTGGGAGTGAGTTTTCAGGTTTCAAAATCCCAGGCCATACAATTAGCTTGTTCCTTTCCTTTATCAGTGGCCTTGGTCGTAGTGTGTTGTTACAGCCCTAGAACGGTACCAAGACATTTGCCATTGGTGCCATATCTAAGATGAACAGACACTTGCTCTTGCTAATCTAGAAAGTCACTAACTACTTCTTTTGTCATTGAGTTGGAGCAGAGAAAGCCTCCATGACCTCCACATCCCACAGAATCCACCCTTCTTTCATTCCTGTGACAAAATACCTGAGAGAAACAACTTCAGGGAGGAAGAACTGAAGTATTGTGCCTCTCCAAACTTTGACTAATAGTTCATCGCCATTCAGGGCCACAGCCTAGAAACCTTGCTCACATCTGGGAACATCCAGGAGCAGAGAATAGCCAGACAGACTATAACCCTCAAGGCCCACCTCCCAGCAACCTACTCCCTCCAGTTAGATCCTACATCCTAAATATTCCACTGGAAAATCAGTATCACCAGATACAAACCAAGGCTTCATATACCTGAGCCATGGGGGAATATTTTATATTCAAACCATAATAGAGATTCCATTTATTCAGGGATGGAGAAGTACCAATTCCGAAAAGGGTGAGTGGCAGTTCCCTTTTGATCTCAGCCCCTGATTCTGCCAGTGTTCACAGGTCAGCTATAGCTACTCAGTCACTGGGTTTTACTCCACTTGGAGGGGTACAGGTTCAGCCCTTTATTCTAGAACTTTCCAAGGAATAGAAAGTTTTTTTATCCTGAGCCGACACAGCTTAAGTGCTGCTCTCTAGATCTCCAGCCCATCTCTGGGGATGATCACATGATCAGTGCTCAAGTTGTCCACGGGAAGGAACAGAAGTTTGTTCTTCTCTGACTTTTCCCAGATCCTCCAAAAACAAATGTGACTCATCACCCCAGACCTGAAGGAGGCGCCACCCTGAAGTGCTGGGCCATGGGCTTCTACCCTGCGGACATCACCCTGATCTGGCAGAGGGATGAGGAGGACCTGACACAGGACATGGAACTTATTGAGACCAGACCTGCAGGGGATGGAACCTTCCAGAAGTGGGCAGCTGTGGTGGTGCCTTCAGGAGAAGAGCAGAGATACACATGTCATGTGCTGCATGAGGGGCTGCCTGAGCCCCTCGTCCTGAAATGGGGTAAAGGGGTGTGTAGGCCCAGAGTCTGTTTTAGGGAAAGCAGGAGCCCTTCTGCAGGGTCAGGGTCCCTCACCTCTATCCTCTCCTACTCTCTGGCAGAGCCTCCTCCATCTCCCGCCATCCCCATCATGGGAATCATTGCTGGTCTGGTTCTCCTTGGAGTGTTGGTCGCTGGAGCTGTGGCTGCCATTGTGATGAGGAAGAGTACAGGTAGGATAAGGACAGTGTCTGAGATTTGGGCCTTACTGAAAAATTTCAAGCCCTTGATGTAAATGTGTCTATCTCCTGTTTTGTTACTATAAAGTATGTTCATTCCTGTGTGCTTAGCCACTTCGGGAACTTTTTTATTTTGTTTCTTCCTAAAACTATTTTCTTTTTTTAATTAATTAATTAATTTTTATTGAGCTCTACGTTTTTTTCCGCTTCCCTCCTTGCCTCTTCCCTCCCCTTCAACCCTCTCGTATGGTCCCCATGTTCCCAATTTACTCAGGAGATATTGTCTTTTTCTACTTTCCATGTAGATTAGATCTATGTATGTCTCTCTTAGAGTCCTCATTGTTGTCTAGGTTCTCTGGGATTGTGATTTGTAAGCTGGTTTTCCTTGTTTTATGTTTTAAAACCACTTATGAGTGAGTACATGTGATAATTGTCTTTCTGGGTCTGGGTTACCTCACTCAAAATGGTGTTTTCTAGATCCATTCATTTTTGTGCAAATTTCAAGCTGTCATTATTTTTTTCTGCTGTGTAGTACTCCATTGTGTAAATGTACTACATTTTCCTTATCCATTCTTCGGTCGAGGGGCATTTAGGTTGTTTCCAGGTTCTGGTTATGACAAAAAAAAAAAAAAAAAAAAACTGCTATGAACATAGTTGAGCACATGTCCTTGTGGCACAATTGAGCATCCTTTACATATATACCCAAAAGTGGTATTATTGGGTCTCAAGGAAGGTTGTTCCCTAATTTTCTGAGTAATCACCACACTGATATCTAAAGAGGCTGCACCAGCTTGCACTCCCACCAACAATACAGGAGTGTTCTCTTTACCCCACAACCTCTCCAGCATAAGTTATCATCAGTGTTTTAATCTTGGCCATTCTTATAGGTCTCAGAGTTGTTTTGATTTGCATTTCTCTGATGACTAAGGATGATGAGCATTTCCTTAAGTGTCTTTCAGCCATTTTATTTGGGACTATTTTTAAAAAGAAAAACAAACAAACAAAAAACAGAAAAAAACCCTAACTCTGTAAGGAACACCTGGAAATAGAGGACAAAGGTTTCACATTGAGGTTTCTTGTGATGTGACACAAATCTGAGGTGGAGTCTCCAGGAGGGGGAAATATCTGGGAGGATACTTGATCCTTTCTATCTTTTTTTTTTTGTTTGTTTTTGTTTTTGTTTTTGTTTTTGTTTTTTTGAGACAGGGTTTCTCTGTGATTTTGGAGCCTGTCCTGGAACTAGCTCTTGTAGATCAGGCTGGTCTCAAACTCACAGAGATCCGCATGCCTCTGCCTCCCAACTGCTGGGATTAAAGGCGTACGCCACCACCGCCCGGCTTGATCCTTTTTTTTATGTTTCCTGATCCTGTTCTAGGTCTGTCTGCAACTATACCCTGGAATATTATGAGGTCTAGGATTAGGAGTTTCCTCTGGCACCAACTGGTTCTCCATCTTCTCTGTCTTTATCCTCCCAGAAATCAAAAAGGGTGTAGTTAGTTAACTTTTATCTTATTTTCACCCCATGGTCTCATGTCTTGGCATTGGAACACCCATCTTCCTGAAAGTCTAGAAAGGAAGCAGAGACCTAGTCCCCTCCCCCATCACTCTGCTAAATATTCCGCAGCTGAGCACAGCTTGAGTCCTTAACTCCACCAGTGTGTACCTGTACCTTGTGCAGGACCTGGTGTGGATGGGCTTTAGTGTTCTGTCCCTCGACATAAAGACTCAAGTTTGCAGCTTTTTATTTTTCTAAGATAAAAAAATTTAAGCCCCTAATTTCACATATAGAATTAGTTTATGGATAATTGATAAGAATTTGGATTCCATTATTTTGTCTATAAGTTGGGGATAAATAATATAAATAGCAATCAGTCAGAGACTTACATGGTGTTAATTGCTTCCTATTTCTCATACCTGAGACCAGACCCCATAGGAGAGAAAACGATATGTACCTATCAACTTGACAACTCAGGGCTGATGACGTGTTTGTTGTGGGTGATACTGTGATGATTGATAACAGTGACCTGAAACCTTTTCCTAGAATTCCCAGGCCTCTCTCAGACCCCATTGAATTAGACTGTAAAGCAGGGAGCTCAGATATTACTATTTTTCTCTCTCTTTGGCAGGGTGTCATACAGTACCTCAGGCTGACCTGGAGCTCAAATGAAGCTGCGAGGGCTTCAGCGTCAGCTCTTCTGGATTTAGAATCTTCCAGGACTTGCAATTCTGGATTTGTCTGTGAAGGGTGTTTCCAGAGATTAACTGGGGGGGGGGGGGAGCTGCACTGAATGTGGGTGACATCAGCCTATGATTTGGGGGCCCAGACTGAAGAACAGGAAGGAAAAGGAGAAAACCAGATAAGAGCCAGCGTCCCCACACTCTGCTTCCTGATGCATGAAGATGTGAGTCATCCCAGCCACAGCTCCAGCTGCCATGAATCCTACCAAGCCTTTCCTGCCAGGATGGATTGTATCTTCTTAAATCAAAACCAAAATAAATTCTTCTTGCCTTAAGTTGCTTCTTTCAGGTTATTCTGTCTTTGGTTTGTTTGTTTGTTTGTTTTTTGTTTTTTTTTACATTAATGAGTAAAGTGAGTGATACAGCTTCTATTCCCCTAAATCATCCTGCCTCATCCTGAATGCTGATATTGCAAGCTGTAATTGATGTCTGTTTTACCAGCTGTGAGGTAGACTGATGCATTGCCTAGGGGATCCTGGTCTACATCCTTGCAGCTTGTGAGGTGAACATCAACAGGCTCAGTCCAAGTTTATTATACAGAATTTCACTTCAGACACTCTGAATCTTGAGATATCCAAGGGACTCCTGTACATAGGAAAGTTGAGACTTTCTGTGCCTTTTTTTCTCATATAATACATCCCAACCAAAGCCTCCCCCGCCAGTCCCCCACAACTTCCCCTTCCTCCTCCCAGTTCCCTATAACCTTCCCTCCCCTCAGATCCATTCTTCCTCCAGTTCCCTTCAGACAAACCTGGGCTTCCAATAATACCAACCACACATCTTAAAAAGGTGCAATAAGACTAGGGATAAACAATCACATCAAGACTGGATGTGGTACCCAGTAGAAGGAAAGAAACCCCATATGCAGTCCCCACAAGCAGGCAAAAGAGTCAGAGACACCCCCATCCCCACTTAGGAGCCCCAGAAACAACCCAAGCTAAACAACCACAGAGGACCGAGTACAGATCTATGCAGGCTCCATGATTGCCATTTCAGCTTATGTGAGACCTTATGAGCCCTGCAGAGTTGATTCTGTGGGCTGTGTTTTCCTAGTGTCTTTGACCCCTCTGTCTCCTACAATCCTATTCCTTCTTCCTCCTCTTCTTTGAGGTTCCCTAATGTTTGACTGTGGTTCTCTGCATCTCTCTTCTTTCTTTATTTTTAATTTTTAAAACTTTAATGAAAAAATAGTTTATCCAACAAAGACAGATCAGAATAACATCAAATCCCTTTTCAGCCATCCAAAAAGCATGGAAAGTGTTATTATTTTTTATGCGGGGGGTGTTGTTCGGGAGGGGGAGACACGAGACGCGCGGGGTTGGGGAAGGAGAGACGAGACACGCGGGGTCCCACGTGGGTAAACTTTAATGGGGGAGGGTAACATACAAGGAGCGGGAGTGAAGAGACGAAAGGGAAAGAGGAGGGGAGAGCGCGAGAGAGGAGGAGAGAGAGAGAGAGGAGAGAGAGAGAGGGAGTTGGAACGCCCATTTTTAAAGGGCTCTGGGCATTTTGGGGTTTGTAGTCCACTTGGAGACTGTATTTTCTGCGCATGTGTGGCCTTGTCTCCAAAGGAACAACAGAAAGAATGGAAGAATTTATTTTAAACATTAAAAGTAATTAATTGATATCTAAGAATGCCATATTTATTTAATCTGTCTTGATTAATAATAAAATATAAGCATTCAAATAGCATAGACTAAGCAGTTCTTGACAAAACCTAGCCAGTATTCCAGCAAATACTAAACCTAAAAAAATAGTATATACAGAGGAGGTAGAAAGACAGTTTTAAGAGAAGACAAGAAAACTAAATTAATAGAAGATATAGATAAGGGAGAGTTAGAAAGAAATCTATCCTGTCTAACACACAAAATAGCAAATCCCTAATATTAATAGGGGTGAAAGAACCGAGCACATAATGATCAAACAAGCAGAGAAATCGCCTGTAAAGCCAAAGAAATTAGTAAATCTCTCCTAGGACCAACCTTAATGATAGTAATTGTTTCAGCTGACCCACAAGAAACACATATAGTGGCTGACTGGATCATAACACCAGACCCATCTATCTGCTTTCTCCCAGAAAACATCATCAGAAATGTGGTGAATGTGCAGAAAACAGTGAGTCAAGACAATGGAAACTGAAGACAAAGCTGGCATGGCTATTCTGATATTTGATAAATTTCAAAGCAAAATTACTCAAAAGTGGTTTATTTAGAAAGATGATACTACATATGCTCTGAATAGTGAAATTTCATAAAACAAACATTAATGAGTGTTAAAAAAGGTCTGATGTAGTTCCTGATACAGTAGTAGTGGGTGATTTCAATATTCCACTCTTATTTTTATACATAGATCATCCAAACCTAAAATCAATAGCATAATAAAAATAACCCTCCAAAATCAACTATAGAATAACTCAAATACATCTAATAGTTATCTGCAGAATATTCTATTTGGTCAGAAATTATCACCCAGTGATGTTAAATGACACCTGAGTGTACTGGAGTTTGGGTTTATTGACAGACAGTTAAAATGCAAGAATAGTTTTTAGTATCTAGTACAAAACTGACAGTTATATGGTATATAAACAGAAACATCTGTATTCCCAATAGAACCCATGATTAGAATCCGTGACTGGGGGGGGCGGGGTACTGATCTCTCATCAAAAGAAGTCAAGGTTCTGCCTTTTATCTTTAAAACAGGAAGGAGTTAGTGGGAAATGAAAACATACTGAACATAGCTTTGCACTGATTATTAAAAGTCATTCTTGGTTTTGGAGGTGGATGATAAGGGTAAATGATTTCCTATTTTTAAGAATTTATGGGGTCTACTGCAGGTTTTGTGGAAAAGACATTTGGGGATGGGTACATTTTTGCTCTTTGTTACATGTGGGCTATGGAGTGACAAAGCTTTACTGTTTCTTTCTTTTAAGACATAAAGACTTTTGTAGGAGAGCTCCATAAACTAGTTCCCCAAAGACTATAAAGTTAGTAACTGAAGAAATTTCTCCCTGCAAGTAATCATGTCTCTAAGAAGAATTTGTTTTTCCTTTTGACATGATATTTTGTGCTTTTGTTTATTTGTTTGCTATGTTTTTTTCTTTTTGACCTTTTAAGAAATTATAGATAAAAATACTTGGAAACTAATATTTTGTTGCTGTTATTATCAACTATAAATGATTCATCTTTTGTGTATTTTCTTGCTTTGGGGAAAAGATATTGCCAGGTATCAGTAATTATTTATGAAGAAAGATTTTTTTCTTTTCCATGTTTTTTGTTATTGATGTATTCAGGATTGAAAGGTTTCTTTACTTGAAGAGAACTCTTGAATTTGTTATTTGTATGACATGTTGGTATAGATGTTCTACATCACCTGGAGTGTTTTAGCCTTTCTAACACCTTCATCAAGATTATCCTACTTGAGCAATAAGCTTATGAAATGAGTGGAAATGTTACAGTTCTTCAACTGTTGAAGTTTGAATTGAAAAGTCTAATTAATTGACTTGGATTAGATTACATTTAATTGGTAGGATGAAATGTCTTGGGACTCAACCAAGATCTTTTTGTCTTGTTCAAGAGTTTTATCTGGCCGGACGGTGGTGGCGCACGCCTTTAATCCCAGCACTCGGGAGGCAGAGGCAGGCGGATCTCTGGGAGTTCAAGGCCAGCCTGGTCTACAAGAGCTAGTTCCGGGACGGGCACCAAAGCTACAGAGAAACCCTGTCTCGAAAAACCAAAAAAAAAAAAAAAAAAAAAAAAAGTTTTATCTGTTTTGTCTCTTGAGATTTTTACTTTGACAAATCCTACTTGTATTGTCTTGGGCAGTATCCAGAATGTTTAAGAGAGGGTAGTCGATTGAGTCCCTGAGTTTATCTCTTGTTCTTCTTCTCCTGTATTGATTTGTATTGAGCTGCACACCAAGGCAGAACCTCCCAGCTGCCTCTTGAAGTCCTCACTCACTCTGAGCTGTGTCAGCTGCAATTTGCACTTCCCCGTCAGTCAGAGCTCTACATTCAAGAGAAACTGACATTTTTATGATTGTCAATCACAAAATGTTAGTTTAAAAATGTTTATTACTTAGAAATATAGAATATAATGCACAATTTCTCTATTTTCTAGACTCCACAATAGTTTAACTTTATAGCCCCCTTTATAACCCTTTATAGGCTATCTTCTTAGTGGATAACAGAGTGGCTGGATCTTCTTTACAGCTGCAGCTGCCCCACTAATTAGGAACCTGATAGATTTATTACACATGTGTTATCAGAAACTCTGCTCCTTATCATTTAATTTAGAAATGAAATGTAAACTTCAAGTGAACCTTTTATTGCCTAAGAATTTCTATTGAATATATATTAGTTGTGTTTGACAAAGAGAGGGATGGATTTGGAGAAAGAAAAAAAGAGAGTGAGCGTCAGTACACATGTGTCTCATTCTGTTTCTAAGACCCTCAGATAGAAAAAAGTTATTCCTAAGTCCTGCTACTCTGTGGTATTCTTTTTACAACCCTGGAGCAGCCTGGGAAGCTGGTCTTTCTGGTTGCATTAGCATAGGCTGACTCCCTAGCAGGCTTAGTGTGTCCTAGGGAAACTGTGCATAGCCAATTACAATCTGTCTTCTAAAAAACTTCTTCCTAAGAGGCATCACCACAGAGAAATAAATCTGGGTTATTTGAAGAGGCAGCCAAGAGCCTCTTGTTGCTTCACACCATTTTTATAACATTCATGTTGCGGGAAAGAGGATCTAGACTAAGAGATGTGTACAGACAGATGTAAAGAGTTAGGTGATACATGACAATGAGGAATGTTGACAGGACCTCTTCACAGTAGGTCTGCTGGCCCATAGATACTTTGTCTTAAGGACTTGTAAGGGAGTAGACACTGCAGCATTAAGAGCTGGGGGTGAATGAGGATCCTTGTATAAGAGGCTAGGGTTGTCAATCAGGATGACTGTTGCTGCCACTGCACACAGACACTGGGGTCCATGTGTTGTATTGGGGGTTCAATCGTTGTGAAAAGTAAGGCACTAGATGGACCTGATAAGGAAAGGGCTGTCCAGGGAAGCTTTCAGCAATTATTATTTTTGTGGTAATATAGCTGAGAAGCTTATTATCAAAATCATTCAAACTGCAGTTCAGAGATATGGACAGTGCTGGATGTAGAGTTTCACAGGAAGCAGAGCTCCTGAGGGAGAGAGAAAAGATCCTGAAAGGGTGGGTGAGGGAGAGAACAAGAGAAGGGAGGCTAAAATTCATTTATAAGTGAGCTTGCAGATATGCCCAAGCAATGACTGATCTAACTTGAGGCCCAAGCCATGAGAGGGAGCTCAAGCCTGGATGATCAGGACCCAGAAGTTGAATAGCTCTGTGATCTAGGGTAGACCCAAACACAAATGAAAAATAAAATAAAATAAAATATAAAAAAGCAAATGAAATGATTCCCAATAAAATTCTTGTATGCTCATAGGTTGGTGCCTAGTCCAGTTGGCATCAGAGAGGCTTCCTCCAGTAGCTGATGGTAGCAGCTGCAGAGACCCACAGTCAAACATTAGGGAAGCTCGAAGAAGAGGGGAAAGAAGGATTAAGAGCCGGAAGGGTCCAGGACACGAGGAGAACACAACCACAGAATCAGCTAAGCAGGCCTCACAGGGTCGCACAGAGACTGAAATGGCAATCATGGAGCCTGCATGGATCTGCACGAGGTCCTCTGCATACATGCTGTGGTTATTTATCTTGGGTTGTTTGTGGGGTTCCTAACAGTGGGAGTGGGGGTGTCTCTGACTCTTTTACCTGGTGTGGGGCCTGCTAGTGGTACTCTGATCCTTCTACTGGGTTGCTTTTTCCAACATTGATATAATGGTTTATGTCTAATCTTAATGCACCTTCTTATGATATTTGGTTGGTATTATTGGGAGGCCTGCTTTTGTACAAAGTGAACTGGAGGAAGAGTAGATCTGAGGGAAAGGGGAGGTTATAGGGAACTGGGAGGAAGGGGAAGTTGTGGGGGACTGGCAAGGGAGGCTTTGGTTGGGATGTATTGTAGGAGAAAAGAAAAAGACAAAAAAAAAGGCACAGAAAGTCTCAACTTTCCTGTGTACAGGAGTCCCTGGGACAGCTCAAGATTCAGTGTCTGAGTTGAGATTCTGTATAATAAGCTTGGACTGAGGTTCTGTTAGTGAGTTCCTGCTGATGTTCAGACACAAGCTGCAACAATGTAGACCAGGATCCCCTGGTCAATGCTTGAGTCTCCCTCACAGCTGGCAACAGGAGTCATTCTTTTTTTTTTTTTTTTAAATATTTATTTATTTATTTATTATGTATACAGTATTCTTCCTATGTGTATGCTTGAAGACCAGAAGAGGCCACCAGACCTCACTACAGATGGTTGTGAGCCACCATGTGGTTGCTGGGAATTGAACTCAGGACCTTTGGAAGAGCAGGCAATGCTCTTAACCGCTGAGCCATCTCTCCAGCCCCCAGGAGTCATTCTTCAAGCGGACTGTATTCCCCTACACTTGAATACCAGCATTCAGGTTGAGGCAGGATGGTTTATGGGAATAGAAGCCGTGTCACTCACTCATCTCACTAATGTAAAACAACAAAAACAAGGACAAAAGAACCTGAAAGAAGCAACTTAAGGCAAGAAGGATTTATTTTGGTTTTTGATTTAAGAAAACTCAATCCATCCTGGGAGGAAAGGCAGGGTGGAGTTCATGGCAGCTGGAGCTGCGGCTGGGATGACTCACATCTCCATGCATCAGGAAGCAGAGTGTGGGGACGCTGGCTCTAATCTGGTTTTCTCCTTTTCTTTCTCCTTTCTTCAGTCTGGACCCCCAAATCATGGGCTGTTTCACCCACATTCAATAGCCTCCTCCTCTGCTGAGTTAATCTTCTCCGGAAACAACTTCACAGACATTTCCAGAATTGCAAGTTCTTGGAGATTCGAAATCCAATCCAGCTGGCTCTGAAGATTTGCTGTCGCAGTTACATGGTGAGATTCAGACCAGCCTGGGGTACAGAGTGAGAACCTACTAAACAGAGAGAGAGAAAAGTAATATCTGGGCTCCCTGCTTTACATTCTAAGATGGAAGAGTCTGGGAAGAGGCCTGAGAATTCTAAAACAAGGTTTGAGGTCCCTGATGTCAACCATCAGAGAAGCAGCCACACAATGAACAGTCCCAAATGTCACCATCATCAGAAGTCATGTTGACAGGAACATATGACTTCCCTCCTATGGGCTTCAGCCTCAGGTATAAGAAATAGTGAGCAGTTTATACAATGAAGTCTCTGACTGATTGCTATCTGAACATTCCCTAGACTGATTTCCAACTTATAGACAAAGATAATGGAAATTTTTATCATTTAACCATAAAAAACTTTATATATGAATTTATAACCTTACAATTTTTTAATTTAGAAAAATTAAAAAAAACCAAACTGAGTCTTCATATCAAGGGATAGAACACAAAAGCCCATTAATACCAGGTCCTATACAAGGTACAGGTGTACACCCCTGGAGCCAAGGACGCAAGCTGTGCTCAGCTGCGGGGATATTTAGCAAAGTGATGGGGGACTAGGTCTCTACTTCCCTTTTAGAAAAAGGGAATTCTAATGCCAGAACATGAGGAGTGGAAATATATTAATAAGGTTATCGAACTGCATTCTTTTCGATCTCTGGGAGGATAAAGACTGAGAAAATGGAGGACCAGTTGGTGCCAGAGAAAACTCCTAGTCCTAGACCTCAGATAACATCCCAGGGGATGGTCACAGACAGACCCAGAACAGGGTCAGGAAACATGAGAAAAGGATCAAATATCCTCCCAGCTATTTCCCCCCTAGAGACTCCACCCCAGATTTGTGTCACATCATGAGAATATTCAAAATGAAACCTTTGTCCTCTATTTCCAGGTATTCCTTACAGAGATGATGATGATGATGATGATGATGATGATGATGATGATGATGATGATGATAATAATAATAATAATAATAATAATAATAATAATTGTCCCAAAGTGGCTAAGCACACAGGAATGGATACACTTTATAGTAACAAAACAGGAGATAGACACATTTACATCAAGGGCTTGAAATTTTTCAGTAAGGCCCAAATCTCAGACACTGTCCTTATCCTACCTGTACTCTTCCTCATCACAATGGCAGCCACAGCTCCAGAGACCAACACTCCAAGGAGAACCAGACCAGCAATGATCCCCATTATGGGGATGGCGGGAGATGGAGGAGGCTCTGCCAGAGAGTAGGAGAGGATAGAGGTGAGGGACCCTGACCCTGCAGAAGGGCTCCTGCTTTCCCTAAGACAGACTCTGGGCCTACACACACCCCTTTACCCCATTTCAGGACGAGGGGCTCAGGCAGCCCCTCATGCAGCACATGACATGTGTATCTCTGCTCTTCTCCTGAAGGCACCACCACAGCTGCCCACTTCTGGAAGGTTCCATCCCCTGCAGGTCTGGTCTCAATAAGTTCCATGTCCTGTGTCAGGTCCTCCTCATCCCTCTGCCAGATCAGGGTGATGTCCGCAGGGTAGAAGCCCATGGCCCAGCACTTCAGGGTGGCGCCTCCTTCAGGTCTGGGGTGATGAGTCACATTTGTTTTTGGAGGATCTGGGAAAAGTCAGAGAAGAACAAACTTCTGTTCCTTCCCGTAGACAATTTGAGCACTGATCATGTGATCATCCCCAGAGATGGGCTGGAGATCTAGAGAGCAGCACTTAAGCTTCATGGGCCCAGAATGAGGACCTATCTATTCCTACAGTAAGTTCTACGATAAAGGTGTGAACTTGTATACCTCTGAGTGGGTTAAAACCCAGTGACTGAGTAGCTACACCTGATCTGTGAGCAATGGCAGAGACAGGGACTGAGAACAAAAGGGATTTTTACCTGATGTGGGATGTCCTTCTGTACATGTGTTGCTTTTATTGATTAATGAATAAAGAAAGCAGTTTCGGCCAATGGCTTAGCATAGTAAAACTAGGCTGGAAGTCCAAACAAAGATACACAGAGAGAAGGCAGAGTCAGAAGGCTCCAAGTAGCCACCCAAGAAGCCCCAGGATGAAACAGAAACTGATAGAAATGGGTTAATTTATAGAGAGAACTAGCCAGTAATGGCCTAAGCCATAGGTCAGACAATTGTAACTGATATTAAGCCTCTGAAAACAGGCAGGCAGAGAGAAACCCGTCCAGGGGGACCAGCTGGACAGAGAAGAACCTTCCCTTCCAATAGGTGGCTTAGGAATTTGTTTTCTTTCTTCCCAGAAATTCTGCTCAAAGGCGGACAGAAACTACCCTAACCCTCTTACCTGCACGCTGCAGAATCTCCTTCCCTTTATCCAGGTATTTGAGAAGCCAAGTCACACACCTTCCTTCAAAGAAAGATTTCCATGGCCTTGCAAACCCAGCTGCCTCCCACTTGCGCCTGGTGCTCTGAGCCTCCTTGGTATCCACTGCGATCCAGGAGCGCAGGTCCTCAGTCAGAGAGATGTAATCCTGGGTATCATAAGCGATCTGCTTATACCCACGGAGTAGGTGGTGGTCTGGCCCGATGTCGCAGCCGCAAATCTCCTGGATAGTGTGAGACCCTGTTGCAGCCAGGGAGATAAGTACAGTCTCCTAGATTAGCTCCATTCAATACACACAGCCTGTGCACGATTGCTTAAAGCCTATTTCACAGTGAAATAAAACCCCAATAAATTTCCTCAAGGTTCCCCAGGATGGCTGAAACTTGGCGGATTTCACTAATCCAAGATATGTTCCTATGTCCCTCAGAATATTTGGAGACTGTACACTAGCATTACGAATCTAGGGTCGCTCACCATTCTCTCTCTTGCTACGGTAGTTGAACAGGATCCTCAGTTCGATTCGGCCAATTATTAAGATGCGCCTGCCGAGACGCGTCAATTCATCCAAATGCTCAGGATCCTGCGCCATAAATGGCACCCGCGGTTCCACTCGCTGACTCTCATTGTCGCTGTCAAAGCTCAAGATCTGTGTGTTGTCCACGTAGCCGACGACCCTGACCCGAGGTTCACCGTTGCCAGGATTGTAGAAGGCGGTGGAGAAATAACGCAGGGAGTGTGAGCCTAAGAGTGGCGCGCGGTGACCCTGCATCCGGCCAGATCGAGGAACAGGTGCACCCCGTGGGAGGTGTGCAGGGGGCGCAGGTCCAAACGTGGAGAGAAGGGAGCTTGGAACTGACTGCCCATCTCCGGGAGAAGGGAGGGCTCGTTGGGCGAGGGCGGAGACATGGCTTTCCAGGTACTGTCCCAACCCAGTGACCCCTTTTCTTCCTTCAGAAATGGTTTCTCTCTCCACTTGGTACTCACCCGAGAGGGCCAGAGTTGGGGACAGGGTGGCTGCCAGCAACAGAAGGAGGGCTCTTGGCACTGTGCACCCCATCCTCCGTGTTTGGAGAACTTGAGGAGATTAGGTCTTTGTTCCTCTCTGTGGAGTTTTTTTAGCGTTGTGGGTATGTGGGGACGGATCACGATGAGTCTGAGTGGGTTCTCCGAAATTCCTACATACAGCAGAAATGAACGTGTGGATGTCCAAACATTACTGGGGAATAAAGGGTTCCAATCTGTGAATTCTTCTTGATTAAAAAGAAAAAAAATAAGGCTAACAACAAAAACAACAATAAAACCAGACTCAGAAGATGCTCTGGCACCATTTCATTACTTTTAGCAGGGGTTGGGGTAGGACGAGAACAGCTCTTGCTTAATCTTGGAGTAATATAGAGAGGAGAGTAATGCCTTTGAGTTAGGGTCAGTAATGGATGACTGTGAACAGCTGTAGAAAGTGTGGAGGAAAAAAAGCATGCAGTTAAAACACCAATACACATAACATAAAAATAATGAATTTTTTAAAAGAACACCAAGTCAGGCTGTGGTGGCACAGGCTTATACTCGGGAGGTAGATGCAGGTAGATGCGGGAGGATCTCTGTGAGTTCGAGCCCAGTCTGATCCACAGGGAGAGTTCCAGGACAGTCAAGACTACACAGGGAAACCCTGTCTCTAAAAACCAAAAACCCAAATTAAACCAATCCAAACCGAAGCAAAACAAAACAAAATAAATAAATAAATGTGTTCTAGTCCCTTAAATATCTATTATTACTCCTCTCTGTGTGACCTGACATCCTTGTGACTATTAGGTAAACCCTTTTGGAATGTACAAACAGACACCTAGCTTCCACAAACTCATGTCATGAGAGAGCATCTCAGGTCTGTAACAGATTTCCCTGCATGGATACAACCTGCCTGCCTGATGTTTACACCATTGTATTTCTAAGATCTGTTGTTTTTACCTTGTTGTTGCTGTTCTGTTACTATGAAAACAATAAAATTGTTACCATTTTAGGACATGGAATTTATAGGAACTGAAATCTGTGTTCCAGGCTATTGTCACTTACATTTGACTCCAGAATAAATTCTCTTTAAGTTGTGATCTCTGTTTTTATTTTTTATATTCACAGTGTATCAGGAGTATTCTGTTTACATAAGAAACATAGATGGTCATGCTTGTATCTTTCCACTGTAGTGGGAATCTAGTAGAGTCATTGTATCTAGGGTAAACATTACAATGTAATAGTTGTTTCTGTTTCTAAGGTATCAATAGAATGTATTAGTGTTGATGAATGTATCTAGAACTTTAAAAAATCATAGTACAGTGATTGTTTTCTATGATTTATAAACTTTTTCTGAGGAAATTTTCAGCCCCTTTCATGACTTTGGTCACAAGACTATCTGGGCACACTTGAAGGTCTTATTATTGGGTATTGTAAACAGTACACAATAAAGATTGAAGTTGTGGGGGCATGATGATTTTTTCAGAGAACATATAGATCAAAGGGGCTTTGGTATGAGGACCTTGTTGTGCTCCAAACACAACCTTTGTGTGCAATCAATAAATATGCTTCTGAACAGAGGTTTGAGGGTCAGTTCTCAGAAGCTGTTCCCCCTGCTGCAAGAGAGCCTAGAATCACATTCTGGTGACTCTTGTTCTTTGAACAGCACACACAACACAGAATATCCAACATTCTACAATGTCACAATTAAGTAACAATAAATTTACTAAGTGTGATGGAATTCATTTTAGGAATTTAGCAGGTAATACTGCTTTCCATGGTAATCTAATTGAAGCAACACACATGCTCTTCTATTCCATTCTCTTTTTTTCTTAAAGATTTATTTATTTATTGTGTGTACAATATTCTGCCTGCATGCATGCCTGCAGGCCAGAAGAGGGAACCAGATTTCATTACAGGTGGTTGTGAGTCACCATGTGGATGCTGGGAATCGAACTCAGGACCTCTAGAAGAACCACTGAGCCATCTCTACAGCCCTTTTACTCCAATCTTAATTACTAATATTAACTGAAATGTGACACAACACGCAGTAAATATATGCATATATGAGGGTTATAGAATAGATAGATACAAAGGTGAAGGAGGCAGCAGTAGCATTCCATATTTCAGAAGTGGGCTTATAGCAATGTAATAGAGGGCTAGAGAGATGGCTCAGGTTAAGAGCATTCATTGCTTTTGTAGAGGACCTGGGTTTGATTCTCAGCACTCACATGGTGGCTCACAAGCATCTGTAACTCCAGTTCCAGGGTATCTGAGGCCTTCTTCTGGCCTCTGCAGGCACCAGGGATATACCTGGTGTATGGCCATACATGCAAGCAAAATGTTCATACACAGAAAATAAAAATAACCCTTAAAGAAATGTAAAGAGTCTTTTAATATGGTAGGGAACCCAAACGATGCACAGAAGAAGCTGTTGCTCTAGAGTCAGACACTGAGCAGAAGACTGAGAAATGACTCTAGCTGCAGAGGCAAAAGGTGGGATCAGATCTAGGGAAAGGAATGGACAGATGGATGGACAGAGATCTAGATGGATGAAAGGAAGATGAGTAAATTATAGCAAAATAGTCCACATCAGCATAGTCGAGTTGAAGTCCCAGGGACAGTGTGGAATTCTCTGTCAGCCACTGGTCCACACACTGCGTGTCAAATGACAGATTGGTGTGGGGTCCATGACATTACAGTGCTGGGTGTTCACGTCTTTCTGGGATTTTGATAAAGATTGACTGGTGATGTCTCATAAGTTCTTGGGCCTGGTTCCCCTCATATGATTCTAATATACAGACATACTCCCACAGTCTCAATTCATCCCAATACATGTATAGAAGATTATATTCCCACACTTGCAACACCAGCTCTCAGAGGGAGGCGGGATGATTTCTGGGAGTAGAAGGTCAATCCAAATATACTATCACTCAGTTTTCTCATTCATATAAAACAAACAAACAACAAACAAAAATCTGAAAAAAAGAAGGAAGTAGCTTAAGGCAAGAAAGATTTGTTTTGGATTTTGATATAAGACCAACCCATTCTGGCAGGAAAGGCATGGCTGGGTTTATGGCAGCTGGAGAATGTGGCTGGGATGACTCACATCTCCAGGAATCAGGAAGCAGAGTGTGGGGACGCTGGCTCTTATCTGGCTTTCTCCTTTTTCTCCCTTTTCTTCATTCTGGGCCCCAGATCATGGGCTGCTGTCACCCACGTTCAGTGCAGCTCTCCCCTCCTCAGCTAATTTCTGGAAACACCCTTCACAGACAAATCCAGAATTACAAGTCCTGGGAGATTCTAAATCCAGGTCAGCTTACACTGAAGATTAGCTGTCACAGCTACATGGTAAGTTCTAGGACAGCCTGAAGTACAGTATGAGACCCTGCAAAAGAGAGACAGAAAAAAGTAAAATCTGAGCTTCTTGCTTTACAGTCGAAGACAGTGGGGTCTGAGAAGAGGCCTGGGAATTCCAGAAAAAGATTTGAGGCCACTGATGTCAATCATCACAGTAGCACCCACAATGAAGAACAGTTCCAAATGTCATCACCCCTGAGTTGTCATGTAGACAAGACATATTGTTTTCTCTCCATTGGGGTGTAACCTTAGGTATGAGAAATAGGAAGCAATTAACACAATGTAAGTCTCTAACTGATTGCTACTTATTATTATATATTCCCTAGACTGATTTGTAACTTATAGACAAAAATAATGGAATCCAAATTCTCATCATTTATCCATAAATTAATTTTATATGTGAAATTAGAAGCTTACAAATTTTTTATCTTAGAAAAATAAAAATTTAGAAAAATAAAAATTCACAAACTGGAGTATTCATATGTGGGGACAGAAGACAAAAGCCCATCCACACCACAGGACCATCCACACCAGGTCCTGCACAAGGTACGGGTATACACTGGTCAAGGGTTCAAGCTGTGCTCAGCTGCAAGGATGTTTAGTAGAGCAATGGGGGTACTTGGTCTCCGCTTCCTTTCTAGACTTTTAGGGAGAAGGGGTTCTAATGCCAGGGCATGAAGTCATTCCCAGCAACCACATGGTGGCTCACAACCATCTGTAATGGTTTGGTGCCTTCTTCTGCCCTGCAGGCATACACACAGACAGATTATTGTATACATAATAAATAAATAAATAAATAAATAAATAAATAAATACCTCAGTCTAAAATTTTGTCCTCTATTTCTAGCTTTTTTACAGAGTTAGTAAAAAAGAAGTTCTGAAGTGGCTAAGCACACAGGAATGGACACACTTTATAGAACAAATATCTTAGATATGGTACCAATGACAAATGTCTTGGTACTGTTCTAGGGCTGTTACAAAAAACCACAACCAAGGCAAATGATAAAGGAAAGGAACAAGTTAATTGGATGGCCTGGGCTTTTGAAACCTCAAAACTCACTCCCAGTGACATACCTCCTAATCTGTCCTACACAGTCCACACTTGAAACCAAACATTAAATTTGTGCTTATGTGTGTGTGTGTGTGTGTGTGCGTGCGTGCACACACATCTGAAGGGAGAAGACAGCTGTGGGAGTCATTCTCTTGCTGTCCTAATGATCCTTTCATCCTGCCTCAGATCATTCGGCCTTTGTCTCATAGAGGGTTGAGTAATTACAGTGCTCAATTTCCCTACTCAATTTCTCTACTTCCATAGCTCAGACCTTATCTACATCTATGTTGCACAGTATTGGGTACCTTGTGAGTGGGCTATTTTAATTTAAAATATTTCTTTCTTTTCTGTTTGTTTCAAAAAGTTCAGAGGGAGAATATTCCTTATTATCAAGGTTTCCCATACTGAATCACTGCTAAGGCCCTGTATGCAAGCTGAATCAGTCTTTTCCCTGAGTTAAATGTTGACCTGAGGGGTATTCTATTACTTTTATTTCACTTTCTCTCTCTTTACTGTCTTATTCTTACCACCATTTCCATGTTTTTGAATTGCAGAAGCACAGATCTAATTCCTGCTCTTTCCTTTATGCCTCCTTCACATTCCCCAGGTATAAGAAGTGGTGAGCCAGTTTCTCACAAAGGTAGTATTTGCATGTCCTTTTCTCATTATCATTCCTCCCTTAGGCTGGCAAGTCCTTTCTCCCTCAGTTGCAAGTCTCACTGCCCACAGCAAAGCCCACACAGCTGCTGCCACTGTCTGCTGAGGATCCTGCCCAGTGCCCCA
This sequence comes from Chionomys nivalis, assembly GCF_950005125.1. NCBI lineage: Eukaryota > Metazoa > Chordata > Mammalia > Rodentia > Cricetidae > Chionomys > Chionomys nivalis. The sequence continues at coordinate 63,368,650 of NC_080104.1, read as the reverse complement.
CAGGTGTTATTCCTGGAATTGCTGTTGTTGGTGCTCATGTGATAGACCTCATGCCATGTAGAGGAAGACAACTACCCTGGTTCCCAGCACTGACATCCATCCACCTTAGACGGAGCAGTCTCCGAGGCAAGTCTTATCATCCATTCCAAGGGCAGTGCAGCTCTCAGCTGCCACGTGGAGAAAGCATGGCTCAAGAAATCATAGCAAGGGGCTGGAGAGATGGCTCAGAGGTTAAGAGCACTGACTGCTCTTCCAGAGATCTTGAGTTCAATTCCCAGCAACCACATGGTGACTCACAGTCATCTGTAATGAGATCTGGTGCCCTCTTCTGTCCAGCAAGCATACAGACAGACAGAACACTGTATACATAATAAATAAATTAATTAATTAAAAAAAGAAAAAGAAAAAAAGAAATCATAGCAAGAATTGACAAGTGCATTGCATGAAATTGAAAAGCTTCTGAACACACACAAAAAAAACAAGAGCGTGAAAGACGGTCTAAGAAATGGGAGAAAATCTTTACCAGCTATACATCTGAAAGATTAGTATCTTCAGTACATAAATAACTCAAACATTTCCTGTTCAGTTAAATACGGATTACGAAAACAAGGTAAAGTTGACAATGAAAAGGTCTTGACAGTCTAAGTAGCAGGGCAGAGTTGCCATTAACAGAAATGGGGAAATGCATATGAAACAGTCAGGTTAGCACTGGGACAGATGAGTCTGAAGGTATTTGGCAGAAATATCTGGACTGAAGAAATCTATCTGGGAAGTAATAGTAAACATTATTTAAAACATTGGAGATAAAGAAAATCACCAACAGAGTGATTAGCTGAAGGAGAGAAAGGAAGACGTACTGAGTCCTGGCCCACTACTTAGTGATCTCAATGGAGCATCTACCTGGAGCAGATCACACAACTCTGGAACTGTGTTTAGAAGGCCCACAGACTAGAAAGTCCCAGACTTTGTTGGATCCAGGAGTCCCCTGGACATCTCAAAATTCAGAAATTTCGGTGCAGAGCTGAGACTCTGGGTGTTTGGTGCAGAAACTGCTGGTTTTTCAGATAATATAGCAAGAAGGATCCAAACAATTACCCCAAACTCCATACATCAGCCTCACTCATGGCTGAGTCATTCCTGAGGCTATTTGTGGTTGACTATACAAACATTCCCAAAATTGGGCAAAAGTATTTCAGGGACATCAAGGCCAGTCTGAGTTGCTGTATTAGTTACTTTTTTTCATTGTTGTGACAAAATATCTGACAGAAACAACTTTAAAAATATTTATTCTGATTCACAAGTTAAGAGGGTACATACAGTCCATCTCAACATAAGGCGTGGTGGAGTTCATGGCATCGGAAGCTTGTGGCTGGGACTCCTCAAACTTCAATGGATCAGGAAGGAGAGCACAGAGATCGCAGCTGGCTTTTTCCCGTTTGTATTGACCCTAGCCCAAGGGATGGCGCCACCCACATTCAAAGTGGGTCTTCCCTTTTCTTTTTTTTTTTTTTTGGTTTTTCAAGACAGGGTTTCTCTGTGGCTTTGGAGCCTGTCCTGGAACTAGCTCTGTAGATCAGGCTGGTCTCGAACTCACAGAGATCCGCCTGCCTCTGCCTCCCAAGTGCTGGGATTAAAGGCGTGTGCCACCACCGCCCGGCTTCCCTTTTCATTTAATCATCTCTGAACACAATCTTATAGACATACCCAGAACTGCATCTCCTAGGAGATTCTAAATCCAGTCAAGTTGACAGTGAAGATTAGCCATCCCAGCTACACAGTGAGTTCAAAGCCAGCCTGGGATACAGTACGAGACCCTGCCAAAAAACAAATAAACAAAACAAAAAATGAGGAAGTCCTGGGCTCCATACTCAACAGTCTAAATGATGGGTGAAGGAGGCCTGAGTATTGTGGGAAAAGGTTGGTGACTATGATGTTAATAGTAAGAATAATGAAGAAGGGTCTTGCATGGGCATTATTATTATCATCATTTTGTTGCTGCCCAAGAAAGAAAAGGGAGAGCATATATCATCATTCAAGCTAGCATGTTCAGAAATGTTTATTGTTTTCTCTATCATGGGTATGGCCTCAGATGAAAGTCATAAGAAGTAGTTATATAGGGAAAGTCTCTGGCTGTTGTCTGATATCTTTCTGAACTGATTCCTTATTTTTAGGTACAAATAAGGAAGTCTAGATTCTTATCATTTAAACATAAAATGATTTTCTATGTGATGCTGGATAATAGGAGATTATTTTGTTTTGGAAAAGTCCAATAAACGAAATTCTGATAGGACCGTCAACATCAGGTCCCACGTGTGATAAACTGGACAGAGGACCACTGAGACCCTGGAAGCTGCATGTGATGATGTCATCCTTCCCAAATGCAATCCCTGCAGCTCTAGCTTTTCCTTATGACCATGTTCTGAGTCACAGTCGAGCATGTGGTCATTGAACTGATGGAATTAAGGACTCATGTGGTGCCCAGCTGCAGGGATGTTTGAGAAAGTGGTGAGGGACTTGGTCTCTGCCTCCTTTCTACACTGTGAGTGAGTATTTCCCTAGTGCGTGAAGAGTTCAAGAGCTGGGACATGTGACCAAAGGATGGAAATAGAGTGGGGCAAACTGATTTCTGAAAGTTATCTGAGTAACCCTAACTACATCTGGGGAAAGAAAAGGACTGATAGGGATGCAGGATAATGGTCTCCTAGAGCACCCCCCCCCCCACAGCCCTGGATTTAAATGCGCTAGTACACAGAGTCCCATGTTGGGTAAGTATGCCTGTATAGTAGGTCTCACCATAACTAAACAGGTGATGAGCTCATTTCCACCTAGGGCTTCGACTCTATGGAGACGAAACGTTCAGACACCAATCCCTTCCCTTCCCTTCCCTTCCCTTTCCTTCCCTTCCCTTCCCTTCCCTTCCCTTCCCTTTCCTTCCCTTCCCTTCCCTTCCCTTCCCTTCCCATACTTCTCCTCATTGTCACAACGGCAGCCACAGCTCCAGCGATCACAACTCCGAGGAGAACCACACCAACAGTCATTCCAATCTTGGGCCAAGAAGATGGCTCTGGGAAGAGAAGGTGGGGAGGAGTGGATAGAGTTGAGGGACCCTAACCCCCAGCTCAGCACTGATCACTCAGGAATCTCCAGACCACCTGTTTTTCCTTGCAACATACTCTATGTTCACACCCCTCCTTACCCCATCTCAGGATGAGGGGCTCCGGCAGCCCCTCATGATGCACAAGGCAGGTGTATCTCTCCTCGTCCCCAGAAGGCACCACCACCGCTGCCCACTTCTGGAAGGTTCCATCTCCTGAAGGCCTGGTCTCCACTAGCTCCATGTCCTGGATCTGGTCCTCTCCATCACGTTGCCAGGTTAGGGTGATCTCAGCTGGATAGAAGCCCAGGGCCCAGCACCTCAGGGTGGCATCCCCTTCAAGTCTTAGATGATGGGTTACATGTGCCTTCGGGGGATCTGAGAGGAGGAGTAGGAAAGTTCAAGCATTTTATATTCTTTCCGGGGACTTAAGCAGTATTCCTGTGACCGTGCTGGCAATGGACAGTTGACTTGAGATGCTACAAGGGAACAAGTCCCATACAGTAGCCTGGAGTCAGGATTCAGGATAAACCATTCCCTGTTAAATTGTATAATCTAGTCCAGTAGAGACTCCAGGTTTGCCAACATGGAAAGGGATTTCAGATCCTGAGTGAGTGGGGCATTAAGAGACCCAGCATGACTCCATCAGGCCTCCACAAACACTGGCTGGGGACAGCGCCCGCCCGCCTGCCCACAGGTTGGGAGAAGTCATGGTTCGCAATGGGCTGCAGTTCTAAGGAACTGCAGCTTATTTCTGAGGTCTCTCGTCCATCTCAAGAAACATTCCGAAGAGAAAGGTGGGCACTTGGGAGAGTCACTCTCTGATGCTGGGCTAGTAAACCCAGGAGTACTCTTACTGCAATCTCCCATCTGATCGCATTTTCCCACCTCCAGGGACCTGAGGCCCAGTTCCAGCGCAGAGGGAGGAATTTCCTCTTTCTCCCTCTTACCTGTTCTCTGCAGTGTCTTCTTCCCTATCTCCAGATGTCTGAGGAGTGTCTCTACACACCTCCCCTCCAGAATGGCTCTGATGCGTCCTGCTACACCATCGGCTTTCCACTTGTCGGCAGCGATCTGAGCCGAGGTGTCGCCAGCAGTCCAGGAGTGAAGATCCTCGTTCAGACTAAGGTAATCGTTGCCGTCATAAGCGTGCGCATATTCGCCTCGGATGAGCCGCCCGTCCGGTCCAATTTCGCAGCCAATTAAACACTGGATGGTGTGAGAATCTGGTCCCTCCCCTGAAGTCAGCACTGCCCACAAGTCCCCGACCCACTCACTCCCGGTATTTGGACCAAAACTGATATCAAAACCGGGTCCCTGTCTCCTGGTGATCTGAACCCGGGACATAGAAGCCTGAGGCAACTTGGCTTGGGATCACTCACCGTTACTGTTGTGGTTGTAGACGCTCAATGCCAATCGCAGGTTTTCTCGGGCCCTCTGTGCATAACTCTCGGCATATTTTACCTCCTCTTCCCAGAACTTCTGACCCATTCGTTTTACCCATGACCCACGGGGCTCTGTCCTCGGACTCTCCGCGTCACTGTCGAAGCTCATGAACTCGATGTTGTCCACGTAGCCAACGATGATGACTCGGGGCTCCCGGACCCCGGGACCGGACGTCGTGGTAACAAAATAGCGCAGCGAGTGCGAACCTGGGGGCGACTTGCCATGAGACCCCGACCTTTTCCCCGGGGATCTGCGGGCAGGTCCACAGACCTGGAGGAGTGGGACACCCAACTAGGGGCACTGGAGGGGGGCGTGGCAGGCGTTGTGGCTTCCCGGGAGCTGCCCTTCTCTCCTCAGAGGTTGTTTCCCTGCGGACTCTGCACTTACCCGCGCTGGCCTGGGTCTCGGTCTGGGTTAGAGCCAGGACTGAAAGCAGCAGGAGAATGGGACGCGGCTCTGCAACCCCCATCCTTGGTGTCTGGAAAATCTGGGCGAATTGAAACCTTGTTCCTTTCTGTGGAGTTTATAGCGTCGTGGTTTGTGGGGAGATACCAAAGTGACCGTGAGTGGTTTTCTCCAGAATTCGGGCACGCAATAGAGTGAGAACATTTGTCCAGATGGAAAGACTGAACAGCTGACCATGTGGTGATTTTGAGACATTAACTCTGAGGTGAGCAGGAATCCCCAAACACACGTCTTCACGAAGAACTTATAGAGACCCCCTTCTTCCTGTATCTGGTGCTCTTTCTCACATCTGCTCCCTGAATCCTGTTCAGAAGCTGTGTCATATGAATGGTTTGGGTTCACGATCTCCTTTGTGCTCAGAGATTATTGAGGACCTCCAAGAGTTTTTATGTAGGTTGTATCTAACGACATTTACCTTGTTAGAGACTGAAGCTTAATTGGTCATGTGGCTGTTGCTTGCCTGTATACCCAGCACTAAGGAGACTGGGCTGACGCAGAAAGTTTGACCTAAGTTTGAGGCCAGTGTGGGTTACATGAGACTGACATTTTTTTAAAGCTATTTTTACTTATGTGTATATATGTGAGCTTGTGTCAGTGTTCACCAGAAGCATGAAGACGTCCATGGAGGCCAGAATAGGGTGTTAGAGATTCCTGTAACTCCAGTTCCAGGAGGATCAGGAGGTTGTGAGCTGGGAGTCCTGGGTGCTGGGAACCAAACTGGGGTCATCTATCAGAGTAGCAAGCACTCTTAACCATTGGGCCATCTCTCCAACCCTTGAGACTCTGTTTTAAAGTTAGGGTTAGGAGAGGGAGAGAAAGAGAGAGAAAAAGAGAGAGAGAGAGAGAGAGAGAGAGAGAGAGAGAGAGAGAGAGAGAGAGAGATTTTACAAGTGTATCTGCCTCTTATTCTGCAAGTGAGTGGTGGTTAAAAACAAATGTAACAACCCCTAATTAGTTTGAATTTACAGCCTTGATTCATACTAAGCTGTCAACAGATGAACTCACTATCAAGCACAATACAGTAAATATGGCAAGTAAGCTACAACCTTTTTATTTTATTTTCATGCACCCCATGAAAGTATCTAAGTAACATCATGTTTTCATTGAGCTTTAAGAATTACTACTTTTAGACCAGGCTGGTCTCGAACTCACAGAGATCCGCCTGCCTCTGCCTCCCGAGTGCTGGGATTAAAGGCGTGCGCTGCTAGTTCCAGGACAGGCTCCAAAACCACAGAGAAACCCTGTCTCGAAAAACAAAACAAAACAAAACAAAACAAAACAAAAAAAAAGAATTACTACTTTTAGTTAAGTTTAGTGATACTTGCCTTTATTCAGGCTACTTTAAGAGGCCTAGGCAGGGGAATTGCTGAGATTTCAGGCTAGCATATAAAAGTTTGTATAGCCCTTTAAGTAGGAGAACTAGAATGCAGAATGTCAGGGGATAGGAAGTAAATGGAATGGAGAACATCAATGGCCTGTTAGGTCCAGAAAACAGGCTGGTTTGTAAACGGTTTGAAATGACGCTCTCTGGAGCATTGGATGGGACTGAAGTAGGCGATGATGGGATGTGGCAGGTCTGTCCAGGATGCTGACAGGCTTCCTTCTGTAAGAGTCCGTTAACAAAACTGACTGAGAGACCCACAGGTAATTTGTCTTCTGTTTTGGTGATTCAGAATATTAGGCTGAGTTGGGTGGAGCAGAGAAGTCGTTACAACCAAATTCCATCACTTAGAATAATCACCACGCCAGAGATCCCTGTCTCGAGTGGCAGTTCCTGGTCTCTGTCACTTCCCTACCTGAAATTTACCTAGAAGTTCCACACAGAGGTTGGTAGCTGAGGAAAGGAAATCGGATTAGTAATCGAGTGACAATAAACTTTCAAAGAGAGAAAAGATCATCAGTTAGAATAGGACTAAACAGAAAAGGACAAATCTAAGCGCATTTCCCCAAACCCCATTAAATTGACATCACAGTCCTAATTTAGTCACGAGTGGCTTAGCCTCGTGTGGATCATGAATATGTTTCTTGTGTTTTAAGAAACACAGATCAAATCTAAGTCTTATGATACATACCTGAAAGCCTAGCACTTGGAAGGCAAGGTGAGCCTGATCGATATACTTGTGAGTACACGTGTGTATATGCATGTGGGGTGTGTGTATGTGTGTGTGTGTGTATGTATGTATAGTCTCCACCCTTGGTCAGATGTGGAAATTAGATTCCATTCTTTGGACCAAATAGAAGTTAACCCAAAGCCCTGATACCTTCACCTCTTCATATGGAAAATGGGGATGTGGGAGTTGGGGTAGGAGGCAGAGGCAGAGGATGTCCACAAGTTCAAGGGTAGTCTGGTCTATATAATGAGTTCTAGGACAGCTAGAGCTACACACTGAGATTCTGTTGTTTACTGTGGGCCTGGGAATTGGTAATGTGCTTATCGTGAAAGCATGAGATCCTGAGATCAACCCCAGAGCCCGTGTGGTATGGCTTGTAGTCCAGCACTGTGGAGATAGTGATAGGTGTGTCCCTCAGACTCACTGCCAGCCAACCTAGTCCCGTGGGTGCACTTCTGGCTATTTAGTACCTATCTCAAAAAGAATGGCATTCTTTAAGAACAAAAAAAAATTCTAAATTTATGTGGATGCAGAAAAAAAACTGCTAATAGCCAAAGTTGTACTTAGCTGGAAGAGAAATACTAGAAGATTTAAAATACTATCTCAAATTTTGTTACAGAGACATGGTTTTACAGAAGAAGAAGCAAAAAGGTGTGGTACAGGCACAGAAATAGACACAGACCAATGGAACAGAATAGAGGACTCAGATATAATCTATAGTTACAGTGTTAGAACAAGCCGCATTTGGGCTGGAGAGGTGGTTCAGAGGTTAAAAGCATTGCCTGCTCTTCCAAAGGTCCTGAGTTCAATTCCCAGCAACCACATGGTGGCTCACATCTGTAATGGGGTCTGGTGCCCTCTTCTGGCCTGCAGGCTTACACACAGACAGAATATTGTATACATAATAAATAAATAAATAAATAAATAAATAAATAAATACATACATACATACATACATACATACATACAACCCACATTCCAGAAGCAGGTGCTTCCCCATCCCCCATGCATCCTTCAAGGACTCAGGGCCAGCATCCCTGTCATCACAATGTGACACATTTCCACTGTTTAAAGATCTCTTATGCTCATGTTCCATACCCCTTTCCATTATCTCTCCCTTCTCCCTCCCTAGCTCCATCCTTCACTCCTTCTCTCTCCTTCCTGCCTATCTCTCTCATCCCCACTCAGAGGCAGCCTCCCCCCTCCCAATAAACCCCTTGTGTGAATTCTGTGTGATTTTTGTGACATTTCTTGGCCCTCTGATATCACAAAAAAAACTTTATTTTATACACCGTTATTTTATTTTCAACCACAATGCCTAAAACAGTCATTGGGGAAAACACACAAATCCATTCAGCATATGGTGTTGGGAAAACTTTATATCCCCATGTAGAAGAACCAAACTACATCTCTATCTCTCATCCTGTAGAAAATTAATCTCAAAGACCTTAAATGTAACACAAAACTCTGAAATCTGCTAGAGGAAAGCCGTTTTGATAGATGCACAGACCGTCTGTCAGGTTGGTCTGAAATAATTTACAGCTCAAGAAACAATAACAAGCTCCTCTGCCGCCATGGCGCCCGTGAAAAAGCTTGTGGCCAAGGGGGGCAAAAAAAAAAGAAGCAGGTTTTGAAGTTCACCCTTGATTGCACCCACCCTGTAGAAGATGGGATCATGGACGCTGCTAATTTCGAGCAGTTCCTCCAGGAGAGAATCAAGGTGAATGGCAAAGCTGGGAATCTTGGCGGAGGGGTTGTGACCATCGAACGGAGCAAGATCACTGTCACTTCCGAGTTGCCTTTCTCCAAAAGGTATTTGAAATATCTCACCAAAAAATATTTGAAGAAGAACAATCTCTGAGACTGGTTGCGTGTTGTCGCCAACAGCAAAGAGAGCTATGAGCTGCATTACTTCCAGATTAACCAGGATGAAGAGGAGGAGGAGGATTAAGACGCATTGGTCTGGAATGTTTTGTATTAATTCATAAATAAAATTTAGGAACAACAACAACAGAAAGAAACAATAACAAGAGCTGACAAATGGATTGCATGAAATGAAAAGCTTCTGCCTAGCAAAGGAAACAATTAGAGAGTGTACAGACAGCCTAAGGAAAGGGAGAAAATGTAAACCAACTATAAATCTGAAACAGGATTAATGTTTATAATACATAAATAATTTAAAACAGCAAAACCAAGAGCCAGGTGTTGTGATGCGTACCTGGAAGCCCAGGAACTGGGAAGCAGACTCATGAGACTACAAGTCCAGCTTCATGGACTGTGTTGCAAAAACAAACAAAAATCATTCCGGTTGAGAACTGAATGAATTCTTTAGACATAAGCAAGACAACAGAGGAAGGAATTGGAAATTCATTTAGTAGTTTAGGGAAGGGACAGAGGTTGTTTTTCCTTAAGGTATGAGCAGAGAAAGCAGTGTAAAGAAATTGGGCAGAGATCAGTGCCTCCTCTCCCTGGACCTCTCTGAGTTCAAGGCCAGCCTGGTCTACAAGTATAGGAAGTTCCAGGCCAGTCAAGGCCACATACTGAGATTGTTTCAACAAACAAAAAATCAAAACAAAACCCACAAACAAAAACAAAAGACTTTGGAAGACTGGAGAAGAGCCAAGAATTTCTGTATTTATAGCAAAGTGGGTCTAGAGGCAGCTGTTATTCGGATCATGGAGCTGCATGGATGTAGACAGGAGCTCCCAGGCTGTGCATCAGCCTCACTTAAGGTATGTTACATAAAATTTCCTGCTGCTGGGTATTGTGGCTTATATATGTAATTCTAACACAGCAAGAAGGGGAAAGAGGATTAATTACAGTTATTTCAAAGCCCATTTTTTTTATTTATTACTTTTTTAAATTGTGTGACAAACTACTCAGCAAAAGCTACTTAAAGGATGAAAGATTTATTCTGATTCATGATATAAGAGGGCACAGTCACTCTCAGCATGGGCATGATCAGTACATGGCAGCAGGAGCGTGGGGCTGGGAGTCCTCAAACTTCAGTAGATCAGGAAGTAGAGTGTAGGGATCCTCTCATTTGACTTTCTCCTCTTCTTCCTTTATATCCTTGGTCCCCAGGATGTGTCTTCAAACCTCAATTAATCTCTGGAAACACTATTACAGATGTGACCAGAATTGGATCCCCTAGGAGACTCTAAATCCAGCCAAGCTGACACTGAAGATTGGCCACCACAGCTACTTAGTGAGTTCTAGGCCAGTATGGGATACAGTGTGAGATGCTGATAACAGAGAAACAGAAAAGGGAAGAGTGAGTCCTGGGCTACATTCTGAGCAATGTAAATGAGGGATCAGGAAAGAGTCTGAGTATTTTAGCACAAGATTTATGGTCACTTATGTTAGTGGTGAGAATGGCATCCATGATGGAAAAGGGTTTTATGTGGGCATTCCATTTGGGGGAGGGGTTGAGAGAGACAAGGGAGAATATAATGATCATTCCTGAGTTTTCATGTTGACAGATATGTATTGTTTTCTCTCCCATGAGGTGTAGTCTCAGAGAGGAAATACAGGAAACAATTATATAGAGACTCTGACTGGCCACTATCTGAAAATTCCCTAGACTGATTTCTTACTTTTAGATATAAATAATAGATCCCAAACTCTTAATCCTTTAAAAACAAAGGAATTTAATATGTTATATTGGAGGGTTGGTGATTATTTTATTTTGGAAAAAGCCAATGAACCAAATCCAAGGCTTCACAGCTGGGAACAGAACTGACAAGTCCATCAACATCAGGTCCCACAGGGATCCTCTGAGCACAGGAATCACTGATGCCCTGGAGCTGGTCTCTGTGGGACAGCTTTCCTGCTACTCTGGGAACTGGATGTGCCAGTGTTAACCCAGGTCAGTTCATTCCTGCAGTTCCAGCTTTTCCTTCTCACCATGTGCTCATTCAGCTGGGGGAGCTGAGGAGGACTCCTGTGGTGCCCAGCTGCAGGGATGTTTGGGAAAGGGAAAGTGGCAGCAGGACCTGCTCTCTCTTTCCTTTCCGTACACTTACTAGGTGTTCCCTTAATGTGTAGAGAGAGCTCAGAGCTGGGAGAAGATGGTAGAAGGTGGAAAAACAATGATGAAGGAGATTCCTGGAAAAGTTTTCTGAGTGACTACATCAGGGAAATAAATGACTGATAGAGATCCAGGATAATGATGTTCTAGCCTCCTTGTAGCCTTGGACTTTAAAAAGTGATAGCACAACTAGGCATGGTGGCACACAATATTAATCCTAATGCTTTGGAGGCAGAAGCATTGAATCTCTGAGTTTGAGGCCAGCCTGGCCTACATTTTAGGTTCCAGGACACTCAGGGCAATGTAAAGATACCTTGTCTTAAAAACAAACAAGCAAGGCTGAAGAGATTGCTCAGAGGTTAAGAGCACTGCCTGCTCTTCCAGAGACTCTGAGTTCAATTCCCAGCAACCACATGGTGGCTCACAACCACCTGTAATGAGATCTGGTGCTTTATTATGGCCTGTGGGCATGCATGCATGCAGAACAATGCACACATAATAAATAAATAAATTTTAAAACAATGGAAAAAAAACCCTGCCAGTACACTGAGTCCCCGGTCAGGTAAGCAGTCACACATGGTGAGTCTCACATTAACAAAGCAGGAGATGAGCACATTTCCATCCATGGCTTCATCTCTACAGAAAACCCTCAGATACCAGTCCCCTCCCTACCTGTACTTTTCTTCCTCAGCATCACAATGGCAGCCACAGCTCCAGTGACCACAACTCCAAGTAGAACCACACCAAATATCCCTCCAGTTGTGGACTGCGAAGATGGGTCTGGAAAGAGAGGGTGGGAAGGAGAGGATAGAGTTGAGGCACCCTAACTCCTAGCTCAACACTGATTTTACTTAGGGTCTCCAGAGGGTCACCTGTTTTCCTTAACATCAGGTTTTATGCTCACACCCCTCCTCACCTCATCTCATGGTGAGGGGCTCAGGCAGCCCCTCATGTTGCACATGGCATGTGTATCTGTGCTCCTCCCCGGTAGGTACCACCACAGCTGCCCACTTCTAGAAGGTTCCATCTCCTGCAGGCCTGGTGTCCACCAGCTCCATGTCCTGGGTCTGGTCTTCCCCATCCCTCTGCCAGGTCAGGGTTATTTCAGCTCAGTAGAATTCAAGGGCCCAGCACCTCAAGGTGACATGGCCTTCAGGTCTAGGGTGATGGGTTATATGTGCCTTTGGAGGGTCTGAGAAGAAGAGTTGGAAAATTCAATATTTTGTATTTTTTTCTGGGGACTTAAGTAGTTTTTGTGAGTCTATCCTGGCAATGTACAGGAGAATCAGGATGTGAAAGGAGAGGGTGTGGTCTGGGGCAGTGCAAACTCCACACAAGTTGTCTTATACTCAGGCACTAGTATAATCTATTCCTTGGAAAAGGAAGAGTCCCAGGTTTCCCACCATGAAGAGAGGAATTCTGGGGCTGGAGAGATGGCTCAGAGGTTAAGAGCATTGCCTGCTCTTCCAAAGGTCCTGAGTTCAATTCCCAGCAACCACAGGGTGGCTCACAACCATCTGTAATGGGGTCTGGTGCCCTCTTCTGACCTGCAGGCATACACACAGACAGAATATTGTATATATAATAAAATAAATAAATTTTAAAAATTAAAATTAAAAAAAAAAAAGAGGAATTCTGGTCCTGACTTATAGAGTGAGAGCCTCGTCATTGCTTGAGTGAGATCTCCAAAGACATTGCATGTGGGCAGAGAACCCAGGCTCCGGGAGAGCATGGTTCTCAAGGGCTGCAGACTGAACTGGGCTGCTGTTGGTTATTTCAGAGATCTTCTTTCCTGCAATCTCAAGATCCCTAAACCGTTCTGAGAGAATGGCGAATCCTGGGGGAGTCATTCTCTTACATTGGGTAAGAAAATCCAGGAGCACTCCTACCCCCTTTGGACACAAGAGCCAGCTACAGTATTTCAGCTGGTACCATGTTCCTCAGTCCTTGGAGGCTTGCTCCCTCTTCTGAGTGCAGATGTGAGAATGACTTCTCAGCCCCTATTACCTAAGCGCTGCAGAATCGCCTTCCCTTTCTCCAGATGTCAGTGCAGCCAGGCAACACACACACCCTCCAAGAGCTGCCTCCGGTGCTCTGCTACATGTTTTGCCTCCCACTCTTGCTGGGTGATCTGAGCGGTCCTTTCTGCCACAGTCCACGTTCTCAGGTCCTCGAGGGGTCAGACTGATGTAATCACCGCCATCAAAGGCATGTCTATAGTACCCACAGAGGAAGAGTCGGTCTGCATCCACATGCAACCAAAGAAACACTGGAAGGTATGAGAGCCTGCTGCGTCCCCAAAGTCAGCTCCGTCTACAGGGCCCTGCCCACCCACAGAATTTCCACCTAAACTGAACTGGAAACCTGGTCTCAGTCCCATGACCTCCCGGGTCCAGGGTCTCTGCGGGCTCCGCAGCCTCGGACCGAGCCTAGAACCCGGGACCCGGGACGATTCGAGCTAATCTATGGGGACATTAAGGGTCATTCACTCACCGTCATCGCTCTGGTTATAGATCTGTGTTGCAAATTGCAGGTTTTCTCGGGCCGTGTGTGAATAATCCTCCAAACCCGTTCTCTCCAACTCCCAAAAATCCTGCCCCATCTGCTTCGCCCATGGCACGAGCGGCTCCATCGTAGTTGCCGCGCGTTACTGTGGAAGCGCAGGATTTGCGTGTCGTCCACATAGGCAACGGCGAAGACTTGGAGACCCGTTGGAGACGCGGTCGTGGTTACCTTATACCGCAAGGAGTGTGTGCCTGGGGGTGGTGCGCAGTGAGACCCCGATCCTCCCCCGGGGACCCCCAGTGGGCTGGCAGGAATCAGGGCGCGGGGCTCGGGACGCGAGTGTAGAAGGGGCCGGAGGGGTGATGAGAAATGGATTTTGGGATGCTGCCTGAGTCAGGTGCCCTGGCTCCTCCAGGCAGAGGCCCTTTCCTTTGTGACCCAAACTCACCAGCTACACTCAGGGTCTCAGTATGGGACAGAGCCAGGAGTACCGAGAGCAGCAGGAGGGTGGGATGCAGCTCTACAGCACCCATCCTTGGTGTCTAGAAAACTTGGAGGGATTGAGACATTGTTTCTCTCTGTAGAGTTTTATAGCGTCGTGGTTTGTGGGGAGATACCACAGTGGCTGTGAGTGGCTTTCTCCAGAATCCCGACATGCAGTGGGAAAGAGGGGACAGCCAGATGGAAAGAGGGGACAGCCAACATGGGTAGAAGCTACAGAAAGGAATTACGGGACAAGGAGCGAATTTCCAACCTATGGCTTCCCCACCTCAAACACTTTGAAGGCAAAAGCTCAGACCAGGGACTTACGGAGACCTCTTCCTCCTGTAATTGGTGCTCTTTGTCACATTGGCTCTCTCTGGAATGTCGAGATTCTGAATGTTTTGGTTTCTGGATCTCTTATTTTGCTTGTACATTGTTAAGTACCTCAAAATTTTATGTAGGTTAAATCCAACGACATTTACTGTGTTAAAAGCTGCTTATGGTGGCTGACATCTGTAATCCCAGATCTCAGGAGGCTGTGCTGAGGCAAGAGCTTTGAAATGAGTTTAAGGTCAGTTTAGCTACATGACACTGACATTAAAAAAGGTTGTGTGTGTGTGATAATCTGTGCGGATATATGACCAGTTGTGAAGATGTCATGGAGGTCAGAAGAGGGAGTCAGAGTCCCTAGAACTGGAATTGCAGGTGTTTGTGAGCTGGGTGCTAGAAATTGAACTGGGGTCATCTACAGGAGCAGTGAGCACTCTTAACCATGGAACCATCTCTTCAGACCCTTGATACTCTGACTTCAGAAAAGACTTTTAAAACCCTTAATTCAGACTAAGGTGTCAACAGATTAACTCACTGTCAAGCATGCTACAGTAAATATGGCAAGCACACATGAGATGCATTAAAATATTTTTGATGTCATACACCACATGAAAGTATCTAAAAAATTTCATGAGTTTCATCCAGTTTCAAATCCTATTCATTTTTTGTCTTCGAGGCACATGGCTTGTTTCCCCCACTCAAGAGGTTGAGGCAGGAGGGCTTCCAGGATTTGAGAAATAGCCTGGACTATGTCATTTGTGTGTGTGTGTGTGTGTGTGTGTGTGTGTGTGTGTGCTGGACATTGTAAGGAGGGGATCAATGACTGACCCACGAAGAGAAAAGCACAAGGAAAGTGTTTCAAATTTTATCTTTCTGGGCAGTGGTGGAACACGCCATTTATACCAGCACTCAGGAGGCAGAGACAGGTGGATCTGTGAGTTCAAAGCCAGGCTGGTCTAAGGAGGGAGTTCCAGGACAGCCATGGCTACACAGAGAAACTCTGTCTTGAAAAAGAATTAATGATGATGATAATAATAATAATAATAATAATAATAATAATAATGCAATAGCTTTATTTTTAGGAGGGTTTTACAAAGAACACTATGAGAAGAGAAGTAGATGGATCCTGATCCATGACCTTGGGAAATGGCTGTCTACTCCATGGTGCTGTCTGCTTTTGGGGCTTGAGAACTGGCCTGGCAATCTAATGTCACAATCTAAGGCTGGCCCTCCAGTTGTCCTAATCTCATTTGCTTTGTTCCATAATGAATCCAGGGGATACTTTTCTATCATTTGATGGGTGGTTTAGTGGTACTACATAAACTTCTTTCTGAGGTAGGAACTCTGGGGGGAAAATCAAATTCCTTAGCCCCTCAACTATGAGGAGCACATACATCCTGTTTTATAGAAGACATGTGCAAGACAAAATGTTAAAGTTCACAGAAGTCCATTTGACCAGACTTTTGCAGTCATTTATCCTTTTCAGAGTGTGGAATGAGGATAGCATTAATCAGATTTAAATACAGGCTTATGAATTGGGTACAAAAACAATGGGGGCATTTGAGGATGAGTGTTTAGTATCTGCCAATGCATAGAGTTTTAACTTTTTTTCGGGAGGGAGGAGTTTCAAGATAGAGTTTCTCTGGCCATCCTGGATCTCTGTAGACCAGCCTAACCTCAAACTCAGAGATCCTCCTGCCTCTACCTCTGGAGAGCTAGGATTAAAGACCTGTGCCACCATCACCCAGCAGTTTTAGCTTCTTTGCTATAGCAATCTTAGTGGGAAGGTGAACAACCTGTAACAGAGCAATCCTGATGGCATCAGCTGGTATGTGGAGTTCCATATGGAGGTATCAGATTGTGCAAACTTTTTGGTAAACTCCATACTCATTATTGGGAGTAAATCTAATAGTGTCTGTGTTTTCTTTTTCAAAATAGAAGTTCTAGAAAGAGCAATATCCTTAATAGCCTTAATAGAGCATTCAGCAGGACAAATCACTGGGAGAGGAAAGGAAAGAGTTAACTTCCAACTGCTTTTGGCCAAGGATATCAGCTTTGCCAAGCTAAAGCTGTTTGATTAACTCTAAAGCAAGCTTCTCTGACAGGCTGACCATGTCTTCTGTGCTAGCCAAGCCACTTATGCTAACTGGAAATTAAAAGATGATCCTCCCGCTTTATCCCAGCACTCAGGACCTATTTCTTCAGCTGTCTTCTCCAAGCCCTAGTCTCTCTCTCTCCTCTCTCTCTCTCTCTCTCTCTCTCTCTCTCTCTCTCTCTCTCTCTCTCTCTCTCTCTCCCTCCCTCCCTCCCTCCCTCCCTCCCTCCCTCCCTCCCTCCTATCTGTCTTTGAGTAAGTATATAGCTAAGGAACCTGCCTCTGTCCTGGAATACACTTTGTAGACCAGGCTGTACTCAAACAGAAATCTGCCTGCCTCTGCCTCCTGAGTGATAGGATTAAAGACCTGTGTCACCCCTGTCCAACAATATTACTGCTTTTAGCCAAAATTAGTTTTAGGTTTCCAAACTTTTATCATCACTCCAAATATGAGTCTCCTTGCCTCTTCTGCAGCATGGATTTCAGTACAGCTACAAACAATAATAATGCTAACATATCTGACATTTTTGCCTCTTAAAGATGGTTCTTATAAGTTTCAGGAGATCAACTTGGATCCACCAATGCCCACAGGTCAAGACAGACTTGAAAAAAGTACTACCAATCTATGGTTTGTTTCCCTACAGGCCTGTTTTCTTGGGTGAGTACCTCTCCCTCTCTGCCTGATTATTGGAATAACCCTCTCCTGTCTGCTGGAATCATGGACCTGAAAATTCCTAATGCACACCTAAGAAAAAACTTTTCACCCTTTAAAATTCCTTACCATCATCTTCTGACCAATAATATATATTTATTCCAGCAGATCTCTAACTATTTAAAAGTTTCAGACTACTCTGCTATCTGCTCAACTGCTATGCCACCTGCCCTCTGCCCTGCAGTTCATGCTCCAGGGATCTCCCCTGAACTCCCCTGGTCCTCTTCCATCACAGGTTGCTCCAAATGCTGCCCTCACATCTCACAGAGCCTGGACAACAATGATACAGTCTACTCTTCTCAGGCCTCTGCTGCGTTCCAGCCTATGGACCCAACACACTTTGCCCCCATGTCAGCAGGAAGTAACCATGAAACATTTAAACACCCCTTGTCACTCGCCTCTTTCTGTACTGAACTCTCCAGCTCAGGAGCCTTGACTGCTCCAAATAGTCCATTGCTAATTGTATAAATTCTGCTCACTGTAGTAGTATCAAAGAGTTCCACAATAGTCCGGAATAGAGGCTAACAAAGGTTTATTTATTTGGGGATAAACTCACAGTAAGGGTAGTGATCCACAGTCCTCTGCGTGTGATGGGAACTGGAACCGAATCCAGCAGAAAGAAGCGCAGGGCACCGCACACACTTTTAATCTGTACTTACAGACATGAGTCCACGCCCAAAGTGGATTGGTCTTAAAGGCTATTGGCTGAAGGAGTTCCCACAACAGCCCATGATTTTGATATGTATATTTTATCAAACAATTTCCATATGTACTGTTGTGAGAAGTTCTTCTGTGCACTGTTGCTTTTATTGGTTGACGAATAAAGTTATTTGGCCATTGCCAAAACAGGATAGAGTTGGGTGGGAAATCCAAGCAGAGATACAGGTGAAGAAGGGCAGTCAAGAGAGACACCGAGAGCTGATGCTGGAGTAACATGCCATGGCCACGTGACAATACACAGATTAATAGCAATGGGTTAGCTCAAGTGATGGGGGAAGCTTTGTTAACCAATCACCTCTAAGAAGTGGAACCTAATTAAGGCATGATTACCTGGAGCCCAGGAAGAATAACCAGGGATGGACCAGGTGCTCTCTCTCTCTGGGTGATTCCTGAGGGACACAGTGGAGCTTGGGCTTCCCATTCTCCTGGCATGAGTTTCCCCTTATAATAAGTAAAAATATATTGTTTATCTTCAAGCTGGCCTGGTTATTTCATGAATTGAGTTAACATTTACACTTAAGATGTATGGGCTATTCAGTAATAAATCTGAACCATCGGCCAAGCAATTATAATTAATATTAGTCTCTGAGTGATTTTTATAAGTGGCTGCAGGACCTCTGGGTGAGAGAGAAAAAGTTCCAGTGAGCCCAGAAGACAGGGATAAAGCTTCTGGCTACAATGCACTTCTGACAATTGTTCTGGTATGAAAATCTTTTTATGTATAAATTGAGACAGGTTGGTACTGCCCCCACATGACCAAAATGATTTATTAATTGCTTTTATTACAAACTTGAGATATACGTCAACTTCAGCTACAGCCTTGGTCCAAAGTATAAACCTTCCAGAGGAATGCAATCCTGATCACAAGGATAGATAGCCAATTGCAGTTCAGTTTCACAAGGGCAAAGTTGCTAGGTGTCTGATTTGTTGAACCAAGGTTATAGGTATAAAGCAACTTTGGTGCCAGCGTCTCTCTTGCTAAAGTCTGACTGATAGCATAAGACCCATGATTAATGCCCTGCACAAATTCCTCGGCAATTAATTTTCTGCACAAACCCCTAACCTTAGTTTTATGATGCAAGACTCAAGGTTCAGCCAACTAACTGTTTATGTTGGGTCCTGAAATTTACATGGGTGACAGGGAAGTAATTCACCAAGGTCCAGAGAGAAACAGTTTTAACAAGCTACTCCACAAGGAAAGTTTTCCCAACTAGCCAGGGCTACATAGGATAATCTAACTTCACAGCCCTGAGAAAGAGTTACAAGTTTCCCTTCTTATGATCTGGGGTTGCACACAGGATGGGGTGTGCAACTACATTAAGATGATGTAGGAGAGTCTTCTGTTTTGCGTTGATTTGGTTAAATGAAGAAACTGCCTTGGCCTTTTGATAGGACAGAAAATTAGGTAGGCGGAGTAGACAGAGCAGGATGCTGGGTAGAAGGCAGTGTGGCAGGCACCATGGATCTCCTCTCCGAGATGGACGCAGGCTAGAATCTTGCAGGTAAGCCACAGTCATGTGGTGATACACAGATTTCTTAGAAATGGGTTAATTAAGATGTGAGAGTTAGCCAAGAAGAGGCTAGAAATAATGGGCCAGGCAGTATTTTAAATGAATACAGTTTGTGTGTAATTATTTCTGGTAAAGCTAGCCGGGAGCCGGGCGGGGCCGCTCCATTTACTACATTAAGATTTGGTACACTTTTAAAAAATAATTCCTTTATTTTTTTTAAAAAAGAAACAAACTATCTTTTTTCATTTTACATACCAATCCCAGTTCCCTCTCCTTCCACCTACCTCCCAACCCCACCCCCATCCACTCCTCAGAGAGGGTAAGGCACATTGCTTTGGGGAAGGTCCAAGGTCCTCCCTTTGGTACACCTTTAATATCACTGTCCCTGGTAGAATGCCAAACACTGCACTATTACACACACACACACACACACACACAATTAAGGGCCTGGGTTGCTCTTTCAGAGGATCTAGGTCCTTGGACCTGGGACCAGGTTGTCTGACACCCTTTTCTGGCATTGTGAGCATACAGTACACAGATTTACATTCAGGGAAAACACCCATACACATAAAGTACATATAAATCTCAAAAACCATAAAATCATCATAATAATTCATTTGTAGGTCATGTATCTTGCCACATACCTCTAATCCCAGCCCTGGAAAGCAATGGAGCAGGAGGGTTGTTTTTTGTTTTTGTTTTTAAATATTTATTTATTTATTATGTATACAATATTCTGTCTACATGTATACCTGCAGGCCAGAAGAGGGCACCAGACCTCATTACAGATGGTTGTGAGGCACCAAGTAGTTGCTGGGAAGAGCAGGCTATACTCTTAACCACTGAGCCATCTCTCCCACCCAGGAGGGTTGTTAAGATATTAAGCCTAGTCAGACACAATGGAACATGTCTTTAATCCCAAAATCTGGAGGCAGGTCTCTGTAAATCTGAGGCCAGCCTGGTCTACGAAGTAAGGGTTATGGTTAGCCAGGCCAGCTAAGGCTACATACTGAGATCCTACCTCAAAACAAAGAGAGAGAGAGAGAGAGAGAGAGAGAGAGAGAGAGAGAGAGAGAGGAGATGGAGATTAAGGCTAGCCTACGCTGTTACCAGAGTTACAGTCAGACCCTGTGCCCCCCCCCATAGCCCTAACAGCTGTCTTCAACAAGGTAATTAAAAGACCCAAGCAGCATAAAACAGGGGGAAGAAAGGAAATTCATTTAATATGGGCATATTGATAGGACAATAGCAGCTCCCAAGTCTACCTTCTGAGTAAAAGACAAGAGGGATGTGTTTAATTAGGATGCCCAGGTCCAGGGTGTGGTCCTTTAACCACATTGTCTGTGTTAGGAATATTTCCTAACCAAGCTCTCTGACGACGCAAAAATTCCCAATCAAGCCAAATCAAAACAAGTCGAATTAAGAAATATCCAGGTTTAATGGGAGATCTGCACTCTCGGGTGGCCCCGAGGGGGAAACGGGAAGCCGCAGAAAAGCGACCCCTGGGAAGGAAGAAAGGGGGACCACGTGTTCTTCTTTTGGGGGATCACTTAAGTACCCCAGGAGTGGTCCTGACCCCACCCCCCAGGGAGTGGTCAGGACCTGGTCTGCTGGGATTTGAAGTCCAGACCAGGCCTAGGGGCTGGGACCTACACTCCCAACCTAATAGTCTGGTCTGCAGTTTCGCCCCACAATGTGGTCCTACGTGTTATTAGAAGCATGTGAAAGACTTTTTCTGGGGACAAGTTCCTCCTCTGGTTAGCAACAGGTTTCAGTGTATGTCCCTCAGCATGAGATTCCTAGGACGACAATTTCAGTTCCCTGAGTACCTTAATTCACAGTAATATTCATATTCAGAAGGAAGGACACAAGTGTCTTTAGACTATCTGCAGACCAGGTATATCCAAAACTTTATATTTTTACATAATCCTGGATGTGACGGCATTTGAGATTAGGGACTTTGGAGATAATGGGATCAGGATGGGGAGCCTTTATGAATGGGATTAGTCCTCTAACTCCAGAGAACCCAGGGAGCTCCTTTACCATGTCTGCGTGTTGAGAATTTAGCAAAAGGACAGTGTCCTGTATCAACCAGTAGAGGGCACTCACCACATCACATACTGAATTAGCCAGTACCTGATCTTGGATCTCCCAGCCTCCAGAGCTATGAGAAATAAACGTTTGCTCTGTATGAGCTATGCAGTCCCTGGTATTTTGTTGTAGCAGCACAAACAAATAAACCTTATCCACAATGCACCTACTACAAAATCATTCTCAAACAGTTATTCCCCAGGATCCAGATCTCCATTAATCCTGTCCTGGTGACAAATGCCTGAAATACTGGCACCCAGGAGGCTGAGGCATGAAGACTGAAGATTCCGGGTCAGGTTGGGATACGTGAGACCTGATCTAAAGGCAGGCAAGGAAACAAACAAATGAACATATGTACCACATGCACCCAAACATGTCTGTATATGTGAACATTGCATTCAAACACATCTGAAACTCTACCAATTTTCTTTGAGACAGATGTCCTACACCCCTGTTCTACCTGGTGCAAGGCAGGCAGACACCTGGATCTCCTTCATCTTACCCTAGTCACCCCTTTGCTCCACTGTCCTGCTGACAGTGCTGTTGCTAGGACCTCATGGGTTCCCCTTCATGTGTTTTGCTGTGTTTTTTATTCTCTTTCTTCTTCCTTCCTTTGTTCCTTCCTTAATTTTTGTCTGTTTTTTAGTTTGGTGTTTTTTTTTTTTTTGGTTTGTTTTTGTTTTTGAAACAGGTTTTCTCTGCTTAGCCCCGTCTGTCCTGGAACTAGCTCTGTAGACCAGGCTAGCCTCTGTCCCCAGGTGCTACCATCACCCAAGCTGACTTCAGACTCTTGCTATGTAGTTGAGGATAATTCTGACCTCTTTATTCTTCTGCCTCCACCTCTCATGTGCTAGGATTGTAGGTGGATGCCAATGACATAGACGGAATTGGGGTCCCCATTGAGGTTCTTGGTCTCAGCAACAAACTCATTTAAGAATAGAAGCAAAAAGAAGAACAGGGACAATTATATCAATTAAAAAGGAAAATCTCAGGTTAAACAAACTGCAATGCCTCAAAAGCTTCCTTGAGGAGAGTGGAGCATAGGAGGGATAAAGGACATTTTAAACTGGCATGGAGGTCAGACACATGGCAGACAAGCAGTCACATGGCAAGGAAGGCGGCTTTAAAGAAGGAGGAAGGAAGCTGAAAATGGAGAAGGGAAGACCCAAAGTGTTAAGGAAAGAATGCTTGGAGAAGAGGCAGAGAAAGGAAAAAGGACTAATTCAGAAATCGGGCAAACTTAAAAACCTACATGGCTGTGGCCCATGAGTTATTGCACTGGGGGCTATGGTTCTATGGAGAAAGAAATATGGTATCTCATTAGAGGACTAATTTTTCTTCCTATCTCTTTAGTATGGATTAAGGTGAGCACACCTTCCTATTCCTAGGGGTGTCCTTAGGCCAAGGAACCATCCTGCCCAACTGTAATCCTGGGTCTCCGTCCAGCCCAGAGATTCTGCTCTCTTGTCAGGAGTTTTTTTCTACTCTAACACTTAGTCGTATCAACCTTGTATGAACACGTATTGAAGGAGGATTTCTGATGAAGAACAAAGATGTGCAGTTGCCCACTTCTGAAAGGGTAGAAATACAAACCTGCCAACCACTTTGACAAGAAAAGGTCTCCCAGAAAAGATGCTTTCTCTGGAGACTATAGAAACACATAAAGTCTGTTTATTTTATAAAGTGGTACAATGGTTCCTTTATAGGGACCCTGTAGAGCCCACGTGGCCCAGAAGTTGCTTTGTAGACCAGGCTGGCCTTGAACTCAGAGATCAGTCTTCCTCTGCCACCGTGCTGGACCCTTACATTTTAATTTATTGTGTCTGTGTGTCTGTGTGTACACACTCAATGTGCAGATGTGAGAAGATAGCCTTTGGGAGTTGATTCTCCCCTTCCACCACGTGGATCTCCATGAGTTCAAGACCACCTTGAGCTACACAATATTGATGCAGAAACAAATCCAGGTGGTGGTACCCCAAACCTTTAATCCCAGTGCTAGAGGGAAGATAAGTGAGAAGAGAGAGGCTCTGTCAGCTTAGTGTGCAGTCTCCCAGCCTTGGTAGAGGTAAGACTTTTCTAGTGGCTTGGCTGCTTTGCTTTTCTGGTTTTCAGGTTGAAACCCAATATCTGTCTCTGGGTTTTTATTATTTGTGCTGCTAGCAAGTTCCTTCACCTACTGATCCATTTCATTGGCCCCTCATCTGAATTCCCTTGCTGGGAAGTACATGGACTATGGTTAGGACAGTTAAGATATCTGTGGTAAGATCTCCCCTGTATCAATAGGTCCTTATCATGTCTCATAGGTTTCTGGATTTTCACCAGCACAACTCTTAGACAAATTTAAACATTTAACATTTTTGTTATGGAAGTTTAATGCCACCACTGTAGTATCATAAGGACGTAGGAATGTTATATCAGGCCCAGGCATGGTGGCACACACCTTTAATCCCAGAACATAGGAGGCAGAGGTCTATGAGTTCAAGACCAGTCTGGTCTACATAGCAATTTCCAGGTCATCCAGGGCTATATAGTGAGCCTCGTTAGAATCCAGCTACTTCCAGGTCACAATTCTTGCAGCATTCGCAACCCCATCCTCACCCCCAGGTACCACTAAGACCCTGTCTATGAATCTCTGGATAATAGACTTTAGGTATCAGGATTTCTCACAGGAGGAAGTGAGTTTATGTCAAAGTAGGTATTGGTGGCCACAGCTTCTGTTCCCCATTTCCTCCTCTGCCTCTTGCTGGGATTCAGAGCCTGGCTGCAGGCTTCTGCTGTGTAACCATCTCGGTTCTCAGAGAACTATAAAATGGTACACCTGTTTCTGCCACATGGGCACTTATTCCTCTCTTCAGAGGCCTCACACATGTCGTCTGTCTCTGGTGCGGGGGCCTGAACTCCTCTCAGAACCCACCATGCTGTTGTCTGTCATCCATGACATTAACAACTGTTTTAATAAGTTCATTATCCTATTAACAGTCCATCTCAGTGTCCATCTTGAATTCACATCCCAGTTGTTTAAAAAAGAATAGTATTTATTTCTGTACCCCTGGACCAACCTCAAGCTTCCTACATTCCCTCTGAAGAGAATGACATCTTACAGGAAGTATCGTCCAGTGTGGGATTCACACACACGGGGGTGGGCCCATCACTGACCACAGACCCATGAGTGGTGCCTAGGAAAGGAACAAAGCTTTCCCCTTAGAAGCCCAGGGTCCCCTCTCACAAGATGAAGAAAATTCCCCTTCTCAACAGGATGTCTAATTTCACTTCCTCACCTGTAACCCCAACATTTTCAACAAAGGAAGATGAACAAATGGATACAAGTCCATTAATTATAAAATATTTAAGTGCCATAAATTGTTTATCCCCGCTTATTGCTGTGTAGTGATTTACAGTGATCATCTTCTGTTCATCTTTCTTAGATTCCCTTAGGCCCTTATTTGTCATTTCTCTTTGCTTCGTATTTAGAGGGAGAAAATTAGCCTGGCATTGAACACCCCAGGTATACCATGAATCTTCCTCAGTATTTTCACCAATACTTAAATATGGTTTAGATTCTACAGTTTTAACCCAAGGGTCCAGTTTTGTATAATACAAGGATAATTTTTTTTATAACAAGATAAACATGTTCTCATTGTTCAGAAAGCTCCTGTTGAATGAGGAGGCCCTGAAGCCTCTAGATCTTTTTGGTTTTTTTTTTTTTTTGGTTTTTTTCGAGACAGGGTTTCTCTGTAGCTTTGGAGCCTGTCCTGGAACTCCCTTCGTAGACCAGGCTGGCCTCGAACTCACAGAGATCCGCCTGCCTCTGCCTCCCGAGTGCTGGGATTAAAGGCGTGCGCCAAAGCCTCTAGATCTTAAAGTCAATGGCTGCAAAACCCTGCTCTAGTTTAGAACATACCATGGCGAGCTCCAAAGCTCACCTCAAAATGCCTAGCACTGAATATATCTGTCCACTTTATTCTCCCAAGCAGCAAGCAGTCAGGTACATTGGAAATGCTGGCTGCCACTAATGGATTCCTTTCTATTTATTTATTTATTTATTTATTAAGTATGCAGTATTTATTTATTTATTTATTTATTTATTTATTTATTTATTTATTTAACAGTATGCTGCCTGCATGTATGCCTGCAGGCCAGAAGAGGGCAACAGAACTCATTACAGATGGTTGTGAGCCACCATGTGGTTGCTGGGAATTGAACTAAGGATCTTTGGAAGAGCAGTCAGTGCTCTTAAATTCTGAGTCATTTCTCCAGCCCCCACTAATGGATTCCTAAGCCTCCCTTCTCTTGTTCTCTCCCTCGCCCACCCTTTCAGGATCTTTTCTCTCTCCCTCAGGAGCTCTGCTTCCTGTGAAACTCTACATCCAGCACCGTCCTTATCTCTGAACTGCACTTTGAATGATTTTGATAATAAGCCTCTCAGCTTTATTACCACAAAAATAATGATTGCTGAAAGCTTCCCTGGACAGCCCTTTCCTTATCAGGTTCATCTAGTGCCTTACTTTTCACAACGATTGAACCCCCAATACAACACATGGACCCCAGTGTCTGTGTGCAGTGGCAGCAACAGTCATCCTGATTGACAACCCTAGCCTCTTATACAAGGATCCTCATTCACCCCCAGCTCTTAATGCTGGGGTGTCTACTCCCTTACAAGTCCTTAAGACAAAGTATCTATGGGCCAGCAGACCTCCTGTGAAGAGGTCCTGTCAACATTCCTCATTGTCATGTATCACCTAACTCTTTACATCTGTCTGTATACATCTCTTAGACCAGATCCTCTTTCCCGCAGCATGAATGTTTTAAAAATGGTGTGAAGCAACAAGAGGCTCTTGGCTGTCTCTTCAAATAACCCAGATTTATTTCTCTGTGGTGATGCCTCTTAAGAGCAGTTTTAGAAGACAGATTATAATTGGCTATGCCAGTTTCTCTAGGACACACTAAGCCCTCTAGGGAGTCAGCCTATGCTAATGCAACCAGAAAGCCCAGCTTTCCAGGGTTGTCAGAAGAATGCCACAGAGTATCAGGACTTAGGATTTTTTTTTTCCTGAGGGTCTTAGAAAGGGAATGAGACACACATGTGAATTAACGGTCACTCTCTTTTGTTCTTTCTCCAAATCCATCCCTCTCTTTCTAACACACAACTAATATATATTCAACAGAAATTCTTTAGGCAATATAAATTTCGCTTGAAGTTTACATTTCATTTCTAAAGTAAATGATAAGGAGCAGACTTTCTGATAACACATGTGTAATAAATCTATCAGCTTCCTAATTAGTGGGGGCAGCTGCAGCTGTAAAGAAGATCCAGCCACTCTGTTATCCACTAAGGAGATAGCCTATAAAGGGTTATAAAGGGGGCTATAAAGTTAAACTATTGTGGAGTCTAGAAAATAGAGAAATTGTGCATTATATTCTACATTTCTAAGTGTAATAAACATTTTTAAACTAACATTTTTGTGATTGACAATCATAAAAATGTCAGTTTCTCTTGAACGTAGAGCTCTGACTGACAGGAAGGTGCAAATTGCAGCCTGCACAGCTGGGAGTGAGTCAGGACTTCAAGGGGCAGTTGGGAGGCTCCTTGGCATGCAGGCTGTAAAGCAAAGATGTGTGTGTGTGTGTGTGTGTGTGTGTGTGTGAATGTGTGTGTGTGTGTATGCACGTGTATGTGTGTAATAGTGTTTGGCACTCTGCCAGGGACAGTGATATTAAAAGTGTACCAAAGGGAGGGCCTTGGACCTTTCCCAAAGCAATGTGCCTTACCCTCTCTGAGGAGTAGATGGGGGTAGGGTTGAGGGGTAGGTGGAAGGAGTGGAAGGAGAGAGAGTGGGAACTGGGATTGGTGTGTAAAATGAAAAAAGATAGTTTGTTTTCTTTTTTAAAAAAAATAAGTGAAAGAAAAGAAATTATGAACTGTGGGGCGGAGGGCAGGTGGCATAACACTTGAGAAGACAGCAGAGTAGTCTGTAACTTTTACATAGTTAGAAATCTGCTGGAATAAATATATATTAATGGTCAGAACATGATGGTAAGGAATTTTAAAGGGTGAAAAGTTTTTTCTTAGGTTTGCATTAGGAATTTTCAGGTCCATGGTTCCAGCAGATAAGAGAGGATTATCCCAATAATCAGGCAGAGAGGGAGAGGTACTCACTCAAGAAAACAGACCTGTGGGGAAACAAACCATAGATTGGTAGTACTTTTTTCAAGTCTGTCTTGACCTGTGGGCATTGGTGGATCCAAGTTGATCTGAAACTTGTAAGAACCATCTTTAAGAGGCAAAAATGTCAGATAAGTTAGCATTATTATTGTTTATAGCAGTGTTGAAATCCATGATGTAGACGAGACAAGGAGACTCATATTTTCAGTCATACTAAAAGTTTGGAAACCTAAAAATAATTTTGACTAAAAGCAGTAATATCGTTGGACAGGGGTGACACAGGCCTTTAATCCCAACACTCAAAAGGCAGAGGTAGGCGGATCTCTGTGAGTTCAAGTACAGCCTGGTCTACAGAGTGTATTCCAGGACAGGCTCCAAAACTATAAAGAAACCCTTGAAAAAGAAAGAGAGAGAGAGAGAGAGAGAGAGAGAGAGAGAGAGAGAGAGAGAGAGAGAGAGAAAGCAGTAACATCTTAATTTTTTTCTGTGTGTGTGTGTGTCTAGAGGAGTAGATGTGTATAGATTGGGAAGATGTTTTTATTGTAAGAAGCATTTTAAAGTCTGCATTTAAAAATAGCTAAAGGGAATATAAAATCCTGAGCTTGTGCCTGTGGTAATAGTGGTGACATTTTTTTGCGAGCCAGATTAGTATCTTATTAGAGTTTTATTTATTTTTTCTTTCTATACCTCAAATCACCTTTGCTAATAAGATGTTTAGCCCCTCCTCCCATAGGTCTGTATGGTCTTTAGCTATTAAATCTAGGTCTGAGATTTTCTGTAAAGAAGTAACGTGGGGAATGGACCCCACTTTTTACCAGACAGAGGAATTGATCCCAAAGTGTACACAGCACAAACAGAGCTCCAGCCCCATTCAAGGCAGGGCATAGTTTTGTCCATTGTAAGAAGTTTAAACATTTTAAGTGCTAGGGGGCTAAGTAAGGAATTGATCATATCAATACTTAGCATGCTTACAAATATATTTTAAATACATTAGAGAATCTGGTAATTTATGAGATGATCAAGCATTAATTTGTATTTTTAAAATATCCTTAATAACTTACAATTTAGGGGCTGGAGAGATGGCTCAGTGGTTAAGAGCATTGCCTGCTCTTCCAAAGGTCCTGAGTTCAACTCCCGGCAATCACATGGTGGCTCACAACCATCTGTAATGAGGTCTGATGCCCTCTTCTGGCCTGCAGACATAAACACAGACAGAATATTGTATACATAAAAAATAATAAATAAATATTTTTTTAAAATAACTTACAATTTAAATAAAACTTATCCTTAACAGTTTATAGTGTAAATTAGTGACTAGATGATTAGTCGTTAACTTGTAATTATTTTTAATAGTTTACAATTCAAGTAAACTTATCCTTAACAGTTTATAGTTTAACTTAGTTGCTTTTATAAATTTAGAACTTTATGTTTCATTCCTTTTAGGTTTAGTCTTAAAAACAATAATTTTGAATTGAGGTTCTTTTAGTATGGAAACCAAAGCTCTTAATCATAAATATAATATATAGGGAGACTGTTAATTTTATAAATCTTTTTATAGTGTATTATGAAATAAAATCAGTGTAATAAAGAAACCAAAATAGTTGTTCCATGGAGTGAAAGGGGTGAGGAGGTTTATTCCAAGCTGTGCAGAGGAAAATTTTTCAGGGTTAGATTAGGACCGGAGAGTTCAAGTTTCAGAGGCAGGTTCCTTAGCTATATACTTACTCAAAGACAGATAGGAGGGAGGGAGGGAGGGAGGGAGGGAGGGAGGGAGGGAGGGAGGGAGAGAGAGAGAGAGAGAGAGAGAGAGAGAGAGAGAGAGAAATTTCCAGTGGGACTAGAAGAAGACAGCTGAAGAAATAGGTCCTGAGTGCTGGGATAAAAGCGGGAGGATCATCTTTTAATTTCCAGTTAGCATAAGTGGCTTGGCTAGCACAGCAGACGCGGTCAGCCTGTCAGAGAAGCTTGCTTTAGAGTTAATCAAACAGCTTTAGCTTGGCAAAGCTGAGATCCCTGGCCACAAGCAGTTTGGAAGTTAACTCTTTTCTTTCCTCTCCCAGTGATTTGTCCTGCTGAATGCTCTGAATCTTAAGGCTATTAAGGATATTGCTCTTTCTAGAACTTCTATTTTGGCAAAAGAAAATGTGGACACTATTAAATTTACTCCCAATAATGAGTATGGAGTTTGCCAAAAAGTTTGCACAATCTAGTACCTACATATTCTTACCTTTAGCTGGTACTCCATGTACCAGCTGATGCCATCATGATTGCTCTGTTACAGGTTTTTTTTTACCTTCCCACTAAGACTGCTACAGCCAAGAAGCTAAAACTGCTGGGTGATGGTGGCACAGGCCTTTAATCCTCGCTCTCCAGAGGTAGAGGCAGGAGGATCTCTGAGTTTGAGGTTAGGCTGTTCTACAGAGTTCCAGGATGGCCAGGGATACACAGAGAAACTCTATCTTGAAACTCACCCCCCCCCCGGAAAAAAGTTAAAACTATATGCATTGGCAGACACTAAACACGCATCCTCAAATGCTCCCATTGTCTTTGTACCCAATTCATAAGTCTGTATTTATCTCTGACTAATACTATCATTGTTCCGCACAGTAGAAAGGATAAATGACTGCAAAAATCTGGCCAAATGGACTTCTGTGACCTTTAACGTTTTGTCTTGCACAAGTCTTCTATAAAACAGGATGTATGTGCTCCTCATAGTTGAGGGACTAAAGAAATTGGTTTTACCCCCAGAGTTCCTACCTCAGAAAGAAGTTTATGTAGTACCACTAAACCACCCATTAAATGAAATAAAAATATCCCCCTGGATTCATATGGATCAAAGCAAATGAGATTAGTACAACTGGAGGGCTAGCCTTAGATTGTGACCTTAGATTGCCAGGCCAGTTCTCAAGCCCCAGAGGCAGACAGCGCCATCTACTTCCCTTCTCATAGTGTTCTTTGTAAAATCCTCCTAAAAATAAAGTTATTGCTTTATTATTATTATTATTATTATCCAAGACAATGTTTCTCTGTGTAGCCATGGCTGTCCTGAAACTGCTCTTTATACCAGGCTGGCCTTGAATTCACAGATCTGCCTGCCTCTGCCTCCTGAGTGCTGGTATTAATGGTGTGTGCCACCACTGCCCAGAAAGATAAAACTTTAAAACACTTTCCTTGTGCTTTTCTCTTTGTGGGTCATTCATTGATCCCCCTCCTTGCAATGTCCAACACACACACATACACAGACACATACATACACATACACACACATACACACACACACCTCAGTCAGCCTGGCCTCAACTTTCAAGTGCTGGGATTTCAGGTCTCTGTCACCACACTGATCTTTGGTCTGTATTTCTTAAAACACAAGATATATATTCATCAGAAAAATGAGGCTAAACCATTTGTGACTAAATTTTTCTTTTAGGAATAGTTGGTTTAATGGGATTTGGGGGAATGTGCTTAGATTTATTGTTTTCTGATTATTTAGTCTTATTCTAACTTACTGTTTTCCTGCTTGAAGATTTATTACCATTTGATTATTTGTCTGAGTTTACTTTTCTCGGCTACCAACTTCTGTGTGAAATTTGTAGGGAAATTTGAGATAGGGGAAGTGACAGGAACTAGGGACTCTGGCATGCTGACTTTATTTATTTATTTATTTATTTATTTATTTATTTATTTATTTAGAGTAAGGGTCTCTCTCTCTCTCTCTCTCTCTCTCTCTCTCTCTCTCTCATACTGGCTGTCCTGGAGCTCACTATGTACTCAAATTCGTGGTGATCTGCCTGTCTCTGCCTTCAGAGACTGGGATCAAGGCATGCCCCATCATGCTTAGCTTACACTGTTTTTGTTGTTGCTGTATATTTGTTTTGCTTTTTCAATTGTTTTATTTACTTTATATTATTTTACATGCAAATGTGCAAAACTGCACTGTTCACAGAAATGTACAGAGAGTAGGAAGGCAGTCTCCAATTAGAAGCTGACAACACAAGACCAATCTGGCACACGGAAATAACACAAGGCTCAGGCTCAGCACAATCAGACCAGTAAGGGCATTTCAGGAAAATGCAAGGAAGAATACAGTAGGAATCAGTGTATGAATCTCATGGAAAGTTGTAGAAGTCAAGGCATAAGTCAGAATTCATCATGATGATCTTAGAGAGCTCCTCCTTAAGAATACAGTTTCTCAACTGCACCTCTTGAAGTTTTGTCCTGCTTCTTCTCATCTTTTCCATCATATCACCCATATCCTCTCCATCCATATATCATCCTACATCTGCTGCTGGGTATGGCTTGTAGGAAGTTAGGGAAGTCGAGGATCCTCTCCTCTTCTCTTGTTTCCTGTGGGCTGGGGGCCATCACCTCTTCCTGAAGGGCAGCCTTCTGTCCATTCTGCAGCAGCTACTCTATTTCTTCCTTTTCCTGGGGTATCCCCTGCCGTGTCCTCCTCTTCTCAGTTCTCTCCACAACACGTGCTACCAGCAGACATGTTCTACACAGCCAGGCCTGATGCCAGCCTGCCATGTGCAGGGAAGCAAGGAGTTGGTGTTCAGATACCAGTGGTGACTGTGCCCAAGGCTGTGTTGCTCTGCAGCCTTAGTTATCCTGGCTGTTTTGAGTAAAGGAACTGGCAGCAGAGGTTGGGCAGGGCCTTATTCTTCTCTCCTCTAACCTGCCTAATGTCCTGAATCACAAAGGAAGAAAATAATTACCTCTGGTCTTCTCCCTCAGTTTTATTAAGAGTCTCTTAGGGCAAGAAGCCTGTCAGCATCCAGGATGGATTTGCCACATCCCATCTTCATCTACTTCAGTCCCATCCATTGCTCCAAAGAAAATAATTTTTAAATCATTTACAAACTGTTCTCTGGGTCCAAACGGGTAATTACATGTTCTCCAAGCACACTGACTTCTGCTAAAAAACATTTACTGTTCCCCGACATACTGTATTCTTCTCCTCTCACACACACAAAAATTATATAGTGCAGGCTTTTCTTCAAATCCTGGAAGCCCTCCTGCCTCAGCCTCTTGAGTGGGGGAAACAAGCCACGTGCCTCCAACACCAACAAATAACAATAGCATTTAAAGTTGGATGGAACTCATGAAATCACTTAGATACTTGCGTGAGGTGACTGACATCAAAGATACTCTTATGCTTCTCAAATTTACTTGCTATATTTACTGTAGTGTGCTTGACAATGAGTTAATCTGTTGACTCCTTAGTCTGAATTAAGGCTGTGAAAAACTAATTAGAAGTTACTAATTCTTCACCATTGCTACTTACTGGCAGAAGTTCAGGGCAGTCTGACTTTTTAAAAGTCTTTTTAAAGTCAAAATATCAAGGGACTGAAGAGATGGTTCAGTGGTTATAGTGCTCACTGCTCCTGTAGATGACCCCAATTCAGTTTCTAGCACCCAGCTCACAAACACCTGCAATTCCAGTTCTAGGGACTCTGACTCCCTCTTCTAACCTCCATGACATCCTCACACACTGGTCATACACCCGCACAAATTAACACCACACACACACACGTGCGCGCGCGCTCACACAGACACAAGTCTTTTTTTAATGTCAGTGTCATGTAAATAAAGATGGACTTAAACTCATTTCGAAGCTCTTGCCTCAGCACAGCCTCCTAAGCGCTGGGATTACAGATGTCAGACACCTTGAGCAGCTTTTAACACAGTAAATGTCGTTGGATTTAACCTACGTAAAACTTTCAGGTACTTAATAATGTACAAGCACAAATAGGAGATCCTGAAGCTAAAACATTCAGAATCTCAGCATTCCTCCTGATCAGGACTCAGAGACAGCAGATGTGAAAAAGAGCACCAGTTACAGGAGGAAGAGGTCTCCATAAGTCCCTGGTCTGAGCTTTTGCCTTCAAGGTGTTTGATGTGGGGAAGGCACAGGTTGGGAATTCCCTCATTGCTTCTGAATTCCTTTCTGTTGCTTACAACCCGAGTCAGCTGTCCTGTCCTTCGATCTGGACACATGTTCTCACTCCACTGCAGGTCAGAATTCTGGAGAAAGGAACTCACAGTCACTGTGGTATCTCCTCACAAACCACCACGCTATAAACTCCACAGAGAGGAACAATGTCTCAAACCCTCCAGGTTTTCCAGACACCAATGATGGGGACTGCAACTCTGTTTTCCACCCTCCTGCTGCTCTCAGTACTCCTGACTCTGATCCAGACTGAGACCCAGAGTGGCGCTGGTGAGTGTGGGTAAGGAAGGAAAGGGCCTCGGCCAGGAGGAGCCAGGGTGCCCGGGCTGGGCAGCATCCCAAAAGCAATTTGTCATCACCCATCCAGACCCTCCAAGCCCTTCTCCACAGGCATTCCGAGCCTTGTGCCCTGATGCTTTCCAGCCCGCGCACCTGCCCGGGGTATCGGGAGGAGGGTAGGGGTCTCACTGCGCACCGCCCTCAGGTTCACACTCCTTGAGATATTTGGTAACCACGACCGCGCCTCGAACACGTCTCCGAGATCTCCAGGTCTCCGTCGTTAGCTATGTGGACGACACGCAAATCCTGCGCTTCGACAGTGACGTGGTTACTAAAATGGAGGCGCTTGTGCCATGGGCGAAGCAGATGGGGCACGATTATTGGAAGCAGATGAAAAACGGTTTAGAGGGTTATGCACACACGGCCCGAGAAAATCTGCGATTTGCAATCCGGATCTATAACCAGAGCGACGACGGTGAGTGACCCACCCCTACACGTCCCCATGGACTCCCCCGAGTTGCCCCGCGTCCCAGGTCCTATGTTCCAACTGAGGTTGCAGGGCGGGAGAGACCTGGACCCGGAAGAGCAATGCACTGAGACCGGGTTTCTGGTTCATTTAAGTGGGAATTCTGTGGGTGGGCTGAGTCCTGTAGAGGGGGCTGACTTTGGGGCGGCTGCAGGCTCTCATACCTTCCAGTGTTTCATTGGTTGCGATGTGGGTCCAGACGGACACCTCCTCCGTGGGTACTATAGACATGCCTTTAATGGCCGTGATTACATCAGCCTGAACGAGGACCTGAGAACTTGGACTGTGACTGACAGGACCGCTCAGATCACCCAGCGACAGTGGGAGGCACAACATTTAGCAGAGTTCTGGAAGACCTTCTGTGAGACCCGATG
This sequence comes from Chionomys nivalis, assembly GCF_950005125.1. Taxonomy (NCBI): domain Eukaryota; kingdom Metazoa; phylum Chordata; class Mammalia; order Rodentia; family Cricetidae; genus Chionomys; species Chionomys nivalis. The sequence continues at coordinate 63,333,765 of NC_080104.1, read as the reverse complement.
CATTGTAACTCTACTCTTGCACCTGGAGCTAGGGAAGGAGATTTTGGATCGCTCAGGTAAGAGGGACTGAGAAGCAATTCCTCCATCTGCACACATAGGGTGCCACCTCCAAGGAGGAAGGAAAATGGGACAAGCTGAAATACTGTAGTTCTCTCTTGTATCCAGAGGGGGAGGAGTGCTCCTGGTTTCCCTGATGAACAGCAGAAAATGACTATCCCAGGACTCGCCCTTCTCTCAGGAGAGATTAGAGTCTCCTGGGAGGATAGGAAAGAAGATCCCTGAAATAACCAACAGCAACCCCAGTCATTCTGCAGCTTGTAACGAACCATGGCCTCCCAGAAGCTGAGCTGTCACCCAGTGTCTTTGGAGGTCCAACTCAAGTGATGATGAGTTAATTCCTCATTCTTCTACCCAAGTCAGGACCAGAAATCCTCTTTTCATGGTGGGAAACTTGGGAATCTTCCTTTTCTAAGAAATAGATTATACTAGTGCCTGAGTGTAGGCAACTTGTGGGGTTTACACCATGTGCCACCCCCTGCATCTTGATTCTTCTGAACATTGCCATGTAGGCATATGTATATAGCTTAAGTCCCCAGAAAAAGTTTTAAAGATGTTTGAAGTTTCTAACTCTTCTTCTCAGACCCTCCAAAGGCACATGTAACCCATCACCCTAGACCTGAAGGAGATGTCACCTTGAGGTGCTGGGCTCTTGGATTCTACCCAGCTGAGATAACCCTGACCTGGCAGAGAGATGGAGAGGATCAGACCCAGGACATGGACCTTGTGGAAACCAGGCCTGCAGGGGATGGAAACTTCCAGAAGTGGGCAGCTGTGGTGGTACCTACCGGGGAGGAACACAGATACACATGCCATGTGCAACATGAGGGGCTGCCTGAGCCCCTCACCCTGAGATGGGGTAAGGAGGGACTGGATGCACAAAACCTGATGTCAAGGAAAGCAGGTGACCTTCTGGAGACCCTAAGTAGAGCCAGTGCTGAGTTGGGAGTTAGGGCCTTTCAATTTTATTCTCTCTTCCCAGAGCCATCTCCTTGGTCCCCAACTGGAGTGATAGTTGGTGTGATTCTCCTTGGAGTTGTGGTCCCTGTAGCTGTGGCTGCCATTGTGATGCTGAGGAAGAAAAGCACAGGTAGGGAAGGGATTGGTGTCTGAGGGTTTTCTATAGAGAGGAAGCCATGGATGGAAATGTGCTCATCTCCTGCTTTGTTACTATGAGACACACCAATGTGTGACTGCTTACCTGACCTGGGACTAAGTGTACTGGAAGATTTTTTTTAAAAGATTTATTTATTGGGGGCTGGAGAAATGGCTCAGTGGTTAAGTGCGTTGCCTGCTCTTCCCAAGGTCCTGAATTCAATTCCCAGCAACCACATGGTGGCTCACAACCATCTGTAATGAGGTCTGGTGCCCTCTTCTGGCCTGCAGGCATAACCACAGGCAGAATATTATATGCATAATAAATAAATAAATTTAAAAAAAGATATTTTTATTTATTATGTGTACATTGTTCTGCATGCATGTATGCCCACAGGTCATAATAAAGCACCAGATCTCATTACAGGTGGTTGTGAGCCACCATGTGGTTGTTGGGAATTGAACTCAGGACCTCTGGAAGAACAGGCAGTGCTCTTAACCGCTGAACAATCTCTTCAGCTCTGCTTGTTTGTTTTTGAAGACAAGGTATCTTTACATTGCCCTGGCTGTCCTGGAACTTACTATGTAAGCCAGGCTGGCCTCAAACTCAGAGATCCACCTGCCTCTGCTTCCCAAGTGCAAGGATTAAAGTTGTGTACCACCATGCCCTGTTGTGCTATCACTTTTTAAAGTTCAGGGCTATGAGGACACTAGAACATCATTATCCTGGATCTATCAGTCATTTATTTCCCTGATGTAGTCACTCAGATAACTTTTCCAGGAAGTTACTGTCATCATTGTATTTCCACCTTTTACCATCTTCTCCCAGCTCTGAGCTCTCTCTGCACATCAAGGGAACACCTAGTAAGTGTACAGAAAGAAAAGAGAGCAAGTCCCTCAGTCACTCTCCCTTTCCCAAGCATTCCTGCAGCTGGGCACCACAGGAGTCCTCCTCAGCTCCCCCAGTTGAATGAGCACATGGTGAGAAGGAAAAGCTGGAACTGCAGGAATGAACTGGGCTGGGGTAACACTGGCACATCCAGTTCCCAGAGTAGCAGGAAAGCTGTCCCACAGAGACCAGCTCCAGGGCATCAGTGATTCCTGTGCTCAGAGGATCCTGTGGGACCTGATGCTGATGGACTCATCAGTTCTGTTCCCAGCTGTGAAGCCTTGGTTCATTGGCTTTTTCCAAAATAAAATAATCACCAACCCTCCAATACCACATATTAAATTCCCTTGTTTTTAAAGGATAAGAGTTAGGATTCTATTATTTATATCTGAAAGTAAGAAATCAGTCTAGGGAATTTTCAGATAGTAGCTAGTCAGAGTCTCTATATAATTGCTTCCTGTATTTCCTCTCTGAGGCTACACCTCACGGGAGAGAAACAATATATATCTGTCAACATGACAACTCAGGACTGATCATGTGTATTCTCCCTTGTTTCTCTCAACCCCTCCCCCAAATGGAATGCCCACATAAAAGCCTTTTCCATCATGGATGCCATTCTCACCACTAACATCAGTGACCATAAATCTTGTGCTAAAATACTCAGACTCTTTCCAGATCCCTTATTTACATTGCTCAGAATGTAGCCCAGGACTCATTCTTCCTTTTCTGTTTCTCTGTTAACAGCATCTCACACTGTGTCCCAGGCTGGCCTAGAACTCACTAAGTAGCTGTGATGGCCAGTCTTCAGTGTCAGCTTGACTGGATTTAGAGTCTCCTAGAAGATCCAATTCTGGTCACATCTGTAACAGTGTTTCCAGAGATTACTTGAGGTTTGAAGAACCAACCTGGGGCCCAATGATAAGAGGGAGAACAGAAGAAAGCCAGATGAGAGGATGCCTAAACTTGTCTTCCTGATCTACTGAAGTTTGCGGAATCCCAGCCCCATGTTCCTGCTACCGTATACTGCATCATGCCTTATGCTGAGAGTGACTGTGCCTCTTAAATCATAAATCAGAATAAACCTTTAATCCTTTAAGTAGCTCTGTGGCTATTTTGTCACACAATGAAAAAGTAATAAATAAAAATCCATAAGGGCTTTGAAATACCTGCAGTCAATCCTCTTTCCCTTTCTTGCTGTGTTAGAATTACATATATGAGCCACCATACTTGGCAGCAGGAAATTTTATGTAACCTGCCATAAGTGAGGCTGATGCACAGCCTGGGAGCTCCTGACTACATCCCTGTAGCTCCATGATCCAAATAACAGCTGTCTCTGCACCCATTTTGTTATAAATGCAGAGATTCTTGACTTTTCAACAGACTTCAAGTAAGTAAGTCTTTGTTTTGATTTTGTTTGTGAGGTTTTGCTTTGATTTTGTTGTTGTTGTTGTTGATGTTGAAACAGTCTCACTATGTGGCCTTGACTGACCTGGAACTTGCTTTACACAAAGACCAGGCTGACCTTGAACTCAGACAGGTCCTAGGAGAGGAGGCAGGGATTTCTGTCCAGAGTGCGGAGATTAAAAGCCTTTGTTATCAAGCCTGACCTTGTTCTTGTTGTGAAGTTCAGAGAATTCCTGTGCACAGGGAAGTCTGAGAATCCCTGGTCTAAGGCCTTCTAGACAGGAGCCCAGAGCTGCACAGTCTATTCTAGGTATGTGCTCTAATGAGATCATGAGCACTGGAGGGGCCAGGGTAAGTCTTGTTCTGTTTCTGTTCTGCAATTAATCATCCCTTTGGTGGTTTTATTCAACTCCAAGGTTTGAAATACCATTTAAGACCACCTCCCAAATAAATTTCTCCAGCCTAGGCATGAACATTTCCAGGCTCATGTGTCTCTGTCAGTCTGGCTGCTTTGTGTGCATTTCCCTGTCTGCAACCAGCAAATCTACTCTGCTGCTTGTGCAGTCCTGAAGTTTTGTTACCGCCTTACTTCAACCTGTAGTACAAATTTAACCCAGTAGGAAATATTGTAATGTCCATGTTTTAAATGAATCCAAAACTCAATTTCTTTGCACTGTTTTCTCTTGCTCACACCTTGAGGAAAAGCAACCTGTATCCCTTGCCTAAACTACTGAATGATTTTCCAATTCCTTCCTCCATTGTCTTGCTTACATCTAAGGAATTCATTCAGTTCTCAACCAGAGTCATTTTTGTTTGTTTGTTTGTTTGTTTGTTTTTGCAACACAGTCCATGAAGCTGGACTTGTAGTCTCATGATTCTGTTTCCCAGTTCGTGGGTTTCCAGGTATGTACCACAACACCTGGCTCTTGGTTTTGTTATTTTGAATTATTTATGTATTGTTGACATTAATCCTGTTTCAGATTTATAGCTGGTAAATATTTTCTCCTTTTCCTTAGACTGTCTTTTCACCCTCTAATTGTTTCCTTTGCTGGGCAGAAGCATTTCATTTCATGCAATCCCACTTGTCAGCTCTTGTTTTTCTTTCTTGAGCTGTAAATCATTTCAGACCATCCTCACAGATGGTCTGTGCATCTATCAAAAGGGTTTTCCTCTAGCAGATTTCAGAGTTTTGTTTTACATTTAAGGTCTTTGAGATTATTTTTCTACAGGGCAAGAGATAAAGATGTAGTATTGTTCTTCTACATGGGGTATAAAGTTTTTCCAACACCATTTGCTGAACGAATTTGTGTTTTTCCCCCAATATACATTTTAGGCATTGTGGTTGAAAATAAAATTACAGTGTATAAGGGTTTTTGTGGTATCAGGGGGCCAAGGAATGCTACAAAAGTCACACTGTGCAACAGATTTTACACAAGGGATTTATTGGGGGAGGGGGGGACCAAAAGGCTGCCTCTGAGTGGGGATGTGAGGGGGAGATGAGAAAAACAGGAAGGGAGGGACAGAGGGAGGGAGGGGGAGGGCGGGAGGGAGAGTGGTTTGAGCGAGGCAGGGAGGGAGGGAGAGAAGGAGGGAGGGATGGGAGGAAGAGGTGATGGCTCAGACTTTACAGAGGGTATGGAGCATGACAGTAAGGGACTTTGGCACAGTGGCAAATGTCACCATGTGGAAGGAGAGAAGTTGTTAGAAGACCTGAGAAGGATCCTCCCTTCAGAGGAAGGAGCTAGCTGCAGCATCTCCCTGGCCCTTGTATCCACCAGAGAGTACTTCAACCAAACACTGACTCTGAAACCTGTAGCAGACAATAACTGAAGTTTTCTCTCCTAAGACAGTACCAGGCAAAAGGTGAAATAATACACCCAGAAGAAAGAACACCTAAGTCTCTTGTTGAAAGATTTATACAAGATTTTCAGAGATCTGGTGTGTTAGAGCCTGAAGCACAGAATATAGAAACTTCATTTCTGCTCTGGTCAGGAATTGCCTCTTAATTAAATACGTAAGCACAGAACAGTATACTTGGTTGGCTGAGATGTTTCATGACTAAGAATTTTAAGTAACTGCACAAGTCTTTGAAAATTACTCCAGTAAACAGAAAGGAAGATAAATTCCCTGAATCTTGTCTCATAGATAGAATCTTTTCCGACACAAAGGCATAACTTTTAGGCATAACTCTTTTAAAAAAAATTCTGCTATCGTTGTTTATAACAAGATCCAGTGTAGCCAGGCTTACTTTGAATTCATTGAATATTCAAAGATGACCTGTGGGGCTGGAGAGATGGCTCAGAGGTTAAGAGCACTGCCTGCTCTTCCAAAGGTTCTGAGTTCAATTCCCAGCAACCACATGATGGCTCACAACCGTCTGTAATAGGGTCTGGTGCCCTCTTCTGGCCTGCAGGCATAGACACAGACAGAAAATTGTATACATAATAAATAAATAAATAAATACTTTTTTTTTTTAAAAAAAAAGATGACCTGTGTATTTGGATTTTTCTGTCCTACCAGCCAGATCTCAAATAACCACCCAAAGATGTATTATTCATTATGAACACTGTCTTAGGTGTGTTACTAACTAGCACAACTTGAATTAACCCATTTTTATCAATCTACTTTTTGTCTTGTGGCTTTATTACCTTTATTCTGTATTGCCCATGTTGCTTCCTCTCCATCTAGCTGGCGACTCCTCGAGTTTCGCCTTCTTCTCAGCTTTCTCTCTCCCCCAAAATCCTGCTTAGCTACTGGCCATCCACCTTTGTATTAAACCAATCTGCGTGACAAATCTTCATAGTGTACAAAATGATTACTCCACAAGAACCTTGAACATCTGATTCTCCTGCTTCTATTTTTCAAAACTATGTCTTAAAGGTTTATTTACTTTTAATTTATGTGTATGTGTGTATGTCTCTATGTGGGTATGTACACATCTCTACAAATGCCCTTATTGGCCATATTCTTGGGTCCTTAGATCTCCTGGTAATAATTATGAGTCTTCCAACATGGGTGTGGTCCTCTGCAAGTGCTCTTAACTATTGATTCATTTCTACAGCCCCTGCTTCTACTTCTTGATTGCTGAGTGTGCACTACCATACCAAGTTTTATGGGATGATGATCAAACCCAGGTCCTCCGTGCCAGGCAAGCACTCTGCTGAGCTGCAACTCCTGCTCCAGTTTCTTATGTAGTGCAGCTGGCCTGAAGCTCCCCACCCTCTTCCTGCCTCAGGCTCCTGAATACTGAGATTAGAGGTGTGAAACACTATCCCTGGGACAAAAGCAAAACTCTAACAAAGAGTTTAATGTCCCTTGTTGTGTGAACCACAGAGTTTGCTTTTAAACGTTTACAGGTTCATAAAAGTAGGTCAGTGAAAGAGTGACGGACTTACCTTTAAATGAGAGTACAAAAATCAGTATAGGTCGTGGGGGTTGAATATACCATATGGGAAAACAGTCTCAAATATACCCCAAGGCTACTCACAGTTAAAGCAGATTAGGAACTGGAAGTTTTGCAGATAGTGGAGTGACTTTTTCCACTCTCTGGTTAGTGAAATTATGACTGTCACAGTGGACCCTATTTCTCTTCTTGTGTTCCAGACCTCTAGGTAGCCAGTTAGATTTTCATTAGATTTTAGGAGGAGCCCTTCCCTCGTAATGAATAGCTTACAAACTGAGGACTGATGAAGAAGGAGAATGGAAAGAGGGAAGATGAAAGGAAAAAAAATGAAGACTAGAAGATATTGAAGAAGGGGTGGGGATGAAAGTGAAGATGATGAAGATGCTGATGAAGACGAGACAAGACGATGATGAAGGAGGTGGCAGATACAAAATGAACACCAATTGATTTCAATCTTTAAAAAAATTTCTTTTTATACTTTTTTCTCCAGTCCCTGGAAGTGAGTTGTAGTTATTTTTCCCTTGTCCCTCTTGTGTTCACTTGTCTATTTTCGAGATTCCTTTTCTCAATACCATGGTTTTTAACTTGTTTGTTTGTTTGTTTGTTTGAAAACACCTTGAGTAAAATAAAACTGGAAAAGAATCTCCTTTTGGAAACAGCACCACAGCTGCGTGGCCACTTTGAATCTCCATGAACCCAAGGTCCTGTCCATGAGCCACCTGCCTGAGCCCAGCTGGGAGCAGAGCCTGTAAGTTCTAGAGCTTTATGGGTCACATGCTCTTACCCACGCAAGCTTGGTGTCAGAGGACTGTGTAGTTGGAGGGGTACTGGGAGGTGCAAAATCCCAGAGATGCACATGGGACAGGATTGACTCCTCGGGAAAGAAAAGTTTCAAAACAGTATCAGTAAACGCTAACAAAAAAATAAATAAAATTATCTACACCTTTCTTTTGTAAGCTCATTTTTATCCCTTCTTGTCCCAGACTGTGGAATAGATACCACCACACTGCTCTCTGGGGAGGAAGAAAACCCTTCAGCTACTTTTACTATGCTGGATGCTGGAGGGTTGATTCTGCCTCTGCAAAGTAGTGCATAGAGTTATAGTTTTTTCCCTGCTTTCTGCACAGTGGGCTTAGAGATTACACTGTCTCTACGTGAATATGAACAGTTAGTCTTACCAACATGAGCTCTTCTTTTTTCTTCCCCTTCTTCTTCCCGTTCTCCTTATTCATCAGTCCTGGGTTTTCTCAGCTACTGATTATGAGGGAAGGGGTGATGTGGGAGTGTCATATATCAATCTGATGATTTCATTGATTAAGTAATAAAGAAACTGCTTGGCCCTCATAGGTTAAAACATAGGTGGGTGGAGTAAACAGAACAGAATGCTGGGAGGAAGAGGAAGTGAGCTCAGACTCGACAGCTCTGCTCTCTGGAGCAGACGCCATACTCTCCCCTCCAGAGTAGATGCGATGAAGCTCTGACCCAGGATGGACGTAGGCTAGAATCTTCCTGGTAAGCACACCTTGGGGTGCTACATACATGAATAGAAATGGGCCAGGCAGTGTTTAAAAGAATACAATGCGTGTGTTGTTATTTTGGGTATAAAGCTAACCATGCGGGAGCCGGGCTGTGGGAAGAGGCCCAGACATGGGGCACTGAATCTACAGAAAGCTTGAGAAAGCTTGGGAAAGAATAGAGTAAAGCATGTTTTCTTGGTAGCAGCAATTTCTTGGTTCTGTTCTGCTTGCTAGAGGCAAGCAAGCGCTCTCATCTAAGAGAGGCTTCCTGACTCAGCTTTAGCTGCAAAACTCTGCAGCTCTTAAGAGGTTCTGTCAAGAAACACTTAAATAGTGTTGATAAAAAGTTGACCGAATGCTTGTTTGTTTTCGGCCGTAGCAGGAAAAAATTTGTGCTGTTTTAAAATGCCGGCTTTCTGGGCTATCCTGCCAGGGCAAACTCTGATTCTTTGAGGCAGGAGGGCCAGCTACAGAGAGAGGACTTGAGTGTTGTCTGTTGCAGCTTGTTTGCTGGCAAGGACCTTGAAACACCACAGAGTTGTGGTGATAAACATGGCTATAGCCGGTACCTCCACCATGAGGCTGGAAAGCTAAGGAATGGGATGGATTTAGCTGGCAAAGCACGGCTTTAATCCTACCCATATTGCTCAGTAATTTAAAGGCTCGTGTGGTCAGAAAAAGAGAGAGATACAGTAAAGAGAGATTCAAAGACAAAGAAAACTTTAAATGATTTACAGTGTGTTTAAAAATATATGCAGGCTGAAAGATAAAGTTTTTAAAAGTAAAAAAAAAAAACAAAAATAAGGAAGTAGTTGGGTGTGGTAGTGCACACCTTTAATCCCAACACTTGGGAGGCAGAGGGAGATTGACCTCTGAGACTTCAAGGTGTGGTAGCACACGCCTTTAATCCCATTGCCTGAGAGGCAGAGACAGACAGATCTCTGTGAGTTCAAGGACAGCCTGGTCTAAAGAGTTATTCCAGGAAGAAGATATACAGGAAATATAAAATAAAAGTAAAAGTAAACGAAATAGAGGTTAAAATAAAGCCGCACAAAGATGGAAAATACAATGAGAATCTTGATACTATATGCTATTATGCTCTGTTTGAATTGTTTGAATGATGAGGAAGGAGCAACAGATGCTAAAAGATATTTGTTTATAAATGCTGCTGAACTAATCCAAGATAGATATTTTCAAAATACCTTGACTTTAAAATTTGGATCTAAGGACATGATGCTTTGGAAAGGAGTTTCTTCTTTTGTTTTCACAGAGGATGAGATCCTGTGTATTGCTTCTATTCCAATATGGTATGATAGACCACGCCCTCCTGAAAGGTTACTGTGAACACCCTCAAAAAATTACTTCACTCAGCTGCCAACTGAGATAAATCTAGCACACAGGTTATACCATGAAAGACCTAAATAACAGCGCCCCCATTCAGCAGGAAACAGTTTGGAGAGAAATAACTGCGCCCATATTCCCAAATATTGTTTATAAATGTTCTTTTACATTTAAAGGGGGAGATGATATAGATGTGAATAATTTGCATTGATATGAATCTTGGTTTACTGATATTAATTTAAGGTCAATTTTATTATATGTATATGTATTTCTGATATTGATAAGGTATTGTGATTGTGTAGCTCATATAAAAATGTTATGTATATAAGTTGTTAATGAATAGTTATTTATAATAGTCAAGTTTGTAGTCATGTTAGATTTTCTAGATGTGCATAGATATATTTTAGATAGACATCCTTCATATCTTTCAAAGATTATAAAATATGGCATTTTAAGTGTTTAATAACTTAGGGTTTTTCATGACAATGAGACACATCTGCTCCTGGCAGCACCAATCTACTTTAAGAGGAAGATGGGCATTGAAGAGGATCCTTATGGAGTTTGATAGCCATTTGGGCAAGAAACTGCTCTTGCCTGGACTGTTGCATAAACTGGACACAGAGAGGACTGCTGAACTTGCCTAAAGGTGAGATGATCTTTTGGAGTTCCTGATTCATGAAAGAATCTGCGAGACATCCTGCAGGACACAGCAGATAGTGACTGAACTGCCTTTGAAATTTCCTGCTTCATGGAAATGTCTTTGGATACTATGGACCTATAGGCCAAAGATGGATGCCCCAACGGTAGAGAGGAACTTTGGGTGACTGTCCAGGCAGCAAGATGTCTCTGTGATTTCTAGTTTTGTAAGTTGCTTATTTCTTGTTTGCTTAGGTAATATTATATCCTTCTGGAGTCTTTGATGGAGTTGAAGAATGGTTAGTTATAGTTATAGTTTTCCTTAGTTATGATAAGAGATAAAATAGATATAAATATTGTAACTGTAATTCTTGCTTGATAACCATTTTATTATATGTAATTTTACTATATTAAAGTTAAAGCCTTCCTTTTTTTGTTTAAACAGAAAAAGGGGAAGTGATGTGGGAGTGTCATATATCAATCTGATGATTTCATTGGTTAAGTAATAAAGAAACTGCTTGGCCCTCATAGGTTAAAACATAGGTAAACAGTAAACAGAACAGAATGCTGGGAGGAAGAGGAAGTGAGCTCAGATTCGACAGCTCTGCTCTCTGGAGCAGACGCCATACTCTCCCCTCCAGAGTAGATGCGATGAAGCTCTGACCCAGGATGGACGTAGGCTAGAATCTTCCTGGTAAGCACACCTTGGGGTGCTACATACATGAATAGAAATGGGCCAGGCAGTGTTTAAAAGAATACAATGCGTGTGTTGTTATTTTGGGTATAAAGCTAACCATGCGGGAGCCGGGCTGTGGGAAGAGGCCCGAAGCTCCTACTACAAAGGGGTCCTCTTAAAATCTAACTGGCTACCTAGCAGTCTGGAACATTCAAGAAATAGGGTCAGTTGTGACAATTCATAATTTCTCTAACCAGAGAGTGTTCTTTCTGTGTACTTTCTCTTGTTTAATAAAAAAAAAAATTGAAGGAGGGCTTAGGTCAGCAAAGGGTGGATTTGAGATGTCTGAATGGGTTAAGCAGACTTGTGACAACATGGCTTCTCCTTCAGCGTGTTTAATTGTGACGTTCGACAGCTATCCTTTCAGTTTAAGATGAAACTTTAAAAATAAAGCCCTGCCCCCAATGGAGACTCAGCAGATCCCCTAGGATTTTATTTGAAATTGACATTCTCCCTTGTAATTTTTTTATTTTCACTGGAAAGGAAAGAAAAGATGCTCAGTTTTATTTACATGTATTCCTGCAGACCAGAAGGGGCACCAGACATTATTACAGATGGTTGTGAGCCACCATGTGATTGCTGGGAATTGAACTCAGGACCTTTGGAAGAGCAGGCAATGCTCTTAACCACTGAGCCATCTCTCCAGTCAAGATGCTCAATTTTAAACACTAAAAGTGCACAAGTTGTTTTGTTACAATAAAGCTAAATAAATGTGCCAAAAATAAAAAATAACAAGGATTAGAACTGAAAGACTTTAATTACTGATCAGAGAAATGAGACCTGGGTTATTTACGGCTCTTGGAGGAGAAGTGACCCCTGAATTGCCTGGAAAGACCTTTAGTGAAAACTATCTAACCTCAGCTCAAAATAGTGGTTTGAATGAGATGGCCCCAGACACTCATATGTTTAAATATTTGTTACCTAGTTGGTAGGATTGTTTTACAATGATTAGGAGGTGTGGCCTTGTGAGAGAGGTCTGTCACTGAGGATGGGTTTGAGGTTTCAAAAGTCCATACCAGGCCATTCTTTCTGTGTCCCTCTCTCTTCCTCTCCCTGCACCCATCTCTCTGCCTCCAAATTTTGGGTTAGATGTACGATCTCAGCCAGCGCTCCAGCTCCATGTTTTTCTGCCTGTTTCCTAAAATGATGGTCCTGGATTCACTCTCTCAAACTGTAAGCCCCCAATTAAATATTTTCTAAGTTGCCTTGGTCAAGCTATCTCTTCATAGCAATGGAACAGCAGCTAAGACAGAGGGGAAGTAACATTTGAGTTGCCCAGAGTGTAACCTTTAATTGAAAACTACTTAAGCCTGGTTCCTTATAAGATCATTGTCTACTAATCTTCATGGTAAGTAGAAAAACGCAAGATCTCCTGAGTAAACTGGGATGTGGGGTTCATGGGAGAGGGTAGAAGGGTAGGGGGAAGAAAGAAAAGGGAGCAGAGAAAAATATATAGCTCAATAAAAACAATTTTAAAAAGGAGGAAAAAAGATTATTGCATAGCTGAAGGTTTTCTGATAAAGACAGGCTTACAGTTGCCCCTCCTATAAGGGTCAAATGACTGACCAGTTAACCACTTCAACATGAAAAACATTCTCAGCAATTCTACCAGATCTAGAGACTTTATAAATAGTATAAAGTAACATATAAAGTGGTACAATGATCGCTTTGGCCACTGTCAACTCTCATCCTCTACTCTGCAATGAACTCTGCAAATCTTCAACTCTATATTCTATCTTGTCTGGTTTTTGTTTGTTGGGTTGGTTAGTTTTTTTGTTTTTGTTTGTTTGTTTTGAGATTACAAGAGCTAAGAATCTAAACTGAAACCAGAATAAGATACCAGAATAAGAACAATTTTTTATCATTCTGGGTATGGAGGCCTATACCTTTAATCCCAGAACTCAGGAGTCAGAAGCAGATCTGCCTGGTCTACATAGTGAGTTCCAGGGTAGCTAGGGCTCTTCAAAAAGCAACCTCCCTCATCAGGCCCACTTAATATCCACCGTGCCTTTTAAGTTTCTGAATTCTCACCAGCAAATCTGTTTAATGTCACTGTGTAATGTAATAAGGAAGTGCTCTGTTTGATAACCTCAGACCAAACCTCAAGCTTCCTTTCTTCTTTTTAAAAGATTTATATTCATTTTTATTTTTAGTCACGTGTTATTCTTTGTGGGGGTATGCACTCTTAACTGTGGAGCTATCTTTTCAACCCCGTATCTCCTACTTTCTTTCCTTCATCAAGCTCCAGGCTTCAGAAGCCAAGCAGCCTTTTGCCCCTCAGACCCACCGAGTGCATGCTTTGTACTGACTGGACCCTTGCACAACAGCAATGTCCAATGTTTGAGTTCAGCTATCAGCTGCCACCTGCCTTAGTTAGGGTTTCTGTTGCTATGAAGAGACACCATGACCACACAACTTTTTTTTTTTTTAAGATTTATTTATTTATTATGTATACAACATTCTGCCTCGATGTATGCCCGCACGCCAGAAGAGGGCGCCAGATCTCATTACAGATGGTTGTGAGCCACCATGTGGTTGCTGGGAATTGAACTCAGGACCTCTGGAAGAGCAGCCAGTGCTCTTAACCTCTGAGCCATCTCTCCAGCCCCACCACACAACTTTTATAAAGGAAAACATTTAACTGGGGCTGGCTGACAGTTTCAGAGTTTAGTCCATTATCTTCATGATGGGAAGCATGGTGGCAAGTAGACAGACGTAGTGCTGGAGAAGGAGCTGTCCTCAGGCAGCAGGAAAAGACTGAGCCACTAGCCATTTCTTGAGTATCTGAGACCTCAATGCCTGCCCCCACTGTGACTCACTTCCTCTAAAAGGCCACATCTACTCCAACCAGGCCACACCTCCTAAGAGTGCAACTCTCTATGGGCCTATGAAGTTCGTTTTTATTTAAACCATCACACCAGCCTAACTAACAAAGCCTCTTGCTTACATGGAATCTACATTCACTCTGGATTCTTCAGGATTGTCTGATTCCTCATAACCCCTTTAAAACACAGCATCTGAATGTAGGCCACTGCCAACAAGGCCAATGGCGAATTCTCCATCATCTGTGTCACTTTATACCCAATTATACATTTACTTCTCCTTGGTAAACTGAGATTCCCTTTTCCATCACATTATTCGCATCAAGAAGAAATCAGTCTAGGGAATTTCCAGATAGCAACCATTCAGGGAATTCCCTTGTGTAAATTGCTGCCAAATTGTGCCAAAGCTAAACCCAATGGAAGAGAAAACAGAACATGACCCTCAGCATCACAACTCAAGACTGATGATATTTGCCCTCCCTTTCTTTCTCAGACAGAAATAAATAATTAATAAAAACCATATGTTCCCATATATGACCTTTCTCCATCATATTTGTTGTACTTACTGCTAACATCAGTGGCCACAAATCTTTTTTTTCTTTTTTTAAAATTTATTTATTTATTTATTATGTATACAATGTTCTGTCTGCATGTATGCCTACCCGCCAGAAGAGGTCACTAGATCTCATAGATGGTTGTGAGCCACCATATGGTTGCTGGGAACTGAACTCAGGACCTCTAGAAAAGCAGCCAGTGCTCTTAAACTCTAAGCCATCTCTCCAGCCTCAATAAGCTTTGAAACCAGAACCTGCTCCTCCATTTATTTATGAGTATAATTTTTTTGTTATTGTTGTTTGAGACAGGGTTTCTCTGTAGCTTTGGAACTTGTCCTAAAACTAGCTCTTGTAGACCAGGCTGGCCTTGAACTCACAGAGATCCACCTGCCTCTGCCTTCCAAGTGCTGGGATTAAAGGCGTGCACCACCGCCCAGCTCACAAATCTTGTTTGAAAACGCTCAGGCCTTTCTAGATCCATCATTTAGATTACTAATAATGGAGCTCAAGACTTACTCTCTGCCCTTTGTTTTCATTTTTATTTTGTTTTCCAAGACAGGATCTTACTATGTAGCTTTGACTGTCCCAGAACTCACTACATAAATCAGTCTAGCCTGTAACTCACAGAGATTCACCTGCCTCTGTCTCCTGAGTGTTGTTGGAATTCAAGTCATGCAGCACTATGCCCAGCTCCCCCCATCCCCACCCTATGCTGGCTTTGAACCCACTCTGTAGCTGTGATGGTTACTCTTGTCAGCTTGACTGAATTTAGTTAGAATCTCCTAGGAGACACAATTCTGGATGTCTGTCTGTGAGGATCTTTCTTGTGAGGAATAACTGAGGTGGGAAGACCCACCCTGAGTGTAGATGGCACCATCCTTTGAGCTGGGGGAAAGCAGAAAGCCAGATGAGAAGCAGCACCCCCACTTTCTGCTTCATTATCCTCTGAGATCTGAGGCATCCCAGCCACATGCTCCAGCTGTCGTGAACTCAGCCACACTTTCTCTGTCATGATGGATGGTGCCCTCTCAAATCATGAAACAAAACAAACCCTTCTTTTAAGCTGCACCTGTTGGGCAATTTTGTCATAATACCGACAAAAGTAAGTAACACAGAAACCTAAAGGGACCTTAGAGTCCCAGCAGTCCTTCTGTCCCATTTCGAGTGCTGGGTGTAGAGGCATGATGTCACACCTGGCCTCAGGAACGAGGCCATAAGTGAGGATGATGCATTGCCTAGGGGCTCTGTCTACATTCTGCCAGCTGTGTGACACCAGCAGCTTCTTCTACACCAACTTTGTTATAAACGCAGAGAATTTAGGCTCTGTACCATAGTTCCTGAATCTTGTTGAGATGTCCAGGGGACTCCTGTGCATAGCTAAGTCTCTGGCCTATGGGCCTTCTAGACATAGCCCCAGGGCTGTGCTTTCTACTTCAGGTGTCTGCTCTGACGAGGAGATTGAACACGGAGCCAGCATTCAGTCCTTGCTCCCTTTCTTTTCAACAGCTAATCACTTCCTTTGAGATTTCACTCATCTCCAGGGTTTCAAAGATTCCATAATACCTCCCAAACCTATTTCTCAAGTTCAGACGACTCTCGATTACAGACTTGACAACTTGTCCTCCTGTCAGTTCACAGGGACTTCATTCTGCTGTTCATACAATTCTGAATTCTCCATTTATGTTTTGCTCAGTTGTTCTGGAATTACAAGCACACACCATCATGCCTGGATTTCATGTAGATACTCTGGATCCAAATTCAAATCCTCATTATTGTACAGAACTCACTATATTCGTCGAGCCTCCTCCCCAGCCTTCCCTTCCTTTACGAAAGTCTGTCTGGATATAAAACCTCTTAAAAGAATGATGTCTCACAGGAAGTCTCTTCCAGCTTGGGCTTTCCACCCACATGAGGCTGGACCTCTACTGACCACAGAACCCACAGATATGGCCCTGGGAAAGACCAGTCCTTTCCCTATAGAGGAAAGATGCAGAGGGAACTTGTAATAAATTCCCCTTTTCAACAGGATCTGTTTCCACTTCCTCTCCTGTAAGCCTAATCTTGCCAATAAAAGAAGGAGATTGGATTCAGAAATAAAATTTGACTTACATAAAATTTACATGCCATAATTCTTTGTATTTCCTCTCAACAATGTGCCCTGGTTGACAGCCCAACCTCCTCACATCTTTTAGATTCGTTTACTTGCCATTTCTCTCTGATTTATGTTTAGAGAGAGAAAATCTAGATTGACATACCTCAAGGCAAACTAGATATATTGTTGGGCCAACCTTATAGGTGACTTTAAAAATTGCCAGGACCAGTTCCCAAAATCCAGAGACAACACACCTGAAGAAGACAGACGTTTTACAAGGTCATGGACTAGGAACCTACTTCTATCTACTTCCTTCATATAATGTTCTTATTTTAAGCCTCTCTCTAAAGAAAGAGAGGAAACTCTTAAACACCTCTTTCTTCATGGGTAACTCATGGATTTACCCCTCCCACCCTTCTACACACCAAACTGGTCTTGAATTGAGCTAATACTCATACCTCTGCCTCCTGAGGACTGAGAATACAATTATGGGCTACCATGCCTGCTCTTCACAGACACACACACACACACAAGAAAGAGAGAGGTAGACAGACAGACAGAAGACAGACAGACAGATATTGATTTAGACACATACATAGCCCAGGACTGGAAGTATACAGTTGAGTCTGACTTTAACCCTCTTGCCTCCAACTCTCAAATCCTGGAACTGCAGGAGGTCACAACCATGCCCAGAAAAGATATATATTCTTCATACATTTTACATATATTTTTATCAGGTAAGTGAGGCTGGACTATTTCTAACTCATTCTGGGGAGTGCAGACTGGTTTAACAGAGACTCACTACTGGAAAATAGGTAAAGAACGAGAAACTTTGGAGCACTCAGTTCTAGATGGGATGTCTTCATCTAATCCTCCCCTCAAGGCTCAGGGAACAATGCAGAAGAGGAAGTGGAAAGATTTTAAGAACGGGAAGTGGTGGGTGACTCCAAGGAGACAGTGTCTTCCAGACACAACAGGTCTGATGCACGTATGAACTCACAGACTGTGGCAGCACATAAAGACCCGCACAGGCTCAAGCCATGCAGAAATCTCATCACTGAAGGGGAAAGTGGACACCAAGTCCTACCCCTAGTGAAGAAGCTGTTTACAACTGACACCTTCTGAGAAAGGGAAAATCAACTTTCTTCTGTGCAGGGTCACTGGGTATATCCACTGCATTCCGTGACAGCCCCTTGCCCAGGAGTAGTTGGCCCACATAAAACAGACTCCATGTTTTGTATGTGAGTATGTGGGCTTTTTGCTTTGTTTGGCATTTTTTATCTTATTACTTGTTTTGATTTTCTTCTGTTTTAGAAAGAGAACATGACATTAAATGTTTAGTGAAGTGGAGAGGATATAGAAGGAGTCTGGGGGAGGAAAACATGATCAAAATACATTGTATGAAAAGCCAGGTCTGGTGGCTTATGCCTTTAATCCTTGTACTAGTGAGACAGACACAGGACGATCTGTATGAGCTAGAGGCCAGCCTGACTACATACACAGTCAGAAATACATAGAGAGACCCTGTCTCAACTCCCTCTACAAATATACATACATACATGCATATATACATATAATGAAAAAATAATAAAAATGAAAACAAATGACAAAAACAAGGACTGGCTTAATGGGATATGGGGAAATGTCTTACATCTATCATTTACTGTTTGTTCATTCTTGCTGTAACTTATGTTCTTTGTCTTCAGGTGCTTCTGTATGGCCTTTGTCACAACAGTGAGAAAAGCAAGTAATGGAGAAACCCAGGCTGGCCTCCAAGTCCCAGCAATCGTGGAGATTATAGGTTTGGACTACCACATCTGGCTCCAGATCATTTAGGTAACAAGATATAATGGATACACAGCCTAGTAGTTCCTTGTCTACATCAGTCTTTCCAAGTGATCTGAACAGCAGCAGCTTCTGTCCCAACTCTAGAATTTCAGCTTTATGTCAGACTTCCTGAATTTTGTTGAGATATCTAGAGAACTCCTGTGCACAGCAGAGTCTGGGGCTTCCTGGTCTATGGGCCTTCAAGACTTATGGCTTTTCATGTATCTGGAAGTGTTTACCCCTGTCAGGAGCCGTGTCCCCCCAAAATTTACAGGAAGCACCACTGTGAGGAGTTTTTGCAGAGGGCTTCACTTCCCAATTGTATTGAGAATAGTTTTATTGACCAAGCCTATCTCACACCCAAATTAACTGTTAATAGAGAGCTATCTGTTAGCGGAACCTGCCTCACATTCCAGACTATCTAGAGAACTAGGTGGGTCAACTTGTGACTTCCTGACCAAGGAATCGTGACCTGACTGATCGTAACCTCTTGGACTAAGTGACCGGCATGGACCACGTGGCAAGATCCCGTGCCCCAGCCCCCCAAGCTCCTCATCCAGGGGCTATATAAGCTGTAACCATGACTCTAATAAACGGAGGCTTCGACAAATATGCCTAGCCTCCTTCCTCCTTATCAGCCCATGTCTTTCAGGTGGTGCCTCTCCGTGACCCTGGAATAACTGACCAGCCAGGTGGGTTACAAACCCTAGACAGAGTAACCCGTCAAGGCGGTCGACATACCCCCAGTGTTTTCTTCTAGCAGTTTCAGAATTTTGTTACATTAAATCCTTGGCCTGTTTTGAATTAAAAAACAAAAAACAAAAACAGGGTAATAACAATACAGTGTTATTTTTCTTTTTTTTTTCTTTTTTGCAGTATTATTTTTCTACTATTTACTGAAGAAGTTTGTTTTTCCAATGTATTTTTGATACTGTTGTTGAAAATCAAGTGGCTGTAAGCAGGGATTATTTCTGCATCCTCTACTTCTTTTATTGGCCAATTGTACCATGCTGGTTTTGTTCATTTGAGATAGGCACTGTAATTCTTCCGGCATTGCTCTTTCTGTCGATAATTACTTTGGCTATTCCAGGTCTTTTCTCCTTACATATGAGTTTTAGCATTATTTTCTCTCATTCTTTGAAGACTGTCATTGAGATTTTTGTGGGACTTAACACTGAATTTCTAGATTGCTTTCAGAATTAGTCATATTCAGAATATTAATTCTGTATAGTCACAAACATCTTCTACTATATATCTGTGTGGTTACAAAGAGTCTTCTAGTGCTTTCCTACATTTCTTTCTTAACTGTTTTCTGTTTGCTTGCTTATTTATTTGTTTGTTTGGTTGGTTATGTAGAACAAATTGACCCCAAAGTTTGAACTTCCTGAGTCTTGGATTACAGATGAGTCACCAGGTCCAGGCTTCTTTGGCACTTACAGTTTTACTTATAGATGCCTTTAACCTCTTTATTTAGACTTGTTCCTAGGTATTTGGTACTTTCTCATAGCAACTATGAATGAGATTGCTTTCCCAATCTTTCTCACTCTGTTCCCTGTTAATTTGCTGAAAATATTTTATGTAATTTCAAATATAAGAACATGTCATCTACAAATAAAGATCATTTGATGTCTTCCTTTATTGGTATCCTGGTCTCTTGTCTTACTACCCTGGCTAAGATTTCAGGAACTACTTTGAATAAGAGCAGAGAGAATAAACCAGGTGTGGTGGCTCATGCCTGTAATCCAACACTTGGGAGGCAGAGACAGGCATATCTCTGTGAGTTCAAGGCCAGCCTGGTCTACACAGTGAGTTTAGGCCAACCAGGGCTGTACAGAGAGATCTTATCTAAGAAAAAAAAAGGGGGAACGGTAGAGAGAATAAACACTCTTTATCTCATTCTGATTTTCAGGAAATGTTTTCAGTCTCTATTTCCACTTAGTATAATGTTTGCTTTATTTGTTTTATATACAGCACTTGTTATGTTGAGGTACATTCCTTCTATCTCTAGTTTCTTCAGTTCTTAAATTTACCTAAAGGATGTTGAATTTTGTCAAAGGCCTTTACTGTATCTATTGACATGATCCTGTAATTTCCTTCTTTACTGAGTTTCATGGGGCAGCATAGAAGCTGTCTCAACCACAGTGACCAGCTGCAGAGTGGTCAGTGACTCCTGTGCCCGGTGTATCCTGTATGGGATCTGATGCTGATGCATTTGTGGGTTCTGTTCATAACTGTGATATCTTAAGCTCCAATTTCACATATAAAGTCCCTTTATATATAAATAAGAATTTGGATTCTATTATTTGTATGTAAAGCAAGAAACCATTTTAGGAAATTTTCAGGTAGCAAGCATTCACAGACTTTTGTTATATACACTGTTGTCTCTTAAACTCTTCTATCTATCCACAGATGGGGAAACAAAAATAAATACATCACTTAATATGACATTTCAGGACTGATGACGCATGTCCTCTTCCCTTTTACTTCTTGAAATGTTCATTTGAAGCTCATCTCTATCATGTTTGATGTTCTGATCACTAATATCAGTGGCCTCAACTCAAATCTTGTTCATTTTTGCCGGGCGGTGGTGGCGCATGCCTTTAATCCCAGCACTCGGGAGGCAGAGGCAGGCAGATCTCTGTGAGTTTGAGACCAGCCTGGTCTACAAGAGCTAGTTCCAGGACAGGCTCCAAAACCACAGAGAAACCCTGTCTCAAAAAACCAAAAAAAAAAGAAGAAAAAAAATCTTGTTCATTTTTTTCTAAGACCCACCATTTAGATTGCTAACGTATTATTATTATTTTATATATTTATTTTTTTGAGGCCAGGTTTCAATGTGTAGCCCTGGCCTTCCAGGAACTCATTCTGTAGACCAGGCTAGTCTTGAAAATTGAGACCTGCCTGCCTCAGTGCTGGGATTAAAAGAGTGAGCGACCTCTGCAGGAGGGGGGGGGGGTGTCTCCTCAACAAGCAGATTACTTTGAGCTAAAGGCTACAGGAAATCAACCACCAAGGAATGCCGCCCAGCAGGGAACAAATCTTCCTTTTCTAAAGGAAATTTACATTAGAAAAGGCCTCATTCTTATCAGTGAAGAGGGCACTTTCTTCAATCTCTAAGTTTTTATTCATTTACCACACTTTCCCTGATCTCCTTCCTGTTACCCAACTCCCCTCCTCCTGCTCACTCAGTTCACTCTGCCTCCTGAGTGCTGGGATGAAAAGCCTGTGCCACGAAAGCCCAGCGGTTGCTGAACATTTTTAAAACAAGGCTTCACACTGTCAGACAGGCTGGTTTGGAACACACTAATGTAGCAGTGATGGCTACTCTTCACTGAAAACTTGAGCAGATTTAGAGTCTCCTAGAAGATGCATCCCCAAGACTGTCCTTGAGGGTGTTTCCAAGAGAGAATTAACTGAACTTAGGTTTCACCAGTCCATGCTCTGGGGCGCAGACTGAATCAGAGAGGAGACAGCCAGAGGAGCGCCAGCCACATGTTCCTGAAGTCATAAACCCACCAGGCCTTCCTCATTGTGATGGTCTCAGCTTTCCTAAATCACAAGCCAAAGTAAATTCCTCTTCCCTCAAGTTGCTTCAGGTCTGACCTTGAACTCTAGGAAATTGTCCTGCCTCTTCCAGGATTACAAGTGTGAATGACCACACCTGGCCCTGGCAATCACTTAGGCAATAGGCAACAAGCTGTGAGGCTGATACATATAGCCTAGAGGTTCCTGGTCTACATTCTTGACCATGGTATATGATTTCTAGAAATATATATTAAACTTGGTTTATAGTTATTTTTGCATCCATATTCACCAGATAATTGAGAACTGAGCCATAATTTTTAGAGTTGTTATGCAGTATGGTTAGCTTCATAAAATGAGTTTGGTAATGTTTCATTTCTATTTTATGGAATAATTTGAGGAGCATTAGTTTTGTAGAATATTAGTTTAAGATGTTGTTACATTTGTTTATAATGTAGAATATTTAATGATGCAAAGATATGTTGCATTCTTTTATGTTACATTTGTTTCATTCTGAAAAGCTGTGTTACTTTGCCAGCCTAAGAAACCTGATGGGTCTAATAAAGAGCTGAATGGCCAATAGCTAGGCAGGAGAGGAATAGGTAGGGCTGGTAGGTAGATAGAACAAATAGGAGGAAAAATCTAGACTAGAGAGAAGAGGGAGGAGCGAGAAAAGGAAAAGGAGAGGAGGATACCAGGGGCTAGCCACCTAGCACACAATCAGCCATGGAGTAAGAAGGAAAGAAAGATACCTAGAATAAAGAAAGGTAAACCGCCCAGAGACAAAATGTAATTAAAGAGAAATGGGATAATTTAAATTAGAAAAGCTGGCTAGAAATAAGCCACGCTAAAGCAGGCATTCATAATTAAGAATAAGTCTCTGCGTATTTATCTGGGAGCTGAGTGGCAGCCCCCCCACCCCCAAGACTACACATTAGTCTTAGTCAGTCTGTAAATGTCTGGTAGAATTCAGCAGTGAGTCCATCCAGTCCTGGGCTTTTTAAATTAGAAGACTCTACATCGCTGCTTCTACAGACAAATTCAGTTATTTCCATAAAGAAGTTGTCTACAGCACTCTTTCAGTCCCTTTAATGGAGTAGAGAACCTCAGAATTACAAAGGAAACTAGACTGATACTGATGTAACTTCTCACACCAGCAAATAGTGTCAGATACAGAAAGCTGATAGGAGGATTGTCATCCAGAAAACAGGAACAGAATTTATCCAGGCAGTACTGCCAGTCTGGTGGTGGGCAGAGCCACGGGTGACAGTTTTAATTCAACCAAATTAGAGAGATGCTGTTGAACAATAAATTAAACATTCAGTTCCTTAGGTACACTAGCCACGCTTTGAATGGTTAATGGTCACATGCAAGAAGTGGCTACTGTTCTGAAGAACACAGATAGAAGACTTTGTACCACTGTAAGAAGTTTATTGGACAGCACAGAGCCGGGGATATTCTGGCAGTGCAGACCCTGGGTATCAGAAGAATCACAGACTGAGTGTACATCCTTAGAACACCCAGGTTTTACTTCTCTGGTTCTCTATTCAGCAACTATGAACATCCACGTTCACGGAAGTCACTGCAAGAACTAACTTGCTTGCCACGTTGGACTTACGTGGAATTGTTGCTTTGGTCAGTCATTGGCGCCTCATCTGGGGTAAGGAGACATTTATCTATGTCTCCTCAGGGAAAGTCTTCTACAACATTCACTCATCTCCAGTAATAAACACAATGCCTAGCACATAGGAAGAGTCTCAAAACTAAACTTTTCATACAAATAAACTATATATTCTAAGTCAGAACTTCAGGGACTAGTTAGAATTTCTCCAGTAAAAGCACCAAAGTACCCACCAATATATTGAACTGTAGTAACATTATTGAGTTAACTTTGAAAGGTGGAAGCAGGAAGAACCAGAGATCCTGGCAGATGAGAAAATCTTATTCACTACTATTACACAACCCAGCTGGGGGAGCTAACATGTCCCACAATGCTCATAATCCTCCATAAATCTGATGAGAAGTTGTTCTTACTTTAAAAACAAGAAAATAATGTTTAAAAGGATAAGCTGGACTGGCAAAAATGACTCTGAGGGCTGGAGAGATGGCTCAGTGGTTAAGAGCATTGCCTGCTCTTCCAAAGGTCCTGAGTTCAATTCCCAGCAACCACATGGTGGCTCACAACCATCTGTAAGGAGATCTGGCGCCCTCTTCTGGCCTGCAGGCATACACGCAGACAGGATATTGTATACATAATAAATAAATAAATATTTTTAAAAAATGACTCAGTGAGTAAAGGTTCTTGCTGCCAAGCCTGATGACCTAGGTTCAATCTCTAGGTCCCACATGATGGAAGAGCACCAACTCTTGCAAGTTGTCCTCTGACCTCCACACTGACCCATGGTGGTACACACACACACACACACATGCACCCACATGCACATATACCACAATAGATAAATATAATCCAAAATTTGTTGAAAGGACAATTTGAACAAACACAAAGAAATTAGAAATATCTACGCAAACTTTCAAGCCCAGACTGTCTGATCACTATGTATGTATGTAATAGAAATACCACCATTCATCAACTTATGCAGACAACCAGAATACAAAAAAACAGGTTCATAAAAGAATCAAGGTTTCAGCCCAGCAATGGTGGCACACACCTTAATCCCAGCACTTGGGAGGCAGAGGCAGGCAGATCTCTTGAGTTCAAAGTCAGTAGGATCTACAGAGTGAGTTCTAGGACAGCCAGAGAAACCCTGTCTGGAAAAAAAAGCAAAAAAGAAACAGTTTCATCACCAACACTCTGAAATTTTACTGATCCTTTAATTTTCCTATTTGAGTTCTCAAAAAAGGTGGCACAGCCAAGAATCTCCTTCCATACGGTTTTATAATTGTGCTCACTTCCTCTTCGTCCTGAGATTTTTCCATAAGAATATCCACTTTAATCCGACTTGTACTGGACGGCTGGAAAAGTGGGTAAGCAACAACCCTTTCAAACTCCTTTATCTCTTTCTTCCCTTGACCGCGCCTCTCAGGTAGTGGAATCTGGCTCTGGCTTTTTCTCAAGATTCTTTCTTTTAGTCTTTGCTCGAGAAGTTCCCGCCCTCGAATCATGCGTTCTTGATGATCTTTAATTTGGTGCAGCTCTCTCTCGTTCACCTGCCTTCTTCTCTGTGCTTTCGGGATGATCTGCTTTTCTGGCACAATCTTGGGGAGTATGGTTTCACTGAGGAGTCGGGTCTGCCTCCAGGCTTTGTTCTTAAATTCTCTGGCCTGGCCTGTTCTGAGAATGTGCCTTTCTATCTGTTTCTTCTCTCTCTCGGGCACAAAATAATGTAGTTTTTGTCCCTCTGTGCTTGGTGGTGTTTCCTCTTCCACTTTAGTCTTTGTTTCCCCGCCGGTGTCTTCTTTTTTCATCATCTCCAATATTCTTTTATTATAGTAAGACTCGGCTTTTGCCAGCCAGTAGTCAAGAGAACGCGCTTGCTCCCTGCAGAGCGCTCTGCTCTCCTCTCGGCATTTCCGGGTCACCAAGTGTCTCGCTGCTGTAGTGTGCACACCACCAAGACTCTGTCAAAGTGAGGGTCAGAGTTTTATAATTTTCCCTTCAAACACATTTAAAAGCACTTTGTCCTCCTCACTACTATCAAGGAAGGAGTCTTGGTACATGTCTTAATCCCAGAACTCTGAAATCATAAGCAGATGGATACACACACACACACACACACACACACACACACACACTCACTCACTCACAGCGTTTACTTACTTCAGAGTAACAATTCAAATTTTAAGCCCCATGCTCCCAGGCAAGTCTGGTTGTTTTGAAACTACCCAGTACTCATCACCAATAAATTACTAGGTTTTAAAATCCAGACTCTGGACATTGGTGTTGGGACAATTTCCAGGCGCGGAAGCTGCGCGAGAGGAGTACCGCCTCTGCCGCCTGTGCAGAAGGATTTAACCCCAGGCTCCTTTTCTGGGTAACTCCAAACTGTACAGTCTACAATTTATTTACCAGGAGCCTCTTCTCCAGTGGAGACTGTTGACCTTCTGCAATCCTAGGGTCTTTGGATGCTTTTGCCCAAGCCAATCTGGAAGATAAAAAAAACCAAAGGTAGATTGGAATGTGGGAGATGCCACATTTGCTCACCCATCCTCCCTCCCAGTCAAAGAACTCAAATATCTGGCCAACAGCAAAGGCCATTTCTCCACTGAGAAACCACTGAATTTCCCACGGTGCAAAATGATGAAGGTCATTCTTTCCACGTGAACTAAAACCACACCTCTCCTGTGGAGTCAGTGTGAACCACTCAGAATCTTGTACTTGGGACTGAAAGAGGTGAGGAACAGGCTCTTTGGTGAGGGGTGGCCTGAGGACCCCCAAACCAGACTGTTCAGTCTCAAGGCCTCTTTTGTCCTCCGAGGTAACTCTAGGCTCTCGTTTTGTCAGCTCACTGTCTCTCTGCACTTTATCCAACCAGGCCCTTTGTGCCTCTATCAGCACATACAGCATCTTTGCTCTGTTTTGTTCTGAGATTCTATTCTTGTTTGGTCTGTCCCTCTGTCAAACATCCTTCACCCTAAATCTGTTTTGAGACTATTCCTGTTGAGACCCTGCAGGCAGAGCTTTGTGGCCCTCTGTGTTTGTTTATCAAGCTGACAGCACCATAAGTGAAGGCCACTGTCTTATGAGTCATTCCTGCTCAAACCTGAGTTTACTGTGAGGTCGCATTCAGGCCACTGAAGCTGACTAACACACAGCATGGGATCCTCAAACTACAGTCAAAAGCAAAGGCTTTGAGGACTGAGAGGAAAAAAACTGAGCCATAATTCTATTTCCTCAACATATGCTGCAGGGCAAGCCAACTAACTTCAGTTTCCTTATTTATAAAGTGCAGATGTAAGACAAGAACTACCTCTCAGGGTCATAAAGAACAAGCGTGGTTTAGTGTAAAGAGAGTACATGGTAAATTCTCAGTAAACATCAGATACCTGCCCGTTACAGGTGAGCCCCTTGGTCTCTAGGAGTTTTCCTAGCATACCTCATCAGAGATTCTCCTTCCTCTGCAGAGTTTCATTTTACAACTTAAAAATCCATCACAATTGGGGGCTGGAGAGATGGCTCTGTGATTAGGAGCACTGGCTGCTCTTCCAGAGGACCTAGGTTCGAGTTCCAACACCCACATGGCAACTCATAACCATCTGTAACTCCAATTATAGGGGACCAGACACCCTGTTCTGACCTTCATGGGCACCAGGCATGCATGTGGTATACATACACACATGCAGGCAAAACTCTCAAAAACAAATAAAAATATTTGTAAAAGCTGATCACTATATTATGGTATCTATGGTCATATGTAACATTTTGATATTGAAATTTAGAAGTATATAAATTATAAGGCAAAACCACAAGTAGCTGTTTATAATATGGAAGAGGCTCTAAAATCTAATATTTTGTTCCACTGACTTCTTATACATTCCTTTAAGAAAAGATTTACTTATTTTTATTTTTTTGTTTGCTTTTTATTTTTCGAGACAGGGTTTCTCTGTGTGGACTTGGCTGACCTGGAACTCTCTCTGTAGATCAGGCTGGCCTCGAATTCACAGATCCGCCTGCTTCGATCTCCCAAGTGCTGAGATAAAAGGTGTGCGCCACCGCCGCCTGTCTTTATTTCTATTTTTAATGTGTTCTGTTGCTTTGCCTACATGTGTCATAACATGTAGTGCACTCAGAAACCAGAAGAGGGCATCAGATTCTCTGGAATTGGAGTTACAGTTGTTAGCTGCCAAGGGTTACTACTAGGCCATCTCTCCAACCCTTCTTAGACATTCTTACTTGCTCATAGTTAGAGATTGAAAAAATTACCATCCTAGAACTTGACATGGAGGTTTCATGCCTGTAATCACACTTAGGAGGCTGAGACAAGAGAAGTACTATGAGTTCTAAGTCAGCTTCATTATGAGACTGCCTCCAAAAAATAAGCATTTCTTCTTTATAAAATATTTAGTTTTACTTTATAATATGAACGTTTGTGCACCACTTGCATGCTGTGTGTCTGTGGAGGCCCAAAGAGGGCACTGGATCTCCGGGAACTGGAGTTATAGATGGCTGTGAGTACCCATGTGATGTGGATGTGGGAAGTAAACCAGGGTCCTCTGGAAGGCAGCCACTTCTCCAGCCCCATACTTTTATTTCTTTTTTTTTTTTTTTTTTTTTTTTTTTTTGGGTTTTTCGAGACAGGGTTTCTCTGTGGTTTTGGAGCCTGTCCTGGAACTAGCTCTTGTAGACCAGGCTGGTCTCGAACTCACAGAGATCCACCTGCCTCTGCCTCCCGAGTGCTGGGATTAAAGGCGTGCGCCACCACCGCCCGGCTATACTTTTATTTCTTGCACAAAGCATCCAGTGCAGTACTATGAATGTTAAGTCTCAAAATTAGGACTGTTTAGTATCACACAGTAGCTAAGCACTCCCTCATAGCTGTCATAATTTAACTCAGTAGTAAAGGGCTTACCTACCAAGGCCCTGGGGTCCATCCCAACAGGCATGCGCGCACATACGTGCGCACAAACACACACACACACGCACACACACATATTTTAGAAACAGGTGTTTATTATATGTGGAGGCTGGCTTAGACCTTGCTCCTCAGCCCAAGGTGGCCTCAAACTCACAACCCTCCTGACCAAGCTTCCCTAGTGCATGCACCACCACACAGACACGCTGCATTTTTTCCTTAGAGCATGTACCGGGTATATCCCTGTAGACTTTATGTCCCTGGTTCAAATACCTACGAGTGTACTTTCTCTGTATTCTAACTATTCATTTGTATTAAAAGAGAACACAGACTTCAACTATGCAGTCCCAGTCTCAGCTCCAAACCTGGCACAGGTGCTCAGTACCTATTGGATAGACAGAGCTTTTGCTGGGAAAGGAAAATCGTGCCTTACGCTGTTTGTGTTCCTTTACTACATTAAGGGCAACAGTCAAACCAAGTGGCTGTCTGACAAATGTCAAACTTTAAAGGGAAAGTGGGGTTAATTTCAATTTGTACTTTGAAAGAAGACACAGGAGTGAAATTTAAAATGCCCTACTTTCATGGGGCTCGGCAACAGAGCTTTGCTAGACAAGCAAAATGCCACCCAATTTCACCCCTAAGTAAAATGACAGGGTCTAAATAAAATGATGTCCTTTCGACATCTTGCTGAGGGTTTTTGACCCCTTCCCCATGGCTTTATCGCACACTAACTGCATGTACAGAAAGACAAATGAGAGTTTCTCCTAAGGAAAGAGTAGAGCTTGTGTCCTATAATAGTGCCAGGCGGTGGTGGCGCCCGCCTTTAATCCCAGTACTCAGGAAGGCAGAGGCAGGTGGTGAGTTCGAGGCCAGCGTGATCCATAAAGCGAGTTCCAGGACAGTCAAGGCCTGGCTACACAGACAGGATACACAGAGAAACCCTGTCTGGAAAGAAACAAAACAAAAAGACCAGCTTTAGCATGGCAATCAGGTTGGCTGCTGGAGGGCTGGGAACACCGTCTTCAAGCCGGGCAATCAGGTTGGCTGCTGGAGGGCTGGGAACACCGTCTTCAAGCCGGTCCTTCTTCGGCGCACTAGTTTATTCCTTACTTTGTAGCCTTTAGGTGAATGAAATACCTACCCCATTGTTCACTTAGCGGATAGCAAGTATTTAAAAACGAGTGAATGGGAACTTAGGGGAGTGGAAGTGGTCGGCCAGTGAAAGCCAAACCTAATCCCTAGTAAATCAAAAGAGGCGCTTTTGATTAATGCTACCTCCGTCATCTGACAAGAACCCAAGGAGAGAAGAGCCCTAACTTCACTCGTTCCACCACTTCCAAATCCCTAAAAATCCTTCTCGAATGTCACCTTCACCATTCATCCCCTGCTTGGTTCGTAGCCGATTCACTCAAGTGCTCAGGGCAGCAACCGGTAGGGAGAGGCAAAAGGAAGCACGAGGATGCTTCTTAGCTTTGCTTCTCGCCACTGAGCAGCCGCCAAAGGCGGAAAACGTCTCGGGAACCGGCGGGAGTTGTAGTCCTCTTAACCCGAGGGTTAATCAGTTGCTCTGGAAAAACCAGTCCAGTTTTAGTGGGGCGCCGCCGCCCCCTTCCCCCGCTAAGTGTAGGATTTCCTATGGAAGAACAGTCCAGGATTTGTGCGCAGAGGGAAAGCAGCGGGCGGTCCAACCCTGGCTACTCGCCTTGGCGGAGACAACGTCACAGTTACCGGACCTTGTGCGGCCTCCAATTCCCTTTCGTTAGAGATTCGCCTCCCTCCCTAGCGCTCGCTCGACCAGAAGCGCCACTAATTATGACGTCACGGCCCAACAGCCGCCGGGACGCGAGGGCGCTCTAGCCCGCCAGGCGCACTCGCTGCCCGACACCCCGCGAGCCGGCGCTCTAGCCCTCGGCCGGCTCTGGGTTCTCGCTGCCCGACGTTCCAGCGAGCCGGCGCTCTAGCCCTCGGCGGGCTCTGGGTTCTCGTTGCACCACCTCCAAGGCAAGACCCCTGTGTCTCACTAATAAACTTCCCTTCGCTCATCTGCCATGGAACTGGCCAGCCCCCACTCCAATTTTCAATCAGACTTGGATTTCTGCCCGGATTGCGGCTCGGTCCTGCCGCTGCCCGGAGCTCAGGATACTGTCATCTGCCCTCGCTGTGGCTTCTCCATAGACGTGCGAGGTGAGGGGTTAGTACCACCCAGCCGAGGGTGCAGTGGAAGGGTCCATGCTGGGGTGGTGGGGGTTACTTCAGCACTGGTTGGGCTTAATAGGCGAGACCTAGAGCAGGAATCTGACAGCCGGACTGATCCAGGGAGGAAACTCGAGTGGGGTATGTGACCCACCTGCCAGAGTGTTGCTGGGATTTGTGGCCTCCTCCGCTTTTTCTAATGTTAACTTTTTACTTCCTGGGCAGATTTCGAAGGGAAGGTTGTGAAGACCTCGGTTGTGTTCCACAAACTGGGGACGGTCATACCTACATCTGTGGACGAAGGACCTGAATCCCAGGGACCAGTGGTAAGTTGATAAGAACTGGCTCCCAAAGAACAATGGCCAGGTGACTGGAGACATGGTTTTGCACTCCATTCCTGGAGAATTTCTGGGAGGTGTAATCGTCTGATTGCTGTACAAAGCAGAGACTTATTGTGACTAGGTCTCTATAACCCATCTGCTTCGTCCTAGGTTGACAGGCGCTGCCCTCGATGTGGTCATGAGGGAATGGCGTACCACACCAGACAGATGCGCTCAGCTGATGAAGGACAGACTGTCTTCTATACCTGTGTCAACTGCAGGTGAGAATCTTCCTCCCTCACCCCCTCCCGCCCTTTCTCAGTGCAAACAACAAAAGCACTGACAGACTGGTACTAAGTATTTCATTTGGTCCAGTCCATAATAAGGAGGCTTGTAGCCCTTTTTTTATTACTTGTGTTTTTTGAGATAGGTGATCACTATATATACCCAGGCTAGCCTTGAACTCTCACCCAACCTTACAGCCCAGGTTGGCCTCTTTTGTTTGTTTGTTTTTCGAGACAGGTTTCTCTGTAGCTTTAGATTAGAGCCTGTCTTGGAACTAGCTCTTGTAGACCAGGCTGGCCTCAAACTCAGAGATCCGCCTGCCTCTGCCTCCTGAGTGCTGGGATTAAAGGTGTGCGCCACCATTGCCTGGCTTGCCTCTGCTTCCTAAATGCTGAGATTCATGCATTTGCCACTTCACCTGACTTGTTAAAAAGATGTTTTCGTTTTAGTTGTTTGTAGGTGTTTTTAGGTGCATATTCAAATAAGCAGGAGATGTTAAATCCCCTGGAGCTGGAGACACAGGTAGTTGTGAGCAGTTGGATGTGGGTGCTGAGAAATGAACTTGGATCCTCTGCAACAGTGTGAGCTCTTAACTGCTGAGCTATCTGGACAGCCCCCTTACTCTTTTCACAGCCAGTGAACTAAATCTTTTAAGATAAAGGAAAGCTGGGTGTGGTGACCTGGAGGAGGATTATTCATTCAAGGCCAGCCTGGGCTACACCGAGACTCTGTCACACACACACACACCAAAAGCTACCTGGAAGGAAATTCTAAAACACAG
This sequence comes from Chionomys nivalis, assembly GCF_950005125.1. Lineage (NCBI taxonomy): Eukaryota > Metazoa > Chordata > Mammalia > Rodentia > Cricetidae > Chionomys > Chionomys nivalis. Next base: position 63,301,761 of record NC_080104.1, on the reverse strand, counting down.
ACATTGGTTTGCACAGTGGTATGATATGATGAAATCTTCCATCACAAAAGGGGTGACTGTATATAATTAATCTTGCATGATTCAAAGAACATGGCCTGAATAGTTGTTGTCTAGTTCCACTGTAGAACATGAGCTTGTGGCTTTCTGTATTTTTGCTTTTTGTTATTGTTTTCCTTCTTCCTGGGGTACTGCCAGCTTTATTCCAGGGCCTCGGGCATGCAAAGGAAGTGCTCTGCCCTCAACTGTACCCTGAGCTCTCTTCTATTTACACTTTCCCCTTTCTTTTTTATTTTCTTATCCTCCTGTTTCCACCTCTCAAATGCAAGGATTCCAGATTATAGGCATGTGCCACCAGAGCTGTTTCTTATCGTCTTGAAGATTCAACCCAGAGCTTCATGAGAGCTACATAAGCATTCTACCAACTGAACTACATGTCCAGCCCCTTAGTAGGCTTTCTGAAGCTGAGAATTAAATTTATCGGCTGTTATCTCATTGCAGTGTTGCTTGTCCCCCATGCTCTCAGATTAGTTATTAGACTTCCACAGTTCTCGTCTTGTCTTCTGTATCTTCTATCCCGTTTCTGCTTATATTGTCTTCTGGGTAACCGCTCCAGGTCTTTCCTTCAGATCATTAGGTCTGTCTTCAATCTGTATGTGTATGTGGTGGTGAGGGTGTAGGATGTATGGTGTATTCATGTGTTCGTGTGGACGTGTGCATATGTTTGTGCAAGTGTACATATGGAGGCCAGAGTTAGGCACTGGGTGGCTTCATCAAGTGTCTTTATCTCTCTCTACCTTTCTGTTTTGTGATAGGGTTTCACTATATTCTTAGTCAATGTGGAACTCTGTGTAGACCAGGTTGGCCTCAAACTCACAGATATCCATCTGCCCCTTCCTTCAGAGTGCTGGGATTAATGGTGTGTGCCATCACTTCCAACTCTCCACCTGGAGCTCAGGCTGGGCTGGCTACTCAATGAGCTTTGGACATTCATCCTTGTAGTGGCATTTCATCTGTATTTTAATAAATAAGTCTTGCCTGACAATCAGAGAGTAAAACAGCCCCTCTGGTCAGCCTTACAGACAGGTAGTGGTAATGCACACCTTTAATCCCAGTAGCCACACTAGTTGCCATAGAAAGCAGGTGGTGCACGCCTTTGATTCCAGAACTAGAGAGGATTGTAAAATGGGAGGAGACAGCTCTCACACAGTCTCATTCTGAGATTCTTGGAGGCAGGGTCGCCATTTTCCTACTGAGGTAGAGGGAAGAGCCACTGGCTAGCTGCTTTGCTTTTCTGACCTTCAGGTTGAACCCCAGTTTCTCTGAGTTTTTATTAATCGTGCTTCACATCCTGTCTGTCCTTGTCCCGTGCCTCCCAGTTCAACTGGAGTCCAGTCTGTGTATGTGACCGTGACACCAGCATTTTCTTTATTTTCAAATGGGTGCTGGGAATCCAAGCTCAAGTGCTCATGTATGTGCAGCAGACTCTTTACCACCTGAGCCATCTCCTCAGCCCCTTAGTTACTGCTATATTTTTCTTATTTTTGAGTCTCAATTTATTTTATTTTATTTTTAAACTACTTTTTTCAAACCTCATGAATCATCTGAACTAAATTGTCATTTTAAAAATTTCAATCATTTTATTATAACATTATGTGTATGAGTGTTTCACTTACATGTTTGTAAGTGTACCATGTACATGCCTGGTACCCACAGAAGGCAAAAATATGTCAGATTCCTTGGGACTGGAGTTACAGGTGGTTGTGAACAATCATGTGGGTGCTAGAAATCAAACCTGGATTCTCTGCAAGAGCAACGAGTGCTCTTAACCACTGAACCGTCTCTCCAGCTCCCATTAATGATTTTAAATTGCTCCTTTTACTTTAAATTTGTATTAAATATATTAGACATGTTTCTCTGTGTGTGGTAATTTCTGATACCCACTGTTTTTTGTGGGTCTGATGCTGTCTATTTCTGCTGACTTTCTCATGGTACTTTTTCACTTTGTAAATTTTGACTGTATGACTGAATTTTGGTTTCCTGTTTTGGAGGTGGGGGGGGGGTAAGACAGGGTTTCTCTGTAGCTTTGGAACTCGTCCTGGAGCTCTCTGTAGACCAGGCTGGCCTTGAACTCACAGAGATCCGGCTGTCTCTCAAGTGCTGGGAGTAAAGGTGTGTACCACCACTGCCCAGCAAACTTTGGTTTTTTAAGGTCTGGATGAATTCTGCATTTCCGGCATAAGTAGGGTTCTTTGAGATAGATCTCTGTCCTGGGAAATTTTTGCATACTTGAAGGTAATAATCAGGTATTAGTTACATTAAGATTAGAGTTGAAGGATTGTTTAGGGGAAGCTCACCCATCTCTGTCATAAGAAAAAGTCCTTCATGGGTTTTTATCTCATCTCACACTGCTAGAAATTCTCTTTGGTTAAATATAACAAGTCCTTTCTTTCTCCATAGGTTTCAGGAAAAGGAAGATTCTTGATCTCTCCTGGCAACTCAGCAACACTGCTCTTCCTCTTGGGAGGTGAAGATAGTCCTTTGAGGCCTCCCTCCCCTCTGGGTACAGTGCTATGTTCTCAGAATAAGATTATCACCCCCAGCTGGGCGGTGGTGACACACCTTTCATCCCAGCATTCGGGAGGCAGAGGCAGGTGGATCTCTGTGAGTTTGAGGCCAACCTGGTCTACAACAGCTAGTTCCAGGACAGGCTCCAGAGCTACAGAAAACTCTGTCTCGAAAAACCAAAACCAAAAAAAGAAAAAAAAAAAAAAAAAAAAGATCATCACCCCCAAAGCATTCCTTCCCCAAGCTGAATTTACTAAAGTTATGTTTTCTATGAAACTTTGACGTTATGTGTGTTATTCATAATCTTACTCTGGCCAGGCTCGTGGCATATGCCCTGTAATCCCAGCACTTCAGGGGTAGAGGCAAGAAGGTTTCAAGCTTGAGAACAGTGAACTGTATAAGGAATTCAAAGCCAGCCAGAGCTACCGAACAAGATGCCTAAAACCAAAAATAACAATAATCTGTCTTACTCCAAAGAAAATTTAAATGACCTAGGATATGGTTGTAAAAAAGAAAAAGCTGTAAGGATAAAATAATGGAGTCTGGAATGAAGCTGTTTGGGTCTGGGGTAACTCAGAGATTCACAATGACCATGAATACATTTTAATAAGAAGCTTTATTAAATTCTGGTACTAGATACTCATGGCACCAGGATTGCAACCAAGAGCACTCCCAAGATGCAGCATCCAGTCATCAACCCAAGGCTTATAAAGTCAAACCCCACAAAATTACATATATTCTCTACAAGGAGGCAGGGTCTAATTTTAATACGTCTTGCTGTTGAGCAGAGTTTGATTACAAAAGCAGAAATAGCAATTAGTCTTATGACCTGTTGCAGATTTTACAAGATCTGTCTATTTAAGAATAGTCTTTACAGGCCGGGTGGTGGTGGCGCACGCCTTTAATCCCAGCACTTGGGAGGCAGAGGCAGGCGGATCTCTGTGAGTTCGAGACCAGCCTGGTCTACAAGAGCTAGTTCCAGGACAGGATCCAAAACCACAGAGAAACCCTGTCTCGAAACAAACCAAAAAAAAAAAAAAAAAGAATAGTCTTTACAGAGTGGTGGTGTAGGCCTTTGATCACAACACTTAGGAGGCAGAGGCCAGCCTGGTCTACAGAGCGCGTTCCTGGGCTACACAGAGAAACCCTGTCGGGGTGGGGAGGGGAGGAGAATAGTCTTTAACTCTAGGAAAAGGGAGAGCACAGAGAACTGGTAAGGTAAGCTAGGGGCTTACATGTTAGAGGCATTTTTTTGTTTTCCCAAGCATAGTAACTCTAATTGTAATGTTAACTATCACAAAGTCAATACAAATAATACACACACACACATCCTATCTAAATCTTAGTTCCTCTTTGTAAGGAAAAGCTGGGATTTTTGGATGGGTATGGATGGATATTGAGAGATTAAACAAAATCTAACCACATGTATTTGAATGTTGCCCTGCCCCGCAGCCTAGCCTTCGTATTCCTCAAACTGGGAGCTAAATGGCAGTCTGGGTATCTCATATGGTTGGAAGACTCCAAAGTTTAGTGTACCCTCGCTCCAGGACCTGCAGACAGGCAGAGGACTAGTACCCAGTGCATTTCCTGCTCCTGGAAAACCATTTCTCGATAGATGATAAGAAAACGGAACTTGGCTGAGTCCCACTTAACTTTTCTACCCAGGCTTATTGATAAAGCCGACAAGGGAAGAGGTGCAGAACAGCACATCGACCTCACTTCCTCAGCGACCCGCAACCCGGAACTGCCCCTCCTCCAATGAACTTAGGACCTGGGCCAGTTGGCCCCGCCCCTCCGTGACGTCACTCTGCTAACTGCGGCGGCGGCGTCTGCGCACTGCTACAGTACGGCGGAACTAATCTGGTGACGCCTGCGCTTTAGTCAAGCGGTGCTGGTGAAGGGAAACTGGGTCCTGCAGCATGCGTCACACCCGGAAGTGAAAGGCCGGAAGTGGGGTTGGACAGGTTATCCCCAGGGGTGGGGAAGCAGAGGCCCTGGAGGAAGCGGGGAGAAAAAGAAGCCAGAGTATCCTGGCCACTACTCCGAATCGTGTACCGGATCTCTTAGCTCTCAGAGGCGCAGAAAAAGGGAAGGGTGTCTCATCCCGCTTCCTCGCTTTTCGCTTTAGCCATGGCGGAGGCAGGGGCCGGGCTGAGTGAGACCGTCACTGAGACAACGGTTACCGTGACAACCGAGCCCGTGAGAAAGGCGGGCGGGGGGGCCTATTTAGGGGTCTGGGAGGTACTGGGAGGGAAACAGGGGTTTGGAAAGTTGGAGGGCTTGGGATCTGGGACATGTGGGGTTGACTCTTAGGAAAATCGAAAGGGAATGGGATGTTTGGAGCGGCTGAAATCGTGAAAGTGGCCAAGGAACCTTTAATCCGCAGTTACGGTTAGGGCATAGGTGTTAGGATTTGGAGTGGGGATCCATGTACGTAATAAACGGAAACTGGGTTAAGGAGCAAGGAGGATACTAGGAAGAAATGAAAGGCCATTTGAGAAAGCATGGTTTTGGAGGCAAACGTAAAGAACGAGTACTTACCAATAGATAGTCATGGAATGGGTGCCTGTTTAAGTGGAGGGAATGAGGAAAGAAAATAAGGTGAAGGTAGTTTTGACAAGTCAGAGGGGAGAGAAGCAAATGAGCAAATACATTTTTTGCAAAATCAAGTTAAATTGCTTTCGAAGGGAGAAAGATGCGTTGAGTTTAATGTCTGAGTTGAAGGAGCTTAGTAGGTTAATAATTACTACAAGAGATGGCAGGATGCAGAGAGCCCTGGACTTGAAGATGAGAGAGTTACGAATGAAGGCTTTCTTTGGAAAAGGACAGTTTTGGATTCTTGTTTTATTTTGCTTGTTCAGATGAATGAGGAGGCAGAAGCCAACCTTGGATGTTTCTCAGGCACAGTCTATCCCTCTTTTTTTCCCCCTTGTTGATTTGAGAGAGAATCATTTTTTCTGGAGCTGCCCAAATCAGCTAGGCCGGCTAGCGAGAGATCT